>NC_066269.1:14185116-14503639 GCF_905404315.1 Leptidea sinapis
GCCAATATTTGTCTTTAAACAATTTGACACGTATTTCACCTCTACACGAGGCATCAACAGGACATGTTGACTCACCCAAATCTGGCACGAGACTGAATCTAATGAGTTCGGAAACCACTGTTTGATACCATCGTACCATGAAATGACGCGCTGTGATTGGTCGGCTGTTGTGACGTATTACCCCCGGAATAGATACGTAACAGTGGTGAAGGGACCAATTTTTTTTTTTCTTTTATTCAACAATGTAAACATGTTATTTTTGTGTTTTATTATTAATAATTGCTCTAACACATTCAAGTGAAGGCGAAACACGTGTCGAATTGTTTAAAGACAGATATAAAAACAGTGTTGAGAGGCTTAACATATAAACAAATTCTATATTATTAATGTCAGAGGCTTGCAACCCGCAGTGCCATAATCACCGGTGCGCTATGGACTGCTGTTTTAAATTCAATAGGACTGTGAATTTCGAAGCGAGTAGATGGTCAACCTATTAGAGGGTATTATAAATGTTAATTTGTTGTTTATATTTTACAATAAAATACCAGTACTAGACAGTTATATGAGGGGTCACTGAGCATAAATTAAATAAAAATACAAAAGCTTTTTTGGCAAAGAAGGCTTAATAATATAGAATGGCATAGACTGTCAACGTCTTGAAATTTTATAAAAAAAATGTATACAATTATATAAAAAAGTGTCTGTCATATTTTGCCATAATCTCCACGCTTGGCAGGCGGGTTGGCGATCGCAGTAAGTGGTATGCTCTTAACAAAAGATGCTGCTGCCCGTCCTCCATTGTTTGTATCCCTTAGTTGTCTCTTACGACACCCACGGGAGGAGATGGGGTGGTGCTATTCTGGTGCGACACCACACCCACGTGAAAATCTTTGGGGGAGGCCTTTGTCTAGCAGTGGACGTCTTCCGGCTGATGATGATTATATAAAGTAGCCTTAACAAATTTATTTTCAAATCATTTAAAAGAGGGAGTTTCTTATCGGTTCTTCTCCTTGTGTCAAAGCCCCTTTACTAACCGATGAAACTTCATAGCATTTACTAGTATTGAACATTATTGTCACACCCTATGGTAACTAAATATGTTTCTTTTTCTATAAAACTCTATTGTTCTTGGTACTCTTGACTTGACCCTTTTTGAATACGTCATCAAGCTGATCGTGGAATGTATGGTTTTTTTATCGTGTAGAAATCGCCATGTGCCTTCATCCTACCATTTGTCATATTTACCAGTGGGAGGCTCCCTTGCACAGAAAGCCGTCTAGATTATGGGTACCACAACGGCTCCTATTTCTGCCGCGAAGCAGTAATGTGTAAACATTACGGTGTTTCGGTCTGATGGTCGCCGTAGCTAGTGAAATTACTGGGCAAATGAGACTTAATATCTTACGTCTCAAGGTGATGAACGCAGTTGTAGTGTAGTTTGTGTAGCCGCTTAGAATTTTGTCGTTTTCAAGAATACTGAGCGCACTGCACTGTAATGGATAGGGCGTATCTATTACCATCAGCTGGACGTCCTGCTCGTCTCGTCCCTTATTTTCATAAAAAAAAAACCTACCGGTGTTTTCGATGGGGTGGTGTGTCGGAATCAAATCGACTGAAACCACACGATATAGTATGTAATATATAGATGTGTGTATATTGTATTGCGCGTCTTTGTTTGAGTGGTCTGGGAATGATGTTGTTAATATATTCGATACCCCTTCTGGCATCTGACCGGAAATGTGCGGGCATGACCTTCTGCATGGATTCTTGTACAATGTACGACCTGGTCATCCATTCCTAATGCATCCATCCGCATTTGCCTTAAAAATTTGGTCAATCCACATTCATCAATCCTCTAACCACTCATAACATTTTCTTTTCAATAACTGCAACTGCCTTATATTTATCTCCAAGTCGCTCTCTCTAATGTCACTGTTCTTTAAATGATACGATATTTACTATCAAAAGTATATACAAATACAAATATTTTCAAGACTGCATCAAGCTTAGGTCGACTGAAATGTCGGTGATATATATCGACGTTTGCAAATGCATCAATATTTAAAGTAAAAGTTGGCTCCGGTTTGAGAGTAAACAATATTGAAGCCAAAAACTTA
This sequence comes from Leptidea sinapis, assembly GCF_905404315.1. Lineage (NCBI taxonomy): Eukaryota > Metazoa > Arthropoda > Insecta > Lepidoptera > Pieridae > Leptidea > Leptidea sinapis. The sequence goes on from NC_066269.1 coordinate 14,187,234, forward strand.
GAATAATAGATTGCTCCACCATAGCTCTTAAAGTTACGAAATAATACATTATTACAACTCGTTCAATTTATATTAAATTGATATCTTGATAGTAATGAACAGTCTTATAATAATGATCCTTTGAAAATATCCGCCCCTTAAAGACGTGACACGGTACTGTAAGACTCAGGTTTAGCACGGGCAGCTTAAGAGCAGGAACCCAGAAAAAACTTATTTTTATCCGTACGTCTTACCCTTTCGATTGTGACTAAGCAATTGCGACTCGTTAGTAAAACATACTAGCAAAAGAAAGTAAGCCTTACGTTCGCGCGGCTTAAGTAGGAAAGATGGCGTATTTTGTGAAATAAACAAGGCACTAGTGCCAAATTCATTTTACTTCATAAGCTTATTTAGCAGTATTGGCCTAGTTGAAATTGATGAACATTATTCTATCTACATATAATATTTAAATAAAGATGCTGATACTGACTTTTTTGCGACCTTTTATTTAGCCAATTGTAAACAGCTTTGTTCAAGTAAGCTGATAAATGGGAGAGATAAATTGTTATAATTTTCGACTGAATTAAAATTTAATTGTTAATACATTTTAGTTCATTTTTAGGTAGAAAAAAATGAATTTATGCATCCTTGATTTGTGAAGTTGCTTTGCCAATAAAATAAAAACAATTAAATCTCAAATCTCGAGCGATTGCCAATTCCGTGGCAAAGCCAAAGTGTCTTCGAAGAAGCTGGGCCTCATAAATAGAGCACGGCAATACTTTAAGCTGGCCCACATTCTAGCGCTCTATAAAGCGCAGGTCCGCGTGGCATCGCTGGATGTGTGGTGTTCATGTCGTTCACGGAATTTTCTTCCACGTACATCCCAGCTGTGGAATGAGCTTCCTTATGCCGTGTTTCCAGGACGTTACGACATGGGTGCCTTCAAAATAAGCGCATACACGTTTCAAAAAGGCCGGCACCGCACCTGTGATTCCTCCGGTATTGCAAGAGAATGTGAGCGGCAGTGATCACTTACCACCAAAATACCCGTACCCTCGTTTGTCTTCTTTTTACATAAAAATACTTAAATTCATTTGCTTGAATGGGCTTCTTTGCACAGGATGCTGGTTAGGTGGGTTGGTATCTACCTAGTTGTAGTACAGTACTTGCTGCCTTTTAACTTCATAAATGTGCAATCACTTTTTATTGTTATTAATATTTATTTAAAATACATTGTAGCTTATAGTTTAAAATATAATAACGTACACTTAAACTTTAAGAAGCTTATCTGTATGTAAAGCAACTTAAAATTAAATAACATAATATTTAAAAAGAAAACAACAATAATTTTCAATTAAAGTTATAACATCATAGATATTATTAGTAGTAATTAATTCTTTCATGTACTTTTGATGTCTGCTTCATATTTTTATCAGAATCTGGCGCGAAATAATATTATTACACCTATAAATGACATCTTAAATCTAAACACATCATTAATATTAATATAACGCTATTTTTATTTCAAAAACAAGTCTGTCACGGATGTGTATTTCCTGTTTATAGAAAACGACATGTCCCGTCAAACTAGAGTTCTACTTTGTTCTGATTGTCTGGAGACTGTAAATTCTCATATTATCCACCTAAATATTTCTAATGCTTGATCTTTAAATTGTTCGGTTATCGATAAAACAATCGTGGCCTACGATTGTTTTTAGCTGACTTCAAGGAAAGGAGGTACTTAAATTGTTTGTATTTGATGTGAAAAGTTCTTTAACATCTTTGTTATTTAAAACTCTATAAAATAAATCTTCAAAGTCATATATACAAAGTCAAGTTAGCTGAATGGTTTACCGTTTGCCAGAATTGATCTATTAATTCCGAAAATGAATATGAGTTCTTTCGGAATAAAAAAAATGTGATATGAATTTCACTGAATAGTTTTATGTAGATTTTACTTCTTATACTAGCTGACCCAGCAAACGTTGTATTGCCATATAAAAGTAAAGTAATTAAAAAAAATTCAATAACAAAAAATTTTTGAGGTATAAAAAATATTAAGACCGATTATCAGTCGTACCAAATATATCGTAATAATATTGTTGTATTCGATTGCTGCCTTGCAACCCTATAGCGGTTTTGTGAATGGAACAGAATAATGTCAAAATAGCGATACAAAAATAGTAAAACTATTTTCGATTCGATTTATCGATCGTAGAAGGGCGAAAATTTAAGTTGTATGTATTTTTCAATGCTGAATCATAATAAAATAAAAACAAAAAATTTTGTCCGAAAATTAAAAAAAAAAATGGTAAGGGTGAACAACCCTTATCACTTAGGGGTAGCCGATTCTCAGACCGTATAAAGTTTGGTAAAAATCAGTAAAGCCATTTCGGAGGAGTAAGGTAACTAACATTGTGACACGAGAATTTTATATATAAGATAGCTCAAAAATATTTTGAGTATAAATGCATCGGGTTTCATTACAAACTTCGGGAAGTTTTAGAATATATAATATAAAATGAGATCCCAGTACTGGTACGCTTTATACAAGTCGTCTCTTGTTTTCAATTTCAGATTTTTTAGTAGAAAATAAAATTTTCAATATTTTAACAAGTGAGTCTAATAAAGTTTTGAAAACAATATCCTACATTGAAATAATGACTTAAAAAATAAATGTAATGTAAAATAAATGTCAAATATTATCTTTATGATCTTCAGTTTAAAACGAATAAAGACGAATGCTAAAGCAATGCACAAATCACAATTTAAAAGATAAATTAGTAGTTGTCGCATAACGTTCTGTAATATAATATATTGGAAATGTTATATCATTGAAACTTCGCTGAATCATTGCATTACAATAGAGCAATCCGATAACAGCCCTCAATCAGTCCTCAACGTTATGAAGCGAAGTTTAAAGTGGGACAATCGGAATAAAGAGTGATTTGAAGCGGCAAGTGGCAGTTACAACCTTACTGTAATAAGCTTTTAAGTTTCAGTCGAATCGATTCATATTTTAACGAGATTATTGAGAGAATTAGCGATTGAATTCGTACTTGGGTTTTATTGATGACGAATGCAAAGTATATTCTTTTGTTTTGTCTATAAATTTATTTCAAGTTTGTTTTTAAGATGTGTGAATATACTACGTTATGAGATTATTAATTAATTATTGTAAAACAAAATTTATCACATCCGTTCCGGGAATCTCTGATCGCGTGGTATGTTTCAGATTGGCGTGATTTTGGCGCTCGCGCAGCGTTCATTATTTTAAGTGTATTTAATAGATTGCTTATAATTACGATGATTTGCAATTTGAATGTATCGGAAAGCTATTGAAACATGCTATAAGAACATGCAAAATAAACAAAATATGGGTCAAAATTGTGTGACGGGATAGTGTGCCGCACTCTCGTTCTGGGTGTAACTGAAAAATCTAGTGCCCTGGGGCACAGCCGATTTCGAAAGGATCAAACTAAATGAAGCGATATCTCTATGCAAAGCTACGGAATGAAGTGATTCACAGATCATCAGATCTTCGACAATTTCAGCAGCGCTAAGTTGCACGTGCTGAATGAGGCCATACATGAGAAAATATTACATTTTTATCTTGTTCGTGTCTATGGGCTCGCGAATAATTTTTAATACTGGCAACACTGATGATACCCAGCTTCGAAGCCAGTGTCGAAGTAGTACAAATAAAAACCCAGCACAACATGGTCGTAGTTAATATACTAATTTTATTTTCATTTATTTCAGAAATAATTATTACATTGCGATATATACATACTATTCTACCAGCAGAAGATCCTTTACGGCAACATATTGTTACCCAGATCAAAAATTTTTAAAAATATAAAAAATTTCAAAAATATAAAAAATAAATTTCGTGTGGACCACCCTTAACATTTAGGGGGATGAAAAATAGATGGTGTCCGATTCTCAGACCTACCCAATATGCACTCAAAATTTCTTGAGAATCGGTCAAGCCGTTTCGGAGGAGTTGAAAGTTGATTGATTTGACCATGACACGAGAATTTTATATATTTGATTTTTTTATTGACACACTTTTACACAAAATATCTTGCCCCAAACTAGACTAGTACGAGACAAAGAAATATTTAATAAAATATACTTACTTAAACATACATAAATACATATAAACATCCATGAATCGGACAAAAAACTTGCATTTTCATCTACCAGGTTTTGAAACCGAGACCTCTAGCTCAGTAGGCAAGCTCACTAACCACTCAATTATGATCGGTATGTATGCTGTAGGTATTATTAAATCGCCTTTTAATCGGCAAGACACAAATCTTCACCCTCTTCAAAATACAATGACATCCAGAGTGAGAATGAGCGTTCGGAGACGGAGCAAGATGGAGTCGTCCCCCCTCCCCCCTCCATGTGTGATAATTTTACAAGAATCACTCTCATAATCTAGTCGAGGGTTTCTGGATTGAGCGACCCTTCTTCATGATTTTGTCACTGCCACCACAAAATAAATGTTTATTTTTGTATTCCACAGAGAAATCAAAATTGGAAAACGTTTTATCAATAATTTCTAGACTTTATGATATTAGACTAGCCTTTAGTCACTTATTATCTAATGATATTCAGTGAATTTTTGTAACAGTACCTTAACATAATTTTTATAATAAAATAAAATTACTTAACTAATACATTATGATGTCCATTTAACTCTACTCTTGGTTTACGTATCTATAAAAAATTATATTATTTATTCAAAATCATGACTTGACATCATTCAGATATTCACTAGATGTGCCAATTTGTAACACGTCAAATTATTTTCTTCGCACGATGTAAAGAATATATTTGTAACACTGACATCTTAAATATTTCATCAAAAGTTCAATTATCTCAGAATATCTCAACTCAAATGGACATCAACGAGTCCTTGAACTCCGAAAATACAAATGTTCTAGGAAACTGTGGCCTGAACGAATTTCTATACAATATACGATCTCGTGGACATGCGTATTGGTCTCTGATGGGGACGTAGCACGAATTATCTTTATATAAACACATGTAATGTAAATTGGATTTTATTGTGAGGTGAGCAGGAATGAATTTCCTTTTCCACAGGGGTCGAGCAAGCGCTGTATGTTGGGCGGAGGCATTGGATTGAGGGTGATTCAGTTTGAGACTCGCCGCGTTAAAGAACAGTGTTCTTCGTAGACCGCTCTGTACATAGTCATTAAGTTAAATCATTCGATATGTCAATATGTAATAAGACGCTATTTGTTTACAAGCTGATTTTGAACTGTGGGCACTAGTCTGTTACAACCGGACTAGTAATTATGCGAGTAGTATATGATTATCGGAATTACGAGACGTTTAGTAACTAAATTCGGTTTTTACACTGTGTTTTAATTTAGTGGCCGATGAACAATTGCCTTATGGATACCTAATGCTGAACTGCGTCTGCTATGGCTGTGATTTGAATTTACCTTGGGTATAGATTTAGTTGATACTTTTAAATCCCTTTGACTTTCGAAGAACTTTTATAAATTTAACTTACTTTTATTAAAAATGAATGTATAATATCTTTTAAATATTACATTATGTAGAACAAGAATATCAGTATTTATTGGTGGTTTAAAATTACTATTTCTAATAAAAGGTTGTGTAGTGTAATATATTATATGAACTTTGGAATCTTATTTTCTCAGAGAAAAATATTCACTCAGGATTATTTCTATTTCAAGAACTTATAACTCACAAGCTACATGATCAATTAAATGGCGGCGTTTTGTAACCTTAATAATGTTTACTATATTAAAAAAAAAAAACACTTTTAAAGGTATTAAAACGAGAGTAATTGTAATAGTTTTTACATTAGATTTTGCATAAAAGTTACTTTTAATTAAAATGGCGCTAAACTAAGTAATGAAAACTATGACAAATACTATTTTGACTCATTTCATCTGCAGTCCCCCTGAAAATGAGATCTGGAAATGTCTTGAAACGTCAAAAATGGAACTTTTACGCAAAATCGATTGTAAAAACAGTTACACTTACTCATCTTTGAATTCTTTAAAAAGTGTTTTATTTAAATGAGTAATTTTATTAACACTTTCGTTAATTAAAGAAAATACTATGTTTACTATATTTATAATTACATTACTTAGTTTCTTCTTTCTTTAAATGTTTTATTAAAATATCAATAATAGTTGCAATGTATGTACGTATGTGTTTCTTAATTTATACATTTACTTTATTTAATGCAGTAAAACAGAACATCGTTAATACATGAACTCCGTTTTCTCGTGTCAATTATTCTCATCAGATGAAGTATTTATTTAATTACGTCTATTTGCGATGAGTTTTACTTATTTAACTAAGTTAGCTGATGTAGTTTCCTAGGATTTTAAAGATTTTCCTAGAAAATTTATATTTTTTATGTAATATAAAGCCTTTTATTCAACTAATAAGAATGCAATTTCTTATATCTTACTTATACAAAATTCAGGTAGTCTCACTTGGCAAAATGCAATTTCGTAGACTTAGGAAGATTGTCTGTTTATACTAAATCTATATAAAAAATACTTTTAAGCCAAATATTAATATAAGTAATATATTCTATGTCAATTTTAACGCTGCCTACTGCCACCTTGAGATGGCACAGTCGGCCTTACTATTGCTCAAGGAGACGCGGATATCTCGACCGATCGTCATAAGATGCTTAACTTCTATTTGGGCTTCCCGAGAGTTTATTTTAGTGAACCACCAGCTTCATCACTGGGTCGAAACAGATCAGAAACAGATCGCTGTCGATGGATATTGATCGAACCCAATACCCTTGAACACTGGAGTTCCCCAAGGCTGTGTGCTATCTTCTGCATAAAAGTTATGGTAGACACCTATAACAAGCATAGCTATACAGATGACAGTACTGAAGTTACCGTAATAGGATCTTAGTAGACCTCCTTTGGGAAATCCTCGACCAGTGTTGGAATAATTTTGTGTCTTCTATCAAGTCCTTTTTTAATGAGATCGCAAAATGGGTAAAATGAACCTCGTTCAATTTAACCCCTAAAGGAGTCAAATTTGCGTATTAATAACTAAAAATCACCATTTGTCGCTTCAACAGAAACACTCCCCTTGATGCTTTGAAATCTTGAGTGAATCCCAATTCCGCAGTCATCTGGAAGGCACAGCCAAATTGGCTTCGTAGAAACTGGTGGTCATATATAGAGCACGGCAATACTTCAAGCCGGGCCCAAATTCTAGGTCTATACAAAACGCAGGTCCTATCACACATGGAGTATTGTTCTCATCTCTAGTCTGGTGCACGCCAGTATCAGCTCAAACCACCGTGTCCAACGCAGAGCTGCTCAAATTGTCGGAGATCCAGACCTCTTCAAAGAGAACGTATAAAACTGTATACAAGTGCGCTGCGAAAACTAATGACGAATCATAAAATAGTGTTGTATATATTAAAAGTACTGAAGGTTGCTCACAAAAATGTCCACAAGGGTATATGCCTTACTATAACATTGAAGCCACAATAATAGGTTTTGTTTAAATTATTAAGTTCAGATACGGGTGGGATCAAACAGTGGTGATACTGATACTTTAACTTGTCCATTTAAATGGTTTTATAATTAAGGTTAATAATGTATGTATAATGTCCACTATAGATAATTTGAGTCAGGCTTTTCGGTTAGAAGTTATGACGGGTATAAAAAATATTTTAGTAAGAAAATCATCGCGGTTGGATCAATCTGATGTTTATCATGTTAACAAATGCTGATTTATATATTCACGTTCAATTAAATTTGAAACTTCGAATATTAAGTATGTTTTTTAATTTGAAAAAACTAATTTTGGTGCTCTATTGAGTCCAAGCGGACGATTTTGCAGGCAGCAGCTAGTGTTATGTAATATTTATTAATAACTATTATGTCGCTGATCTTGCTGATTCATTAACTTTGGAATCTGAATCCAGTACAATCATGATCAACCATGAATTAATATTATTCAAACATGATCACCCTTTGGTTTTGAGGTTGTCTATAAATGAAGAGAAACGTACCTACTCGGTTTTGTTTCTATTACTATATTCAGTTCAAGTCCACAAAAACCATAGTGGGAATGCTGATTGTGTTGTATGTACATTTTTGACACAGAACACTCAGAAGGTTCTGCGAAAAAAAAATAACTATGAAACCCTGAAAAAAATATGTGATTACTTACGAGTAAAACTACCATCGTTCGAATTTCAAAAATCACTTTTTAATAAAATATACAATATATATTATATTGCTAAAAAATAATCATAATCTAGTTCCAGGCTGTCGGATCACCTAGATATTCAGCTGTGGAGTAGTAAGATTTACGACAGAGCCGTTTTTTAATAAAACGTTCAAATTTATTTATTAATAAAGCCTGAACGGTGGCTGGGACTTTATCTTTAGCACACAAGCGTGCAAGAAAAAAATGTTTCCTAAAGAATATATTTACTAGATAATTTAAAATCTAGTTAGTATCTGAAATTCTGAATTTACTTTATCGAGCAGTAATTACTATTTTTGGTTCCAACAATATTCTGTATGTTGAAAATCACATTGAGGAATTTTCTAGAAACTGTGTTACAGTTACAGTTTAACATTCATAATGTTAACGAGAGGAACAAACATAAACATGTCATGCCTACTACTCGGTCGGGTCGAGTTAGTAAGTCTTTTGTTGGGCGATGTATATGCTTCTACAATATGATCCCAGAAAATGTACAAAACAAATGTGTTACGAAATTTAAAATAATTGTTAAAAAAAGGTTTGTGTGGGAAAGGTTACTATAGCATAAACGATTTTCTTAATGACACCATGGACTAATAAAGCGAACACCCTCAGGCTCTTTAATTATAAACGTTTATTGTACGATATCACATTGTAATCTATATTTGTATATAAAAAAAGCCCGCTGAGTTTTTTTCGCCCATTCTTCTCAGGTCTGAGGCAGTCTCTTTTGAATGGGTGGCAGTTTTAGACGTTCAATAAGTGATTTTGAATCCTATTTTGAATAAAAATATTTGATACTATTTTTTTTCTATGAAAAAAAGGGACGAGATGAGCAGGACACTCAGCTGATGGCAATTGATACGCCCTATCCATTACAATGCACTGCCGCTCAGGATTCTTGAAAAACCCAAATATTCTGAGCGGTATTACAATTGCGCTCGTCACCTTAGACATAAGATGTTAAGTCTCATTTGCCCAGTAATTTCACTAGCTACCGCGCCCTTCAGTAATGTTTACACATTACTGCTTCACGGCAGAAATAGGCGCCATTGTGGTACCCATAATCTAGCCGGCTTCCTGTGCAAAGGAGGCTCCCTATGGTAAATTTGAATTTTCAAAATAATGTGAGTCAGATGTAAATGAATCACTTGAGTATTGAACATTAATATTTTATGAATCATGACTTCACAGTGAATCTAATAAGTAATGGCTTCTATCATCATCATATTTTCATCGTGACTCGCCCCATATTTTAGAATATTTAAAGTGAATTAGTAAATTATTGATGTTGTTTCACTGTGGTAGGCTAATGATACCCTTGCGGTTAGTAAAGGAGTATTTGGTCATTTGACGTGCGTTAAAATGTGTTTGCTTAACAAACACGTTTCCAACTTTTTGTTCTAACAAAGACAATTTTAGGTCATGTTAATTATTATTTTATAATTTTGAATTAGGAATACTAATGTGTAAGGACCTCAGAGTCTATGTTTTTTTTTATTTTTTTATGGTAAAACAAACGAGCGTTCTCTTGCAACACCAGAGGAATCACAGGATCTTTTTCGGCCTTTAAGGAAGATGTACGCGGTTTTTTTGGAGGTAACCATGTCGTATCGTCCCGGAAACACCGCACAAGGAAGCTCATTCCACGGCTTTGTAGTACGTGGAAGATAGATCCTTGAAAACCACACTATGGAGGACCTCCACACATCCATATGGTATCCTAACTTGTGGCGTGTCGTGCGAAGGTGGAATTCGGCGGCAGGAATCAGGTGAAACAGCTCTTCGGAATACTCCCAAATTAATTGAACACAATATTATAAACTATAGCATTTTAAAAACAGTCAAAATGTTCACATAATGGAATGTAACACATTATAGAAGTAAATTTTTGATTTCAAAATCCCTTATTTTCTTAATTTTTACACGCTTTTTATTAGCTTCACCTGTATGTATGTTTGTTTATAACCGACTCATATGGGCGCGATTTTGACCTACTTTAAACGGCCAGATTTCCTTCAAACTTCCTAGATTTATCGAGGACTGATGACAATACAATCATTTTATAAAATTAAGTATTAAATTATTTTTTAACACATCCGTCTCGTGACAATTTCAGTCAAAAATTCTATGTTAGTACGTTTGTGATAACTCGTCTTTTTTAATAAATTTTGATGGTTATTAATAGCGCCACGTTTTGGGTATAATGTATTGTAGACATTTTTATATATTTAATATTTTTAATACTAATATATTTAAATTAAATGTTTGGCATTTCTTAAACGTTAAGTATTTACTAACAGTGATGCAAAATTGTACATTATTTTTTTTAAATTTATATAGATTCTTAAGTATGAGCGACATTTATTTAATTTTTTGAGATCAATCAATCAATGATTTTGGTTGAATAAAGCGAGTGTGATTTAGACCACATGACTGAAGTAAAATAAAATATTAATTTATAAAATTATTCAAGAACGTCATAATCAAGAAATCACCGTTCAAAATACTCTCGTCACTATTCATCATCTTACTACCCGAGCCAATAAATCACCGTTCGCGTAACTCTAGCTCGTAACGATCTCGTCACGCGTTTATCAGCTTACTCCACAAGTCAAGAAATCACCATTTGCGTAATACTCTCATCGTCGCCTTAAAACTAAATCTGAAAGTCCGGCAGCGCTCCTGTGATTCCTCTGGTGTTGCAAGAGAATCACTTATCTCCTTTGTCCTCCTGTTCTATATAATAAGAACTCACTATCCCTGTAAATTCACTAGCTAAAACACCATTCAAACTAAAATACAAATAGTTCTTGCACACTACTGCTTGGCTGCAGAATAATTCGTACTCATCTACTTAGAAGTCTCCCACAGTAACAATTGAGTAGAACCGATGAAAACTTTAAGAATTTCTAGCAATGAATTTATTTTAATAACTAATTAATTTCATCGGATTGAAATTCAAATCTAAGAGTATGAATACAAATTCAAATACGAAAATCTTTATTTACAAAAAGGCAACAAATCATATTAATAGGTTTACAATGGACCCCGCCCTAGGCCAACCTGTATCGCTTCCTAAACTAAATTAACTAACACGATTGAAACGATGAACTGTTGTTGTTAGGTATGTATATTTATAATTACAATTTTTTAAAAGAATTAGAATAATCCGGATATAATTAAAATGGATACAAAGTTATATATGCGGCCAAGTGCAAGTCGTAGTCGCTCATGAAGGGTTCCGTAGCATCAAGTAACATAATATAAAAGTTCTTGTAGTTCTTTGTAACTTAGATCAATGTTTTAATAGAAGTGTATTTTTTTAATGTGGTTAGTTAGTTACTTATGACGTATTAAAATACTACTTACTAGATCTCGTTCAAATCAATTTTCAGTGGAAGTTTGCATGGTATAATGTACATCATATATTTATTATAGTTTTATCATTGTTTTATTTTAGAAGTTACAGGGGGTTGGGACATATTTTACCACTTTGGAAATGTCTCCCCCGCGAACTATTCAGTTTAGAAAAAAATTATAATATTTGAAACCTTAATATCATTTTTGAAAACCTATCCATAGGTATGGGTTTGGTGAAAAAAAAATTCAGTTTCAGTTCTAAGGAACACCCTAAAATTTATTGCTTTTTTTCTATTTTTGTGTTAAAATCTTAATGAGGTTTACAGAACACATCTATTTCTTTGTGCGTGGAGCCAATTGCATGGCATAATATTAAAGTGTTATAAATAATAGTATAAATTCGTTACATATAATAATTACATATAATTCGATACATTTAAGCATATTTCTGGCTGAATATATTTAAGGAGCTTATGAAAGACCGTAGACTGGTTGGCGACGGGAGGCGGTCGATGTACGCGTTTATTACATTCGGAGTCTTCCTACATTGGGTTGTTTACCTCTGATATTTGATAGAACAATAAAAGCAGTGGTTTCGGATAATTGTACTATTGTTTATTACAGAATACTCTCATAATTTGTTAGAACAAAATAATTTTTGTGTAGATAGCGATGTAAATTTTACTTTAAATTTTGAAAATAGTAATAATAAAAGATTACAAAAAAATGGTTCTAGTTAAATTTAATTTAATAGAAATAATCATGTAACTTTCAAACCACAATTCGGTATGGTATAAAAAAAAGATTACCTGTGATTATGACTATTATAAATGCAAGTTAATAGGGTACATAATAAAAAACCTATTTTTTATTAAACATTAATTATATTATATGTTTATAATTTTACGTAAAACCTAGTAAAAGGAAACACTTTTAAATACAATTTTCACATAAGAAAATATTCCCAAATTTGTATCCAAATAGAGCGTATCTTCTACTCGCATTATTAATAAAATTAATGCTTTTCATTGATTTATAGCATACATGCGTTTATTGATAGCTATATGTTCGGTTAAACAAAGCTCGATTAAATAATCTGAGTTTTTTTTGACATAAATTGTTCTTTTATTGGTTACTAGCGGACCCGACAGACGTTGTTCTGTTATAAAAAAAAACTCTTGCGGGTGGAATTTCTTTAAATCCGGAATATTCCTACAAAATTTCAAGTCTCTACGCCTTATGGTTCCAGAGATATCGTGATGATTGACTATATACGTGAAAATCTCATATATATATATATATATATTTGAGATATATATATATATATTTAAAGACAAATATAGGCGGAATTAACACTAAAAGAAAACTCAAAACATTTGGATAACAATATTTATGACAAAATAATCACTTTTGGATAATATCTTCTTTGTCTGAAAGCATAGCCACTTAAAATATAATTCGAGCGACCACCCCTTGTTTTGTAAGTTGACCACAGACTTGAAAATCTCTCGATATAATATCAAACTCATGTATTTAACGGTACAAGTTGTGGCGGTTAGGGATGTGTTCTCAAATCGAGGGGGTGTAAGCGGGGAATGCAGAATGAATTTTGGATAATATCTTCTTAATCGCACTATCTATCTATATATATATATATATCTATAGATATAGATGGATAGTATATATATATATATATATATATATATATATATATATATATATAGATAGTATATATATCTATCTATATATATATCTATATTGTCGTTCTGCATTCCCCGCTTACACCCCCTCGATTTGAGAACACATCCCTAACCGCCACAACTTGTACCGTTAAATACATGAGTTTGATATTATATCGAGAGATTTTCAAGTCTGTGGTCAACTTACAAAACAAGGGGTGGTCGCTCGAATTATATTTTATGTGGCTATGCTTTGAGACAAAGAAGATATTATCCAAAAGTGATTATTTTGTCATAAATATTGTTATCTAAATGTTTTGAGTTTTCTTTAGTGTTAATTCCGCCAATATTTGTCTTTAAACAAGACAAATATGTCACCTCTACACGAGGCATCGTCAGGACAAACATGTCCTGACGATGTCAACAGACTTGCAAAAATCTGGCACGAGACTGTCTATAGAGGCGAAACACGTGTCTTGTTTAAAGAAAAATATTGACGGAATTAAAACTAAAGAAAACTCAAAACATTTGTATAGCTATGGATTTCCGCAAAGTAACGCCTAATTCAATATTTTTTTTTTCATAAATATTGTTTATAGCTTCCTAGTAGCAATTTATTTTTTCATCATAAGTAGCAAAGCTATTACTTTTTTACTGAACTACACGATTACCTAAATGAAGCGCAGTTCGAATCTCTTTAGTATTCTTTCTTCAAAATTGAAATACAACACGCTCTCGGCCGAAAGTGCATCATAAATCATTCAGTGGGTTTTAAACAACCATTAATCCTCAATCATCTATCGATGGATGAAATACCCAACGCGACTGACTCGTACATTTCATTTATAATCGGAATCTGACCATAGAAACGTATTCGTTCATATTTTCATTATTACCATATATAATATTCTGTACTTATATACATAATATTCATTTTCTCAAATAAAAGGAGGCTTTGTTTTTGTAGCAGTAAATGTCCCGCCGAAGCCTATTTGTTTAAGGACGACAAATATTATTAGAAAACATTTTAAATATAATAATTAGAAAGAGAATCAAGTTTCTTCTGGATTCAAAATTCAGTTCCGTTTAGTAAAAAAATATATTTTGTGAGTGCAAAAATTATGAGTATTAAAATGGACGCGATGGTAGTATTAAAGAATTTAAAAAAAATAGTCTTGTATAAACATTGCTGCAAAAAGTTAACTGGCCTTGTTAACTGAAATATGTATGACGTCATCACTCAATAATAATCCCCGCATTGCTTGAAGTTTTGGTTGTTATGTTACGCGTCATTGCCTTCTGAGGCGTGACGTCATAATCGGCCATATTGACTGTTATTCAAAGTAGATTGATATAAGTACTATAATTTGCATATCAGCAAATTTTATTGCTGTAATAATGTTTTTTCGAAAATAGTTGACATTATAGAATAGCTTTCCAGAATTAGGCCTAAAAATAGACACTATACAATCACAAAAACGGAATTTATTTCCTCAAACTTAATTCCTTTCGAATACTTCATGACGTCAATAAAAGCGCTAACGCTTTGGAAAGAAAAGATGCACTGAGAGTTATCTCTGAAGGCGCAACCTATATACTTTTTTGCCCTCTTTCAACAATACAATTTATACAATATCTTACTATGTCAATGCAATTGCCATAAAATAATCATAATCTTGTACCATACTCTCCAATCGTTTTGATGCTCCACTGTTGAGTAGCAAGAGTTAAAAATAACAGCTATTTAAAAAAAAACATGTTGCACGTTGTAAAAATTGTTGACAAGGTGCTCTTTAGCCACCATAAAATATAATTTATTCAATGAAGCTTAAACTAAGCCCTTTTGAATCGTCATTATAAATATTTCTATTAAATTACTGAATCTACTATATTTTCGGTAAAAGTAGAGCTCGTGAGAAGAACATACAAGAAGCTCAAAAGACTCGTTCAAATCTATTAGAATATTTTACAATGGCTTTTATATATACAGATTAGTTTGTAAACTGCATCCAATTAAAAGCATTTTAAATTTCAAATATTTCATAAAAAGTAATAAAGAATACACTAGATAATTATAAATTATCGTATTTTGGATGCTTAAACCTTTAGAGCTTGAATTCATGGTCATGATTACTGTCATAAGTAGTAATCGAATAAAACAAAAACAATGATTTATTAACTTAAACTATAACAACAAAAAAATAAGAAAACCTTTATTAAACGTACAGAATTTTACGTTAAGTAAAAAGGAAATTCTAACGCCGTAAGAAGCACATTATTATTATAGCTGTTTTATTCGAGTTCTTAACTTTTATTCGTCTTCATAATTTTACGTGACCTGCTGTGGTAAACAATAAAGGTGCCAATAAAATCTTTATGAAAGCGTGAATCGTGTGACTAAAGCGTCCTTTTACGCGTCCTTTGGGCTTGATACGAACGAAGAATACTGCCAACATTTATTATTAATTAAATAAAACATCAATGATTGCGAAACTGAAGTGGTAGTGGGCGGGGCACATAGTTCGACGGACAGAAGACGCAGTGTTGGTGGGCCCCTCAAGATGCACCGACGATCTGGTCAAGATCGCCGGAATACCTTGGATTAGGGCAGCGCAGGACCGATCGTCGTCTTTGGGGGAGGCCTTTGTCCAGCAGTGGATGTCGTCCAGCTGATGATGATGATGAAATTAAACATAAAACAGTTATAAGACAACGACAATAACAAGTTTTATATATTCTCAATAAAATATAGATTTTGTTTAAATTAATACATATAATACTAAAATAACTACAATACTTTTGGTAAAAACTCATAACAATTTGAATAACTCGTTTACGGACATTATATCAATAATATAGAAAATTATTTCTTAAAAATTAATAAATTATTATTAGCAATTTTTTAAAAACTTGAAAATTTTCAGCTAAGATTTGTCTTTTACCAATACGCATATAGAACGAATCAAAAGTTATTCGAATATTTTTCACATGAATAATAATCCATGTCTGATACTCATCTGGATTTGCGAATTAACCAAACCATTTGTATGGGAAGGTGAATAGTGGTTGATCATAATATATTTATGACCGCTGCATTCAGAAATGATATCTTTATAGATTTCTATAACTATTTTATTGGTGTGTTTCCCACGGTACGTATTAATTGTAATTTTGTTTGTGTTTATATTGCATTCTTGGATGCTTCAGATCAACAATTGTTGCTGGTGCTGCTATAGAGTTCAAAATTTTTCTGTATTTTTTTTTATTTTTCACATAAAATATTTTTTTTTAAAACATCAATTTCTCTAGTTAGTCAAATTGTGACCTTGATGACATTTTCCATCATTGTCACTGATAATAATTCATATTATGAGACCTTTGATATTTTAAACTAAGGTTAATACCATAATGTGATCTAAATATGTTTTCGGTTCACAACATACCCGAATTTAATAATCGTATCTAATATTCATCGCTTGACGGGTCCATATTCGGTATGCATGCTCTCATTTAATTATCTGACATCTTGCAATCTATACCGGTCCACTTCTAGCCACAAGGGATATATAATTTACGTGATTGGTTTATATGGCAAATTAATTGTCTGATTGAATAAACATCAATTAGTATCTGAAACTGATTACTGCTTGTACCTTTCATTTATTTTTCATTTTCTTCTTTCATTCACAAAGTCACTTATAATAAAAAAGCAGTTAAGTGTGAGTCGGAGTCGCTCGTGAAGGGTTTCGTAGCAGCAAGTAACATAATAAAAAAAAAGTCTTGTAGTTCGTTGTAACTTTGATCGATGTTTCAATAATAGTGTATTTTTTTAAGCTAAGTTATTTATGACGGATTAAGAAAAAACTAGTTACTAGATCTCATACAAACTAATTTTCGGTGGAAGTTTGCATGTACATCATATATTATTTTTAAGTTTTATCATTCTCTTATTTTAGAAGTTACAGGAGGGACACACATTTTACACACTATACACTTTGAAAGTGTCTCTCTCGCGTACTTCTTCAGTTTAGAAAAAAATTATATAAGAAACCTCAATATCATTTTTGAAGACATTTATGGGTTTGATGAAAAACATTTTTGAGTTTCAGTTCTAAGTATGAGGATCCCCCAAAATTTTTAATTTTTGTATGAAAATGCGGTTCATAGAATTCATCTACTTACCAAGTTTCAACAGTATAATTTTTTTTAAATTCTGGAAAAAAGTTGCTGTGACATACACGGACAGAGAGACAGACATGAGGAATCTATAAGGGTTCCGTTTTTTGCCATTTGGCTACGGAACCCTAAAAATGTTTCCAATATTTTTATGTTGTTGCCAATCAAAACTAGAATCCCGATATTCAATACTTAATAATATATTATATAGGAAATAAATATTTCAAAAATTTTCGTGAATTTTTATCATTTAATATTATTATTATTAGTTAAGTTAGTTTCGTAATATTTTTGAGTTCTTAATTTTAACACGTATTCGTTATTTCAAATGATCGAAGGATAAAAATATAGTAGTCATATTAAAAGTTATTTTCATTAAAGACCTTCAAAGCCTCTTTCAAACTGATTTTGAAAATTATAAAAATTTTATGGTCCTTAATAGTACGAAATGTACATCAATCATTAAGTTAATTTAAACGATACGATGTACTTCAAATATTAAAATCCTTCAAATTAATTGAACTCATTGAAATATTTACCTAACTTGAAATTAAGAAAAAAGCATTAAATATGCATAAGTGATGACACAGCACTTAGTTAAGTAATTAAGTTGATTGTTATCATTAAGAAGTTAGTACCTATCTGGGAATTCCAACTCTTTTTAGCTTTTCTTTCTTAATTTCATTTGTCATGCTCGCAGAGGGATTGAAGTGCTCTCGACCTCAGCTTTAGAATTCTGCTACAGAAATAGAAATATGTTGTAATAATAAAGTTATAGACTGGCTTAAACGAGCATAATATTAAACAGGATATATTTTACTGAAACCAGTTATGTGTGATAAATAATTTTGATGGATTTATTGAAAATCTGTCGTCAAACAAGTAATGAAACTATCAAATAAAAATATTATTATTTTAATTAATTCAAATAATTTGGATATTTATTTACCAATAGTTCTCAATATTCTAATTGCTAGATGACTACTTGATGTTTTAGTAAAATCTTTTGAACATAATCTATATATATAAAAATGAATTGCTAAAACTCGAGAACGGCTGGACCGATTTGTCTAATTTTGGTCTTGTATTATTTGTGGAAGTCTAGAGAAGGTTTGAATAAACATGAAAATGCTCGGAATTAAATAAAAACAACAAATTTGTTTTTCCTTTGATGTGTCCATACATAATTTCTATGAGAGAATTTACTGACGCACGGTTTGACAGTTCTGCTGTAAAACAATTTCATTACAACAACAATTTCATTACAAGAAAATTCTTGATGTTATGATATATTACTGACAAATTCATAAAAAATATTATTTTATTTATTATATACAGAACAACGTCTGTCGGGTCAACTAGTCATGCATAAATATTATATGTTTTTGGCAACTTAAGATAATTTATTACCAGAAAATATTTTAAGTCTCACTTTGAGCCCATATCATATTTCATATCATTTTGGACCGACAGTTTCGTATCTAGCTATCGATTCACTCGCAGGGTGATGAGAGAGACGTGCTTTCGATCGTGTCCTACTTTTCACCGAATCGGTCGTCACTCTACTCGCTGTAAAACACGAGGAAATTTGAAAATTCATGTATATTCAGTAATGGGATGGATCAGTATACATGGGATTAGTTAGTTAATTTTAATTATAGTATATTTTATTTAGTATTCAACCATATAATAACGATATAATATTAACAGGAGTAAAATCATGATATTGACAGGGATCATGCTTATCACTTTAATGTCCCGGTTGCTGGCAGCAGTAATGATGACAATGCAGCCCGCAGTAAAGAGCATCGTAGCACAACGTAACGCACTGTAGCACATCGTAGCGCAGCGTAGAAAACTTAGGGCAGCGTAGCACAAGTGCTGGCCATTACAGACTGCTACGCTCTTAACTATGGTCTCCAAGCCTGCAGACTTTTCAGTCCTTGGTGGAATAGCAGCTAGAATTGACCCACACTAAACCTTTTTTATAGAATGGACAGCAAGAGTAGAAATGATGACCAAGTTTGAAGGCAGAGAGCTTAGCTAGGATAAGCTCGGAGCTACCATAGCGTGGTGAGCAGCACAGTGATCGCGGACCGAGGGTTGCTCGAGGGTTGATATTACTTTATCTACACCTATGCTTTAAATCCTTTATTAAGGATTCTAATACAGTTAGCTTATTGACAATATTAAAACACCCAATGTCCTAATAACCATAACATCATCCAAACGAGTGTTGTAATGAAATTCAGAACAACATTATATCATCCGTTTTCATAATAACACTCCTTTGGATGATATTATGGTTACTAAGACTGGTTTTTTCAATGTTAAGTAAGCTAACTGTTTCAGAATCTTTTATAGAGGATTCATATTATGGGTGTAGATAAAGTCTTGTATGCAACTGTTGATAATTAGGTATTATAACACTCATGTGATACTATTATCCCTCATTCGTGTTTTAATACCCCTTATTACACAACAGTTGCATAAATAACTATTTCACAAGCTATGCGAATAATGAACTTTAATATGGAACACTAGCTTAGTATACACAGACCCAATATTTGCTTTTACTGCTAAAATGCCTTCGATTTGAGAACACATGCCAAACTGCCAGAACCTGTATAATATACTTGACGGCGATATAGCTACGTCACGTCTGTGTTCACCTTACAAAACTTGGCGTGTGTGCTCTGTATGCAAGACAGAACTTTACATCAAATGCAGCATCAGCAAGCACAGTGGCTGATGATCAGCAAAATAATCATCTCCTATTTGCTTCAGATTGGTAAAGTTTAAGAATGACGCAATCATTTTAGGGTTTTGTGTAATCGTTCACTCCCATTACATATTTTTTTACATAGGCAGATTCTATAGTTATTTATTTTTTGTTTTAATAATATATCAATGTAATGAGCAAAGAATTATTTCCGATTACTAAGGTTTGAGTTATTTTGGTATTAGAGTTTTATCTATAATAGCAAACATTAAGTTTCAAAACTGCACTAACAGTACCAGCATTAAATACTCGTAAATGACATTAATAATAAGAATAAAGTTGCTTAGATTTCTCTAATATGCTTTATACCTCTGGTCTCGAAGCGATATCTTAATCTTTTATAAACCAACGTTCGCTTAAATGCGGGTTCTTTAATTATTCACTTTATATTATGCTATTAAGGTGAGGCTTATAAAGATAAGTTGTTTGGCTTAATAAGATTAATTTATTTTATCGATAAGCTTGATTTGAACCCTTCCAGAGATTTGTCAAGGAGATTTGTTTAAACATAAGTTTATTTTGTCTATATATATCATTTAAAATCTAGACAATCACTGGTTTAGCACTATTTTGTAATGCAACCTAATATTTTTCGAAAGATAAATAAATTCCTTTAATGTTATAAAAATACTCCTTTTTATCTTGTTGTACTTGGAACTTCAACTTGTGTGAAGGAAAAGTAGGCAATTTATATTTTAAAAATTCTTCTCGTAATAGTTTCACGACATCTTGTACCTATTAAAATATGTTTGATATAGGATGAATTAATGAAGCTCATTCCACAGCTGCGTTGCACGTGGATGAAAGTTCCTTGAAACAGCACTGTGGTAGAACACAATATTGAATTTTATCATATTATTCCATGATTTGACACTCTGACTCATATTGAACCCTTTTAAAAAGAAAATTAACAATGACTAAATTTAAAATTAAATTAAAAATTAAAAAAAATTATCTAATCGAATTCATCAATTTGCTATACATGGTACGTCACCAATCAGTAATTTTTTCATCTGCATCGGAACTTTCATTTACCAATTCTTTATTACCTGCTACATGCCTGGTAATATTCAAAAGTATCGAAGGTTTTTAATCATAATAATATTATATCGATAATCGAATTAATTCCAAATAAAAACCGAGTTCAAAAATATCTGAAACAAACGACACAATACTGTTCTTACACTGGAGGATATTATGCTCATAATATCATCATCGTCATCAGCTGAAAGACGATCACTGCTGGACAAAGGCCTCCCCCGAAGATTTTCACGACTATCAGTCCTGCTCTGCTCGCATCCAACTTATTCCGGCGATCTTGCGTTGACCAACACTGCGTCTTCCGGTACGTGGTCGCCATTCGAAGATCTTACTGCCCCACCGGCCATCTGTCTGTCGTACTATGTGCCCTGCCCACTGCCACTTCTGTTTCGAAATAATTTAGCCTATGTCGGTGACTTTGGTTCTCCTACATATCTCCTCATTTCTGATTAGATCTCGCAGGGAAACTCCGAGCATAGCGCTTTCCATTGCTCTCTGAGCGACCATGAGTTTTCTCATAAGGCCCATAGTTAGCGACCATGTCTGCGTACCGTAAGTCTTTCTCATAACATTATTAGTATTAAACTAGTGTGTTACACACAATCATAATGAAATAGTTCAATTCCTCCAAATTTTATGAAATCCGTTAAGACTAATATATTTTCTCCATACAAATTGAAACCCTAAACATATCTTTCATCTGTACTCCAACACAATCAGCTTCAGTTATTACTATAAAATGTGTACGCTGACATTTATACAAGTGTTAAATAATGTGCGAGTGTTATTAGTGTGGTGAGAATGAACAATCGAATCGGTAATCGATACTCGATTATAGCTGCGTGTGGACTTTTCGATTAAACTTCGATGATCAACAAGGCTACGTGTCGGCGCCTAAGACGACTTTATTAAAGTTTCCAACGAGCTGATGTCACAACTCTGTCGATGTTATTCTGCTTTATCGCTGAACTAACTGCATTTCAGGTATGCCAATATTTTATTATTAAAACTTTCTATTGATGAAGAAAAAAATATGCGCTACTCAATAAATAGTATTTGAAAGTAATGAAAATACGTATTATGTCTTTTGATAGAGGCATACCATTTCAAATGGGTAGTAGTTTTTTGACGTTCAATAAGTGATTTTAAATCATATTTTGAATAAAAATATGTAGGATTTGAATTTTAATTTGATCCATTTACTAACAAGAACGTAACGACTAACATAATCATAAGCATAATCACAACAATTTAAACACATCGTTATAATTTAAATTATGTACTCTCGTGCGTAAATTTGGCTAGTCAACATCTCCTGAGGATGCCTCCTGTAAAGCGAATCTTTTTCAATTTACACTCACAAAGGCTCACAACATTTGAAGAATTATGTTGTGTGCTTGTTAGCTTGAATAACACACGACATAATAATCTCTCTTCTTTGCAACCCTATTCAAATGTGTATTTAATGTTGCAGTATACTGCAGACACTATATTGGTTGCGAGCGTTCAAACTAAAGTCATTACAACAGACAATAGCAATTACGTAAATTCAACAACAGTTCAGCATGTTTTAATTTAAAGCATAATTAACAGCAAGTAGATTATGAAACACAGGGTATTTCTGTTAGTTTATTTAGAACAAACATTTTGCAGTTAGGAGGCAACCGCAATATTAGGCAGAGAGTTTGTCAAGCATTAGATGGTCAGCTGTGAGTGTTGAGTTAGGCGATTCAGATTCGGAACAGAAATTACACCTGAATGTGTATACTATACTTTCGTCTAGACTCGCTCTGGCAGCGCGATCCCAATGGGCAGTGTACAATAAGGTGGTTTCCTATTTCTACATATTCCAATCCCAGATATTCGTGGACGCTATAATGTGTATGTGAAACTTGGCCGCTGCAGCCATTCCAATAAGCCTGGCTGTCTATTTCCACCTGGTATAGGTATTATTTGCCTAAAAGGTGCCTCCGGCCACTAGTTGCTGTAAACTTATGCTCTTAAAACTTAAAAACATATAGTTTATAAATTATTATAACTACTAGACTAGACACTAAGAAGGATTTGAATCATCTCATGATATTTATGATATCAGAGGGCTTCGCTCGGAGTTTCCCTACGAGATCGAATTAGAAATGAGGAGATCCGTAGAACAGCCAGAGTCACTCACATACCGCAAAAGATTGCGAAACTGAAGTGGCAGTGGGCAGGCACATAGTTAGATGGCCGGTGGGACAGAAAAGTCCTCGAAATACGACCACGTACCGAAATACGCAGTGTTGGTAGGCACCCCATAAGATGGGCTGATGATCTGGTCAAGATCGTCGGAATAGGTTGCATGAAGGCAGCGCAGGACCAATCATCGGGGAGATCTTAAGGAGAGGTCTTTGTCTAGCAGAGGACGTCTTCCGGCTGATGATGATTAAAAAATTTTAATGCCTTGGTTGGTCTGGAGTTAAGCGGCAACATTTCAGAACAGCGACATTAGATCAATCGTTTAACTCCCACGCTACCGCACTGCACCTGTCATTGTATGACTTTAGGTTATAATGTTTCGTGTGCCTGTTACCGAGACACAAAAGGACATTGTCTTGGCTACAATAATGGGTGTGGCAGTTTTACTGCACAACGAATACTACACTTATATTATAAATATTACTATACTCCCAAACTAAGTTAATTAAATAACTACAATTTATTATTGCTTGATTTCCATAAATGAAATATCAGCATCTTATCACAGACGACAATTCTGGCATCGAGTGTCAGTGTCTATTGTTTGTGTGGAATCACTGATCTCTACTATATACTTCTGGACTGGCGGCTGTCAAAGTGCTTTTGTGCCTGTTTGATATTCGACATATAGCGAGAGTCTGCGGTATTAAAACTAGTGATAACAACCTCAGCAAACATCGATAGATGGTGGAAAACTATTTACAAAAAAAAAATGTGTAGTTTATTACGTTGAATCGTGAAGTATAATTAGCACGGAAAACGAACGAAATTAATTCAAATTGCAAAAATACTTCGGAGTATTGTACGTTCCTTCGCAGCCATTTTATTAACGTCAAAAATAATTCTCTGGACGCTCGCGAGTGGCGCTTCAAATAGGCACAAACAATATGTGATGTTAAACATATGGAACAGCCTGTCCAGTGGTATTTATGCAGGTAAGTGTGTGGAATTCAAAAAAACAACTTTTTTCTCCCCTCTCAAAATATATAAATCAATGCATATATCTTGAATATCATCTGTGGTAAAAAAAGAATGTCAGTCGCGAATGAAATTGATATGATGATTGATTACTCCTCTTTCATTAATCATTAATAATTCCATCAAAATTTGTTTTTTCTGGCGTTATTTAATTTTGATAAAATTTAAATGTATTTATCCATAAAAAAAAGACGTGTGGCACTCGGGGAATGCCGCGGTAAAGCTATTGCATTGAATTTTTTATCAACTTATGCAATTATAATTATTTATTTATTTTATTTATGCAGTTTTTTTTGATAAAATTAATTTTAAAATAAGCAAACGGGAAGTGAGTAAAATTTAACTTGCAAGATTTGATTACAGACAGACGAGACAGGTGAAACTAAATAAAAATGCTTGACATAATAATAAATATTAAAAAAACGTGATAAAAAAATAAAGAAATTAAAAAAAATCAAGATGTACCCCAGGTTCGAACCTGGAATCTTCTGCACAAAAAGCATACGTGATAACCGCTGTTCCACGGCAACTGGAATGACCGTGTCGAAATATCTATATACATCTTGTAAGTGTTAGGTTATTTTCATAACGGAATTTCTGGATTCGGTCTCCACGCTCAAGGCCCGCGATAGAAGCTATGCAATAGCTTAAAATATTTTCGAAATCACTATCTTTGATTTAGCGTACGCCTTTACTAGAGCAAATCCACAAAATCGTGTATGGTGGTGATCTGGTCACGGTTCTGTGGATTTACGCTCTCTGTCTGATCATAATTTGTACTCTTACAGGTACAGATGTAGGCTAGACAAGGACCAATGTTCAGTTTTTATAAAGTTCTGAACGTTGACTTACAGCAAGGCTTGGATATTTCTTGTTCTGTAACCAGATACAAAGTCTTGCTAAGAAGTCCGAGATACATTTTTGAAAAGCATATTGCTAACAGGTTTCACTGTGTGATCTAAGATCATTTTATTATCTATTTAGAGTATTGGTAACGTGACTATAAACTCAAACGAAAATACAATAAATGAAAAAATAACATGTGAATTAAGTGACCTTCAAAAATTTTTGCTTCAAGATAATGGGGAGACGAATGTAAAATTTCGGGAAGAGAATAATTGTAGGTTTTAGTAATGATCATAGTGATACAAAGTTTGATAATTATTTTACATTTTATTCGTATATATTACATAGATTTATTCAGACTCAGAGCTTACATTTTCGATTAATGATACAAGAAGGCTTATGGTTACTAAAGTATGAAATAAATACTTTGGTCTTAATATGGTCCATGGTCCAGATCTTTGAAAAACTGTTTTTGATCTTGTTGTTGATACAGTGCAACTGCTGTACATTTTGAAATTAAATTTGGCGTCCAAAAAATCAATCAACGGAATCACTGAATCCGATGCAAAATTATTACACCTCTATTCTCCATTAAGCCTCTTATCTGCATATGAAGTTCTGGGACATGTTGCTTGAATGACACATGATATCATCCACTATGAAAGACATTACTATCACCGCTACCATACTTTTGTTCTCCTGGTGTCTATGTAGTAAAACGTCGTGCGCATGACGTCAGATATACTCGCGTCATAGATAAGACAATCTCTTCCTCAACTATGATCGCCAAAACTCTGTACAATGCTTCATATCTCATTTTCTCCCACGAAATTATGAATTTATGTGTCTGTCTCTTTGTACTGTCTCGCTTTTTCGTTTCATTTTAAATCACAACGATTCTAAAGAAGTTTTCACTTAAAAATATGTAACTTATTTTTCAGTATACTCGATCACAACCTTACAAGCTCAATGCTGTATGCGTTCTAAATTATATAAAGTAAAACTTTTGGCTTTTAGTGACACTCAAACTTTTACACAAATTAAATTTGATAACAAAATTTATGCACGGAACGCGAGAGGTGGCGGATACAAATCCGGAATCGTTCAAAAATTTTGTTTTCAAATTTACTTTGTGTAATCACTAGTGAGGGTTATCACTTTAAAAAATAATAAATTGTAAAGATTAAAACTTTTGTTGCACAGCAACAATGGTTTTAATAATATAAATGTATGAGTTTTGCATATCGCATACCTTACATTTTTGGATAGTTTGAATTGGCATTTCCGTGCTTAACAGTTATTGTATTAGCACTTAGCGCTTAGTCAATCAAATCTATATATATATAAGAGATACATATCAGATAGAGAGTTATTAGAGAACATACACACATACATATGTGTGTGTGTTCTCTAATAACTCCTAAACTATTCGACCGATCTCAATAAAATCTTTTGTAATAGATTCGTTGAAGCTCAAGGAAGGTTTACATATATAATTCATATGGCAAAACAACGTTTGCCAGGTCAGCTAGTTAAAAACATATAATACAAAGTTCTACCATCGATTTGCATCAATGTTCATGAACTCAAGCAAATTTTTCAATGTCGAACGCTCAACTACAAGTTCTTAATTACTGAAGATTTTACATACTTCGGGCGTGAGTTGCAAACATACATTTTATTTGCTAAGCGTTCTAAGAGCATTAGTAGATAGAAGACCATGCTCATTTTGTATAATGTTGTCGAAGGTATCAATTCTGTGCGCTTCGTCTGTTATCGCTACAAAAGATGAAAGTGGAGGGAAAATCATATAAGCTGCATATATGCATGATGCAATAACTAACACACATTTGTGGAGGATCTTTTGCACAGGATGCCCAGATGGGTTATACAGTGGTGCATCCTCTGCCACCATGTAGTTTGTACTATTTGTTTTTTGGCTTGAAGGACTCTATAGGTAGAAACTTCTTACTTCTCATTGTAGCGCTGATTTTGCGATTTCAAGAGTCTTATGGAGACAAGGGTATCACTTACCAACAGTTGCAAGTATGGTAATCTCTCCTTATTTAAATATGTACCATTGCGAGTCGGATTTGCCCACCGAGGGTTTCATAATTATTATTAGTATAGAAGCTATACTAATATTATAAAGCTGCAGTGTTTGTTTGTTTGTTTGTTTGAACGCACTAATCTCTGGTACTACTGGTCCGATTTGAATGATTCTTTCAGTGTTGGGTAGTCCATTTATCGAGGAAGGCTATAGGCTATGTTTTTTTTTCAAAATAGGGATCCGTAATAAAATTGCTATTTTGTAACACAAGGTGTAAAATCGAAAACCTATTTTTGCGTGCGCTGCAAAAACTATTGACAATAGAACAAAATGATGTACAGGCTATAATATAGGCAATATTTTATTACTTATAAAACTATCACGTGAATTATACTTTATATGGCAAAACAACGTTTGCCGGGTCAGCTAGTATAGATATACTTATAAAAAAGAGAAAAGTTTTTTTTCATACATACGATACTACCACATGACATGTTTAACTTTATTCAAATATTTGGACCGGCGTTCTTGTATAAAAATGCTGTTTTACATGATTTATTTACAGAATTTCCATTTTTATACTTTCGATGAACAGAACCCTAAAAATATGAAATGCTTAACACATTTAATGTAAAAAAATCTAATAGTGAATTTATATAAGTAGTGACGAACAGTGAAACGTTTTAATAATACTAACAATTAAAAACGTTGTTTTATGGTAAGTATTACAGGAAAATTCAATAATTTCTGATCTAACTAACTGATTCTCTCTCTCTGACTGACTCTGATTTAACTAGATTGTGGGATTTCTTACGTATTTGTTTCTGCATAATAGGTTTCCAGCAAAACTCGATCTTAACAATGGATATCATTAACACTTACCCATGCATTGAGCTTCCTTGTGCGGTGTTTCCGGGACAATACGACATGGGCACCTTCAAAAAAAGCGCGTACACCTTCCTTAAAGGCCGGCAACGCTCTTGTGATTCATCTGGTGTTGCAAGAGAATGTGGGTGGCGGTGATCACTTAACACCAGGTGACCCGTACGCTCGTTTGTCCTCCTATTCCTTAAAAAAAATACACCCAATACTAAACACATTCCAAATCAGATGTCCAGTACTATTTTTATTTTTTTGTTATCACTTAGCCAACTTTGTTTACTACTGTTGTGCATGGAACATCATTATTGTATCCGGAGAAGGTCGTTGTTAGCTGCGCTGCAGTTTTGCAGCTATCTTTGTTTTTACTTGTATGTATTAGCTTTGTCAAATGGTTCCAAATTTTTTTTTTATTATTATTATGAGGTAAATTACAATTGAGGTAATCAGGTATGGTAACAAAATATATATTATCGATGTTAAACACAATGGAACATATTTGTGAGGGAATTGTGGATCAGGTTTCTGAAATAGGCTTTGGCCCACATTCATTGCTGAAATTGGGTGAATGAAACGGTCAAATAAATCGTACCTTTTAGGGTAGGAACTTGGTGAAATCTACCAGCAATAAATAACGTTTCGGTTATATACCATTTATTTTTAAAAACAAATGTTTTATTTGTAGTAACATTGTTGACAGTTTTGATAAGGTTGGGACGATTTAATGGTGTAAAGAATACTAAATAGTTAAAATAAAATAACAGTCATACAATATGCGTGTGATACTTTAAAAGTTATAATTTTTAAATCAGTAAATATTAAATAACAATGTTGTTATAGAACATACGATATATTATACAAAAAAAACACCTGCATTTCGCACGTGGTAGAAGAGAAACCTTCAAATATTTTACTTAAATATTTGACGAATGTAAAATTTCGGGATGAGGATAAATGTAGGTTTTTGTAATGATAGAAAGTTTGATAATTATTTTATATTTTATTCGTATATATTATATAGATTTATTCAGACTCAGAGCTTACATTTTCGATAAATGATACAAGATTATGGTAACTAAAGTATGAAATAAATACTTTGGTCTTAATATGGTCTATACATTTAGTTGGAGTATTCCAATTACTGTTGTTGTTGATACAGTGCGACTGTTTCACATTTTCAAATTAAATTTGGCGTCCAAAAACTCAATCAACGGAATCGCTGTGTCCGATGCAAAATTTACATTAAAATCCCAACCTAACTTATTTTATTAAAAAACATTGAATACCTATAAATTTTCAATGACATTTGATTACATAGGTATTCTCATAAGGAGCGGGTGAGAGTGCTTAATTTATATTAGGATTAAGCAACGTTTGCCGGGTCAGGACTTGTGTTATATGTACATTCTGCATGAACCTCTAAACTGCATATGAAGTCCTGGTACATGTTGCTCGCTTTGAAAGACATAACTATTACCGCTACCATATTTATGTTCTTCTGGTGTCCTATGTACTAATAAGTCATGCACATGAAGTCAGAATATATTAAGGTATACTCGCGTTATACATAAGACAATCTCTTCTTCAACTATGATCGCCTGGTACCGAAATACTGTATAATGCTTCCTATAGTTACCTGTTTGTGTCTCTATCGTCTCACTTTTTCATTTCATCGAGATTCAAAGATTCAAATCACAAAGATTCTAAAAGAAGGGTCACCTGATGGTATGTGATCACCGCAGTCTATACACTCTTGTAATACCAGAGAAATTATCAGCGTCGCTGACCTGAATAGGGCCAGAGAAAAGTACATATGAATTGAAAAACCGCAAACATATTGGCTGGTGGCGGGTTGAAATTGAAACGGAATCGAACCAGGCCCAAGCGTTCTACCTTTTGCGCCGCCGATGCTTTGTATTTTGTTCGATTGCGTTCGTCAAAAACACTTACAACTTTTTGATCTATAGTTTTTCTATCTGACACTAACAGACATACCTAAATTTTAAATTAATAATGGTATAATTTAGATATTACTTTCAACAAATGAGAGTAATTAAAATCGAAATTGTCTACAGTTAATAAAGTTAATTGAGTATTTCCAGACAGAATGGAACCACCGAGATCTATGTTAACATAAGAATTTCTCTAAGAAATGGCTCTTAACAAATGGAGAAAGCCAAGGGCGATAATATTCAAAGCTTTGTCGCGTCATCTAAATAATGGGGAGGCTCACCTTTCGCACGTTTTTGTGATAAAATGCGGAAGTTGCTACTAAGGGTTTTTACTGCCATAAGATTTTGCTGTAGCTTTTAGGCTAAAACGATCAGGGCCTTTGTAGATGACACAACAGATTTGCATTATCATGATGTCTCTACTAATCGTTTCATATGACACTATATCTAAGTTAATTTTTTTTTTATGAAAATAAGACACGAGACGAGCAGGACGTTCAGCTGATGGTTATTGATTCGCCCCAACCCGTACAATGCAGTGCCGCTCAGGATTCTTAAAAAACACAAAAAATTCTGAGCGGCACTAAAATTGCACTCTTCACCTTGAGACATAAGATGTTGTCTCAAGTTAAGTTTGCCCAGTAATTTCACTAGCTACGGCGCCCTTCACACCAAAACACAGTAATGCCTACACATTACTGCTTCACGGCAAGAAATAGGCGCCTTTGTGGTATCCATAATCTAGCCGGCTTCCTAAAGGAGGTAACCTCCCACTGGTAAAATTATAATTTATGCAAATACTTATTAATGGGTACAAAATAGATTGTAATATTAATATAAACGTAATATTTGATTGTGTACGTTGGAAATGAAATGTTATAAGTTATTTATTTGTCTCGTTATTTTCTACCCTTGCATGGCATTAAAAAATGTAAAAAAAGAATTGAAAGTTATAGGTGTCGAAACTCCTAAATTTCATAAGTAATCTTAACGTTTATTCTTAACGCTTCTTTGGAACAAAATAAACAACTTGTGGAGTAGTAAAGTCGGTGCCAAACCAAATGTGCCAGGTACCTACCCTCACTACGCGTGACTATGTGCGGGATAGCTTCGTCCAGAACCAAATAATCCAAGCGGGCAAGCACCGAGTTAAGCCCTATCAATAGGTAGCACATACAAATAATAGTATTCTAAACAATATGTTATATTTTCTTCAAAGTGATAACCCTCACTTCTAGGAGTAATACACAAATAAAATTTGAAAAAAAACATTATGAACGATGCGGGATTCGAACCCACGACCTCCGGCGTTCCGTGCCGGTGCTCTAACCAACTGAGCTAACCGTTCTAAGCTAACTCAGTTGGTTAGAGCACCGGCACGGAACGCCGGAGGTCGTGGGTTCGACCCCGCATCGTTCATAAAATTTTGTTTTTCAAATTATATTTGTGTATTAATAGTATTCTATTATTAATAATGGTATAAGATTTGCATATGGTGTATTAAATTAAATCTCTTATAAGTTATTTTATACTTTTGAGTTTTTGAAGTCGGTTTTTTATACGTAGTTTTTTTTCTGCAATTATAAACCTATTATTTAATTAAAGTAATTAATTGAGCTTAGTATAATGGTTCAATCTAGAAAATTTTGCTCAGGAATTTGCCTGAATTGAGAAATTGCCATCGCAGAGCTAATAACAATAATACATAGGATCGGTTCTCAAAAGGAAATCGCCGATAAAAGTTCAATCTTGGACTTATCCCAGCGGAATCCACGACACTTTTTCAAACCTAAAATAAAGCTATCTCGACCAAACTGAAATGGATCGTTTCAATGAAATCATTTTGCTAAACCAAAAGGAATATTTTATTTTTAGAGTTTCCTTCGTATTTTATCTAGTGACACCCGAGAAAATAACAGGAGCCGATTTTTCCTTACTTACGAATTACCTAATTATTTAAGAGTAGACGAGAATTGTAACAGGCTAAGCTCTGTATATTATAAATATTGAAAGAAAACTTTTAATGGGGCTTGAAAAACTATTATTGGTTAATTGACGACTCAGTGGTTAGTGACCCTGCCTACTCAGCTACAGGTCCCGGGTTCAAATCCCGGTGGGTGCAAACATTTATATGATGAATATGAATGCTCGTTTCCGAGTTACGGAAGTATTTATGTATTCTTAAGGAACTATATTGTATTAAATATATTGTTGTCTTGTACTCAGAGTACAGGCTATGCCAAGTTTGGAGCAAGATACCAGTTGGATGCTCTTTTGCACAAGATGCCGGCTTATTATGGGTACCACAACGGCGCCTATTTCTGCCGTGAAGCAGTAATGTGTTTCGGTCTGAAGGGCGCCATAGCTAGTGAAATTACTGGGCAAATGAGACTTAACATCTTATGTTTCAAGGTGACGAGCGCAGTTATAGTGCCACTTAGAATTTTAAGGTTTCCTGAATCCTGAGCGGCACTGCATTGTAATGAGCAAGGCGTATCAATTACCATTAGAACGTCCTGCTCGTCTCGTCCCTTATTTTCATTAAAAAAAAGATAATTTGTGTAAAATTGTTTAAATATTTATTAATTGGGGTCTTTAAAAGAGCTACAGAAGCCACAGTAACAATTTTTAAAATTCTGTCTCACTGTATGTTTATATTAGCATAGCTGATACCCCACGTCTTCGCCCGCGTACATACAGAAATTTTTGAAACGAGACTCAGTCTCGCTCAGTGCCAAATTTTGGCGAGACAACACGTCCTGAGGATGCCTCGTGTAGAGGCGAAACACGTGTCGAATTGTTTAAAGACAAATGTTGGTGGAATTAACACTAAAGAAAACTCAAATCATTTATACACTTTTGGATTTCAGCAAAGTAACGCCTACTGCAATAAAAGAAACAAAAGTACACTTATAACATAAGCTTTCTCGACATGTTTTGTAAATAATATTGTGTTCTGCAAAGAAGTTGTACATTATTTTATTCTATCATCAGTATTTTTCGCATCGCACGCGATGTTTAGAATATTTAATGTGTATTTTTATACCTTTGGTAATATTATTGGATTTTTAGTAAGGATCCCTAGTTAGCGTAGCTTCCCAACAGTGAAAGAATTTTTCAAATCGGTTCAGTAGTTTCATAGCCTAAACTAACAGATAAGCAAATCTTTCGTCTTTATAATATTAGTATACGTTACTAGAAAATAATTGAATGAAAGTGAATGCAGTTTTTACTGATGTATTGTTCCCTAAC
Organism: Leptidea sinapis; assembly: GCF_905404315.1. NCBI lineage: Eukaryota > Metazoa > Arthropoda > Insecta > Lepidoptera > Pieridae > Leptidea > Leptidea sinapis. The sequence continues at coordinate 14,220,717 of NC_066269.1, forward strand.
GAATTGACTGGTGTATTGGACCTCTGTCCAAGTTAAAGTATGGGTGATATACTACCACAAGAAAATATCTCATTTTTCATTTTATTCTTAACTGTTAGGATACTTTCCCCACCATCTGGATGTGTGGCGGTTCTCCACAGTGCGGTTTTCAAGGAGCTTTCTTCCACGTACTACAAAGCTGTGGATTGAACTTCCTTGTGCGGTGTTTCCGGATACGATATGGGTACCTTTAAAAAAAGCGCGTACACCTTCCTTAAAGGCCGGCAACGCTCCTGTGATTCCTCTGATGTTGCAAGAGATTGTGGGCGGCGGTGATCACTTAACAACAGGTGACCTGTACGCTCGTTTGTCCTCCTATTCCATAAAAAAAAAACTGAAGCTACAAAACAAAGTTATAGAGATACTTCATTCTTAATTTCACGCATTTGTAGTAGCAAGAGCTAGTTGTAAATAAAGCTATAGATGAAACGCAAAAGGCGGGTCAGTAGTGATTAAATATTACAATATAGGGAAATTCGTAATGTAAGTCAGTGGGACAGCAACTTGACTCACTATTATTATACATTTCACTCTTCATTGCGTGTCAGCCTAAATATAAATTAAGTTCGTGCGTGTCGCATACATATTTCAGATCCTACGTCACAAGGAACAAAGCATTAATACCAACAATGCGGTGGCAAGCCAAATGCCTGCCACTATGTTAATATATCATTCTCAACTCTGATTAACTTGAGTTGCGATTAGAACAATTCAATTCTAATTAAACATTAAGTAGTGCTACTTATTTTAATTTCATTATCTTAAAGGTAAATGTATCTTAAGGGTAAATGTATACACTTCTATAATAAAGTCCCAGCCACTGTTCAGGCATTATCTATAAATAAATTTAAATGTTTTATAAAAAAAATGGCTCTGTCGTAAATCCTATTACTCCACTGCTGAATATCTAATTGATCAGACAGCCTGGGACTAGATTGTGATTGTTTTATAGCGATAGAAATGATTATACAATATTGTATGTTTTTATTGAAAAGAGCGCAAAATAAGAATGCTGGGAGAATTTCTTTCGCCGCTTCTTCTCTCTCAGAGCGCCATTTGTTTCCGAAGCGGTAGTAGTATCTAGTAGTTATTAGAAATGACATCAAAAAGAATTCTAAAGGAATCAATTTTGAGAAAATAAATGCCTTTTATGCCTTTAGTTAATTTTATTACACGCTTCTTATTAGTTTCACCTGTATGTATATTTGTTTGTAAGCGACTCATTTGCGCGCGATTTTGACCCAGTATAAACAGCCAGATTTAAAACTTCGTGGATTTATCGGGGCGCGATGACAATACATTATTTTGGTAAAATTATTCTATTTATCAATTTGCAAAAATCTTTTGTTAATTTATATAATTTTTTCATCATCATAAGGCAGGAATTGTTGTTAATTTTAAATTTCAACCATTATCTTTTCAACCAAAGCGTCTTTTAGTTTTTTCATACAATTTTTATTTTAATGCATTAAAGCTGAGCTTAGTGTAGAACAAACCTTGAATAAGAAATAACTTGTAATGAACTACGTAATTATAATTTTTGTTCGATTTCTAAGTAGGCTTATAAAAATATTTTATGCAACAGTTGTATAATTAGGGGCAAAAATCGTGAGTGGCGTGGGTTGTAATGTGTGCCGCAGGCGAACAAAGCATTGAATGATGGCGCGAGCGTTTTTTGACCAAGTTATACAACGTCAACTTATACCTTTTTTACCTTACAACTTTTTTTTCAAAATAGCATTAGTAATTCTTAAATTTCCTTATAGGAAGCGAATAAACTGTCTAATATGATTTTAACGTAACGTTAATCAATCTAAATCCAAAAAAGATAGTACGCCTCAAAAATATACTAAAATTCAAGAGATTAAAACTTAATTATGGAACTATATTGATTGTGGAACCATTACAGTCATTTATCATCTAAAATTATATTCTTTTGAAGTCTATCTATCACTTGCCGCTGCAAAATTTTCTCCTTGACTTTCTAAGTAAATTTACTGAGAAGAGATTTTATAAAATTTATCTTACAAGATTGGAGGAACGTAACCGGAAGAAATTTTCCAGCTTTTTCAACGTCAAGATAGCTTTAAAATGTTCGCCAAAGATCAATCTTCATTATTTGAACATCTTACGAACCTATAGCTGAAAAGATTTAAATGGATCTTAATTTCTGTGCAAATAACATTTAATGTAAAACAGATTTTTAATTAAGGAAAGAAAGATATAATATAAAGTATATCCAATTTTCATTCGTATATACATGCAAAATTATTCGAAATATTGCAAAAGTTTATTTGTATTTTAAATTATTCATTATAAATACAGCTTATCAGAGAATTATAATAATTAAAAAATTATAATTTGCAAAACTAAATCAACGATTATAAAATAAATCCATTGTTAAAAAAGCTTGGTTTGACTGTAAGACGTTATTTCCAAAAATATTATTTTTATTAATTTAAATTAATTGAAACTTAAAAAAAAATAAACAAGACCACTACGCTACATTGAAATGTGTTTTAGTTTAAAGGGTAAATGAAAAAATGTAAAGAAAAAAATAAAAATACAATATAGAAAACAGGCACACTATTTTTTAATATTAATTAAATATTCGATATCGTTTTAATATTAAAGAGATCCAACACAACACCAGTATTAATGAAAATGTCATATGTCGCGGTTTCGTGGAAGACCACAGAGTAAATAACCTACACCACTATATCAGCTATTTTCAACTTCATTGCAATGTAACCTCATTTGGAAATAAAAATGTTGTTCAGAGCATAGAAAGGCATTCGCTTAATTAAACAGGAAGTTACGGGCTCGTAACTCGAGTAGCTAGTCCCTTGTGTATTGTACAAAAACTTTGACAAATAGCGTGAATGACGAAATTTTAAAATGCATACCAAAATTTACTGTCACAATGAATTTGATAGAATTAATTTGTGCGACGTAATTATAGCGTTTCATCACGAACTTTTGTATCAAGTTGGTAATTCGGGGATCGTCAACATTTTTTTTTTCATTATTATTATTTTCTGCATATACAGTCTGTAGCTTTATGAGACAGATAAAAAAGAAATTAATATAGATAAAGTCTTCTACAAAATTTTATGTCATTAATTTGGTTATGATTAATTGTAAGAGGGTAATTTGTTTGCCCTAAATTTGATGAAGATATTAATTTTGTGGGCACTTTCCTATTAAAATAAAGAACCTGAGATAGTCTTATTAAAATTTGAATAATTAGTTTTATTTTGAAGCTTATTATGAAAGCGATCATCATACAAATCTAAAAGACACTGATTTACGAGCAGTCTCTCCATTAAACAATGTGGCACTGCAACAGAATATTCCACGGTACGTGGTTTGACGCATAATTTTACGGCACTTCTTCCCAACATAGTCTGATGAAGACGTCATATCGCATAGGTATTATTAACATTATTAAGATACAAAATACTTCACAAACTACTTTAGTATTACAAAGTCAAAGGCAAAAAAATCTTTATTCTCTGTAAAACTTTATAAGTTATTTAGTGCAAGTCAGGATGAAGTACAAAAGTTACAATAGCATTCAAATGAGTATAACAATATTCATTAAAAAAATTTAGAACATTAATTCCAACTATCTTTATCATTCAAAAAATCTTTCACATTATAATAGGCCTTAGATGTTAATTTATTTTTACTGATACATTTAAATTTTTTAATAGATAATATTTTAATTTCATTTGGGAGTTTATTATAAAATATAACACAATCCACTTTAAAAGATTTAGCAATTTTACGGAGCCTGGTAGATAGAATTGCGAGTTTATGTTTATTTCGAGTATTGACACTGTGTACATCACTATTCTTTTTAAATTGGCTAATATTTTTATGAGCGTATAGGAGGTTCTCGTATATGTACTGGCTGTGTACTGTCATAATATTTATTTCACTAAACTTTTCTCTCAATGAATCCCTTGAACGCATTTTATAGACTGCTCGAATTGCTACTAAACTACATAAAATTGATATTTTATAAACAAGTATAATATTAACTATTTAATTGAGAACTTCACCTAGTCGTTACATTAACTTAATATGAACCCACTCGTCAGTATTTAAATGTTACACTCGAGTATTGCACTTCTCTGCAGCTTCTAGTCATTACCAGGTTCATTAGTAAGCTCTACACGACTAACCCTTTTGACGTTGTTTAAGTTTAAGCTTTTAAGAGTTCTGTATAGAATTGAATGCCTTTTCATTTGTTGTATATATAATTTAAATAACTTATTAAAACTTGATTTGTTATTAAGAGTTTTAAAGATAAATTTTAAAAGAGTATTAAGATGGATTGAAGAAAATGATTGAGGTCAAACCTCTGTGGTTTTTACAATGATAAACCACTGGATTGGCGGCTGTCAAAGTGCCTTTTTGATATTCGCTATTTTGGCGCTGTTGGCCATGTAGCGAGAGTCTGTGGTACTAAAACAAGTGATGACAACCTCAGCAAACAAAAAAATTGTGTACTTTATTAAATTGATCGATGTTAATGATGAATGAAATTAATTCAACATGCAAAAATACTTCACATTACTGTACGTTCCTTCGCAGCCATTTGTATTATACGTCAAAATTAGTTTTCTAGGCGCTTGCGAGTGGCGCTACGAACAGGCACAAAAAATTGCTGTCAATTATATGGAACAGCCTGTCCAGTCGTATTTATATAGGTCAGTGGTAAATTATGTATTACGATAGTAAAAAAAAAATATATTGAAAATATATTGAAGTTGAAGTTAAAAAAAAATTAAAAAAAAAAAACAACCAACCAACAATGCACGTTCTGTCCTCAATAGTAGGATAAGAAGTGTACGCAGTGCGGTTTTTAAGCAACTTTCTTCCACGGGAAGGCAGGTTTTTATGACGTCATGTGTTAGGTACACATGACGTCATAAAAACGAAAAAATGTGGCAATTTACAGGGGTCTTAACATGTTTGTGTTTCAAGAAATATTATTAAAGTGAAAATTTCTTTAGGAGCAGTTTATTTTAAGGATACTATACTATGAGTCTAAGTTAACTTCTTAAGTATTTTTACAAACATACAACGAAAATTTATATAATAATATGCGGACGACCGAGCCTTACTCGAATTTTTAAGAATCTGCAAAACTAGAACAAAAAAAAAACTAATAGGACATCTGGATTCGAACCGGGGTCTTCTACTTTCGGTTTTACCCATTGTCCCATCTGATCTATTATAGTCTTGTATATAGTGGCGAAATTTAACTTTGTATTCTAATATTATTGTAGCTGTTTCTCATGAAAACACAGATAAAACTATTTTTTTCTAAATTGAAACCTAGCTAGTTGGATTTATCGCCCCCGAAATCCCCTGTATACTAAATTTTATGAAAATCGTTGGAGCCGTTTCCGAGATTCAGATTATATATATGTACAAGAATTACTCGTTTAAAGATATAATATCCGGACGACCGAGCCTTGCTCGGATTTTTAAGAATGTACAAAACTTTAACAAAAAAAAACTAATAGGACATCTGGATTCGAACCGGGGTCTTCTGCTTTCCCGATCACCCAATGTCCCATCTGAGCTATAATAGTCTTGTATATAGTGGCGAAATTTACCTTTGTATTCTAATGTTATTGTAGCTGTTTCTCATTCAAACATGGATAAAACCATTTTTTTTAAATTGAAACCTAGCTAGACCGATTTATCACCCCGAAATCCCCTGCATACTTAATTTTATAAAAATCGTTGGAGCCGTTTCCGAGATTCAGATTATATATATATACAAGAATTGCTCGTTTAAAGATATAATATATATATCTAAAATGATATCGTTTTAGATATTACGTAATGGAGATACATTTCATTTCATACCGCACCTTCATTTTGCTTTTTGGGGTTACTGGCGAGCCCTGAGATTAATGTGAATTAAAACATAGTTAACGAGTTTCTATTGTAATTAGTCACTTGTTTACAAAAAACCCGAGACATTTTGTCGAGTTATGAACCGCAATGTAGAATCCATTAAGAGCTTTTATCACAACCAACGACTCGGCGATAGTAAAACCATTTCGTTTAGATGGAAAAAATTTTATGTGAAGGATATAAAATAGTTTATTAGAGTTATTTAATTGTGCTTTATCGCAAAGTCATGTTAGTGCTAGAAATAAAGATATTCTGTATCAAATAAAAAGAAAACAATTACGCTTCATCTTTAAATTATTATATATATATATTAATACTAGAAATAAGACTTATTGCTAATAATCTATTGCTTGTGACTAATTCTAGTAGGCTTCATAAGATATATAATACGTAAGGGTAAATGTATACACTTATATAATAAAGTCCCAGCAACTGTTCAGGCATTGAAAAAATGGCTCCTAAGTCGTAAATCCTATTACTCCACAGCTGAATATCTCAGTGATCGGACAGCCTGGGACTAGATTATGATTATTTTATAGCAATAGCAATGACAGTACAATGTTGTATATTTTTCTAAAAATAGCGCAAAAAAAAAAGAAAGCTGGGAGAGTTTCTTGCGCCCCTTCTTCTCTCTCAGAGTGCCATTTATAAATATTTGCAGTAGTAGTATCTAGTATATTAGAAACTACATCAAATGGAATTCTAAAGGAATCAATTTTGAGAAAGTAAATGCCTTTTAATGTCTTTATATAATTGTGTTATATTGCAATGTCATATTTGTGCTAGAAAGAAAGATATTCTGTCATTTGTATCAAATAAAAATAAACAATTAAGCTTCAGCATTAAAATATTAGAACAGACACAGTTCCTTGAACGTTTAACACCTCATAGTTCAGAATTTTTTATCTTATAACCCCTAAGCGACTAATATAGAGCGGACTCTAAATGGTTTCGGATTTTTAACGACAAATGGAAAATAGATCTTAAGTAAACCCACATTAGCCATTGTTTACGAATTGATATCTGTCCAATTATGGACATATCGTGATCGTTACCTTTACCAATGATCATTACATACCTCGCGCTGGAATACCTCAGTTCGTTGACTGAGTTTTTACATTGAGATTAAATAGGTTGTATTATTATTGTATTCGCTATGAACAAAAGAAAGACTTGGATATCTTCTTAACCCTTCGCGGTCCGATACCTCTAGGTTTCAACTCCGTTGATTACTGAACGATTTTGACGCGAGAATTCGGAATCTATGTATATGTAACAAAAACTAATTTTTTAATCAAAATAAGGGACGAGACGAGCCATACGTTCAGCTGTTGGTAATTGATACGCCCTGCCCATTACAATGCAGTGCCGCTCGGGATTCTTGAAAAACCCAAAAATTATGGGCGGCACTACAATCGTCACCTTGAGACATAAGATGTTAAGTCTCATTTGCCCAGTAATTTCACTAGCTACGACGCCCTTCAGACCGAAACACAGTAATGTGTAAACATTTAAAGTTGAAAAACCCAAAAATTCTGGGCGGCACTACAATCGTCACCTTGAGACATAAGATGTTAAGTCTCATTTGCCCAGTAATTTCACTATCTACGACGCCCTTCAGACCGAAACACAGTAATGTTTACACATTACTGCTTCAGCGCAGAAAAAAGTGCCGTTGTGGCTGTGGGCCATAATCTTGCCGGCTTCATGTGCAAACGAGCCTCCCGATCTCGACGATTATATATTATACAATTCCTTAGACAATCAAGTTCGAAATTATATTTAGCTCTACAGAGAACGCAACTAAACAAATGAAACAAATTGAAATATCGATAGCTACATTTTTGATTGCAAACAGAAACTGTTATTGAAGCACCTAGCAAATTTTACAAAGTTTAAAATGTGCTTTTGAAGTCTGGCTCAGTTATATAGGCCGGCTTCAAGTTTTATTGCCTACACAAACTTCGATTAAATGTTTATACATTTTGTTGTTCGTTAATTGAAGTTTTTAATACTTTCGTTCATTTGCGATATAGCTCCTACTATTCTGTCATCAAAACTTTATAGATTTAAAATTTTCTTTTATTACCCGAGAAGATAACAATCGTTATATATTTACGATCTGTTATAAACTATTGTTCATATTACACTCGTGTGATTCGTCTGGCTGGGATATTTTACTATTAGGAGAGTTGTGTGCAAAATTATCCAATTATTCCACACTATCAGCTTTGTTGAATGTTGGAGGGATTGAAGAGAGGCGATGGCTTGCCCATGCGTCGTTTTTCTATGAAAATAAGGGACGCGAGGAGTAGTACGTTCAGCTGATGGTAATTGATACGCCCTACCCATTACAGTGCAGTGCCGCTCAGGATTATTGAAAAACTCAAAAATTCTGAGTGGCACTAGAATTGCGCTCGTCACCTTGCGACATAAGATGTTAAGTCTCATTTGCCCAGTGATTTCATTAGCTACGGAGCCCTTCAGACCGAAAAACAGTAATGCTTACACATAACTGCTTCACGGCAGAAATAGGCGCCGTTATGGTGCCTATAATCTAGCTGGCATCCTGTGCAAAGGAGCTTCCCACTGCTGTCATGCTCCTGAATGGGCGCTACTAGTGGTGGCAGAATAATTCTGCTACCGAAAACTCTGCTTCAGATTCTTAAAAGTTATTTTTTTTATAATCGTTTATAAAAAAAAGTTATTTTTTTTATAATCGTTTATAAAAATCCTTTTTTGACTTACTCGTGTAAGACATTGACTATTTGACATTTGAGTATTTTTGTTGCATCATTTTACATATTATATTTTTATTGAAATGATTTCTAAAACGAAGAATATTTAAATCATGATTTCAAAGAATAGCAATGAGTTTCTTGTGTGCTACTGGCTAGCTAGTTTAATATACAAAATACTAAGAGGCTAATTTCATGCGTGACTGACTGATTCATCATAATCATCATCATCAGCCGAAAGACTTCCATTGCTGGACAAAGACCTCCTCCAAAGATTTCCACGACGAACGGTCCTGCGCTTCCTTCATCCAACGTATTCCGGCGATCTTGACCAGATCGTTGGTCCATCTTGGTAGGAACACCAAAACTACGTCTTCCGGTACGTGGCCGCCATTCGAGGACTCTACTGTTCCAACAGCCATCTGTCCGTGGAGCTCTATGTACCCTGCGCAGTGCCACTTCAGTTTCGCAATCATTTGGGATGTGTCCGCTGACTGCTTACGAGTTGTCCATCCAAACTGGTTACTGAAACAATAGATTCACTTTCCTTTTCTATCATCGTTAGAGATATTTTTCTCTCTTGCATGCTTGTCTTATCTATTCGCTAGTATTATAGAATTTAGGACGAAAAAAGTGTTTTCAATTATTTGTTTGTTGATTACTTTTATCCATTCATGCTCGCCTAGTACCTCTAAAAGTTTCATTTGAGTCTCTCTTTTTACTTTGATCGAGTTTCAATTCACTACGGCGCTAATGGAGTTTATGCTTTGAACAAGAATTTTTGTCTCAATTTTGACACTCTAATTGCATTAGAATTCTGCATTCGCATAGGTTTCTCTGTCATTGATTATTGCTCTGCATTTTTGACATGTCAAGAGACATGTCAAAAATGCAGTTTTATTGGAACTGAAATTGATTTCCTTTTTTTTATATCGCACTTACAGATACACATCAAGTCAAATAATCTGTGATGTAAATAAAATATACTTCAATGAAAATTTTTCTGTTTCACATAGTAAATAATAACGTTGAAAATAATGTTTTCTGGACGTTTCTGTGTCTGTTTCTATTATTATTATGATTTATTTATTTTAAACAACAATAGGTCCAATTTATGGATCGTTAGTGGCGGGGAAATTGGTCGAAAAAATTATCGTACCGGTGTTTTTTTTTTACTATCTAAAGTAACACATTGCGGACACATTTCTCAATGAATATGAACGTTCAATTCATTGTCCTTTAATTTTTATTTATAAAAAACTAAGATACGACTTTGTATTTTTTGTGTATGTAACTATACATTTTATTTTATAGTATTTTTTTCCACACCTCAGAATGTTCTGGTAAATGCAGATTATGAGGCGTGCACTTTTGGATTAAGTTTCTTCTGATTATTTCAAACTTGGTTTAACCCGGGGTTCGACGCTAGGCAAATGCGAACACAAATACTCGCCAACGGGTAAAAAAAATTAAACACATTATTCATTTGGAAATACGTATTTACAATATACATCACATACATTACATTGAACCAAAATCTTAAAATTTTTCTTATTAAACTCAAAAACTTAAAAAAATAACAAAATGAGATCAAATCTTAAAACTAGATAAAATACTCTTGTAACTAATCAAAAATATAGACTACTTATATCATAAGTTGGGGTCTCTTGTTTCTATGAAGAAAGGTACTTAAAAAAAGTCAAAAGTTAAAGTTTTTATTTGCATAAACATGTTAGATTGATGTTACATAAATATTATTGAGTACATGTTTGCCACATTTATGACGTGCAAATTTTATAAAATACATTTCTTACAATACAAAAAAAAATCATTAGTTACAATAATATAAATTTAACAAAAGATTAGTAGCAGTATTATATAGTATATAGTCAAGTTATTAGTTGAAAATATTCGTCTAATGAATATAAGCAGTTTTTACTAAGGTATATTTTCAATTTAGATGAGAAATTCCTATTTGACGATACCTCTCTTATTATTTTTAAAACGGCAAGTCACTAGATTACGTAGAAAAAGAAATATGAGTATTTTTATTACCCATGTGGTACTTTTTACCCGGTAGCGACGAACGCAAGTTTCTTATTTATGTTTAGACATACAGTTCAAAACAAAATGTTGAATAGCCTTAATTAGTCTATATGTAAGCAACATAGTCCTCTGATTACAAACTATCAACACTTATGAGTTTACCTGTTAGTACTTACTTTTATTTCACAATAATAAACTGAACTGACTGTATTTTGTTCACGTTTTAGCTATAACAGTAAACGTTGATAGCTTTTTAAATGATGTTGTACTACGTTCATTGTTATGATTGAAATCGGAGATAATTCAACATTTTCAACAAAAAATATTGCTTGAGATGATGATGTATCAGTGTTTTTCAAAATCATTAAGTGATTCCATAAAATATACAGTAATCCAAGATAAGTAGTATTATTTTTTGCATTATGCAAACTTATCGGATTTTGGGAGTGGGAGGCTCTTTTCCGCAGAATTCCGGTAGATTATGGGTACCACAACGACGACAATTTCTGCCGTGAAGCAGAGATGTGTAAGCATTATTGTGTTTCCGTCTGAAGGGCGCCGTAGCTAGTGAAATTACTGGGCAAATGACTCTTAACATCTCATGTCTCAAGGTGTTGCGCAATTGTAGAGCCACTTAGAATTTTTGGGTTTTTCAATAGTGAGTGGCACCAATCAACTGAACGTCTTGCTCGTCTCGTCCCTTATTTTCATAAATAAATTAATAATAAATAAAAAATATTCAATTTAAGTAATTAATTATATTTAAGTAACAGAAAAAATAATAAAACCTTTTTTAAATACAGACTTAAACATTCACAAATTAACATTTTTTTCCTACAGTTGTTTCATTTTAACCGAAAGCAAAACAAACCAACAGTGCAAAGGTAATTTTAATTAACTCTCTTGCTTGCTGTTCCATTTCCAAGAGTCCGACCATCGAACAATAAACTGACAAGCTTTCGAAACAACCCTTATCTTAATAATGCAAAGGAGTAGAATCCTGCAATCAGTAAAGAACCCTTGTTTGAACTCATAAAAACTCGATTAAAGTTTCACAAACATAAACGCGGAAAGGTACTTTCATGTTTTGATATGCTAGAAGGGATTAATGAAGGCTTTGGGACATAGCCGCCTGAGAAAAGTCAATGCATAGAATAGCGGAGGCTATGCTCTTAGGACAATATTTCATATTATAGGCTGATGTGAGATCTTGAAACTGATTATTACTGAGTATTTTAGTGCGATAGGCAAAAATTTGAAGTGAAAAGTCTCCTTATTAAATATTCAATATAATATCAGAAATTTTATACAATAAGAATAAGTTTTTTTTATGGAAGAGGAAGATAATTGAGGGTAAGGGTCTCCTGATATTAAGTGATTACAGATACGGAGAAATATGATCCACTATAGCACCGCTGGCTGTACAGTCTCGAGAAAGTGACGTACGTTAAGCGTGGGTTGGCGAGAAGAGTCTCTATTCCCGGAAAATAATGAGCGAGAAAGTTGGGTGGGTGATTCTCTGACTCTGGAAGAGCTGGGTAGGAAGCCGTTTAGGCCAAGGAGGGTATCTTTGGGTAAAACTCTTACTGTCTTATTAATAAAAGTAATTCTGTTGTGCCAAGGTAAGATAAAGATAAAAAGATTTATAAATTTCGCGTTTATTAATGATACAGTTTGAGCGCCACTGTCATATTTTCTTAGGTACAAAGTATTAATGCTATTAAATTATAAATTTTAAAAAGGTATGAATATCTTATTTATGACAATATTTATTCTTATTCCAGAATTTTAAACTATAACTTAAGCTATGTAACGCATCTAAAATTCCATTTTCTAACTATTTTAAAGATAAATACTTATTATCTATATACATAGTTTTACGATGAACAGTTAACAAAACCTCATTATTTTTAAAATAAAATTCTAAATAATAATAAAACCAAAGTAACTGTAGTATATTCTGAAACTGACCACAGAACTCTAGTAAAATAAAACAAAAGAAATAAAAAGTTTTACAATATACTAGTTCGTAGAACAGAGGACAACTTCCTTACAACAGCATAAAACAGTAGGGATGTTCGGAGGCAAAATTTATGAGATTCGATCATAAATAAACCTCATAACATTGATTAATCCCCGAACGCGAACCTTCGTCATTTCGGCGGTTATCACGTTATGAAATCGCATCGGAGATTCAGTCATATTATATTATAATAAATTTAAATAATAAATTTTAGTTTCTTCACCGAATTTCTTCAAATATGATTCCTGAGAGCTTAGGAGAGGTTTAAGAGGATATAGTGGCGTAATTATCCATTTAAAATATATAAGAAGAAAGTTTAATTATAATATTATGATTATGAAAACTGTTTATATCGAAGTTATATAAATAAATCAGAAGTTGAAGAGAAGAATCGAAGTTATAATAATAAATACATCAATTTTATGATTTCGATACAAAATTTTTTTGAGTATTAAACAGTATGTTGCTGATTCAGTTTAAGTAAGTTTCATCCTAATATTTTTATCATTTAAATTCCTTAAAATAATTTATTATTTAAATATAAACATAACATCTAAAGAGCTATTTGATTAATTCATGATCAATCATCATTCATCATGTCAATAAACATTTTGGATTTTGGCAACTTTATTGTCTTTGATTGAAGGTTTTGGTACAAAAAGATTTTCGCCTTGTTGGCTTGGCGTACTATAAATTGCTACATACACGCCATAAATACTAACAATCTCTTAAATATCTCATCCATCAAACCATTTTTTTGTTATTATCGCTCCGGGGATTTTTAGTTTGAAGAGCCTCGGTGTTAATCAAATCACTACGCTACCACACTTACTACTCATATTTTATGGTCACGGATATTGGTCTAATTTATGACTGTGTTTCCATGACCTACATTCATAATATTTTTATCAAGAAAATCAGGACAGTTTTCTTTCTTTCTAAAAATATTGATTATATTATTAGACGAAGATCGTCTACTAATTTGAAAATTAAATTTTCATTCATGTTCTTCTTGATGTGCTTACACAAAAGGCATTCATTTTCTCAAAATTGATTTCTTTAAAATTCTCCTTGGTGTATTCATCATGATGATATCGAAATATTTATTTGTTGTAATTCTATTGGCTTTACAAAAGACTTAAACAGTAATAATATATTTAAATTATTCATCTACCCGCGTTAATAGGCGTTCCAGGCAATCATAAAAGAATATTGAGGATAGTTTAAAAAAGTATCTTTATTAAATTTATTCATTTAGGACCAAAAATTAAATACATGAAAGAAATGTTACAGCTTCATCATTTCACAAATTATCAAATTATTAAAGTAGAGAACCGTAGAAGTAGAAGAATAGAAGATAGAGCTTCCTTGTGCGGTGTTTCCGGGACGATACGACATGGGTACCTTCAAAAAAAGCGCGTACACCTTCTTTAAAGGCCGGCAACGCTCTTGTGATTCCTCTGGTGTTGCAAGAGAATGAAGGCGGCGGTGATCACTTAACACCAGGTGACCCGTACGTTCGTTTGTCCTGCTTTCCATAAAAAAAAATACACGGGTTTTGTCGTGAGATAATTTCTTGCAATTGGTAATAATTTCTATTCATAAATAATTAAAAATTCATAGCGAGTCTTCTGCACAGCTTAAGGTACCCAAAATTATATATAGACGTTCGCTTCAAAGGCAAGAGACACAGACATATTGATAAGTTGCTTCCCAATAGATAGAGTTATTAAAACACGATTGTATCTAATTCCTAATAATTCCCCATTTCATTTGAAACGTGCAGAGTTTCCGGTAGCTTATATTATAAAATAACTATAAGAAATACAAGGACAAGCTCTTTCTATTGTAAGTGAAGATTTAATGGTGAGTTGCTTTTCTTCTTAGTGACTTATATATAAATTGACTTTTATTTATAAAATAATATTTTTTATGGAAGGGGAGGCCAAACTAGAGCGTACGTGTCACTTGATGTTAGGTGATCACCGCGCCTACATTCTCTTGCAACACCAGAGAAATCACAAGAAGAGGCATTTTACAAAAGTGTACGAGCTTTTTTTGAAGGTCTCCATGTTGTATCGTCGTGGAAACACCTCACAAGAAATCTCATTCCACAGCTTGGTTGTACGTGGAAGAAAGTTCCTTGAAAACCGCACTGGAGATCGCCTCATATTCAGAAGTTGGAGATGACATCCTAATTTGTGGCGTGTTGTGCGAAGTTGCAGTTCAATGGCAGGAACTAATTCCAAGGTAGGAGATATACTCAGGTCTAACAGCTTTTCGAAATAGTCCAAATGATAAATACGGCAGAAGACACAGTTCGTAGACAAACAGGAGTGTTATTGGAGATTATAGAGGTATATAGGTAACGGCTGAGTACACACCGGTCAAAGTTAAATAATCTTTATTTAATTAGGCTTCACCTAAGCGCTTTTGAATAGTCATTACAAAAATAAGGGTGATTTGAATTACTGAATCTAATATATAATTTCGGAAAAAGCAGAGCTCGTGAGAAGAACATACAAGAAACTCAACGACCACTCTTTTCAATCAAAAAGAGTATTTTACAACGGCTGATAACGAATAAGTTATTAAGGCGCTGCATCCAATAAATAAATTGAGTTTAAATTATATCAAATATTTCTTAAAAAATAATAAAGAAAATACTGCGTAAATATAAACTATCGTAAATTGGATGCATCAACCTTTACAGCTTGAATTAATTCATGTAAGGATACTTCGTGAACATGATGGTCGTGATTACTGTCATAATTAGTTGTTGTATCCAATCGCATCCGGTCATTATTGAATGTAATTTACAGCATGCCATTAGAAAACATAAAAAAATGTCTAGTAACTCTGCTGTCTATCGGTCAGTAGAGAACATAACGGAAAATTCCTAAATCCTATTTTTTTAAGAATAGTAGAATAATAACAATAGAATCTGGTCTGGCGCAATGCAATATAAGCTCGATCCATTTGACCGCGTGCTACGCAGAGCAGCTCGAATTGTCAGGGACCCAGTGCACTGTGAACGGCTGGATGACTTGAAGTTGCATAGACTCATCGCTTCATTGTGTATCTTCTACCACATTTATCAAGGGGAGTGTTCCGAATAGCTGCTTAACCTGATTCCTGCCGCCGAATTCCACCTTCGCACGACACGCCACAAGTTAGGATATCATCCCCACCATCTGCGTCCTCCACAGTGCGGTTTTCAAGAAGCTTTTTTCCACGTACTACAAGGCTGTGGAATGAAATGCCCTGATTAGTGTTTCCGAGACAATACTTAATGAGTATTTTCAAAAAAAGCGCGTACACCTTCCTTAAAGGCCGGCATCGCTCGTGTGATTCCTGTGGTGTTGCAAAAAAATGTGGGTGCCGGTGATCACTTAACGCCAGGTATCCTTAATCCGTACGCTCGTTTGTCATCCAATTCCATAAAAAAATATTATAGATACATCATATTACAATATGCAATGAGACACAAACTTAACCGGAATATCAAATATCAAAACCTTGTTGCTGTCCTAGCTCGGCAATGTAATGTCAAAAGCCCGCATGTTTAATTTAATGGATTATGAGTGTAAGAGGTATGTTATTAGATCCTTTTTATGGACAAGCGTGTTGAAAAAATATTATGTGACATATGTTGAACTTCACACCCGACAGTCAATCATACATATATCATATACTAGCTGACCCGACAGACGATGTTCTGTATATAATGTTGTTGTAATGAAATTGTTTCACAGCAGAACTGTCAAACCTTGCGTCAATACATTATCTCATAGCAAATATGTCCATACAAAACAAATATTGGAAATAATTAACGCCCCCGCAACCCCTCTTAGGGGTGAAATTTCGTAAAATTCTTAGCAGAAGCATTCTTGAACATTTTAGTATATATATATTATATATTACCTAGGTTTCAATTTTAAAATATGTAGTTATCCGTGTTTTAATAATAAATTGCTACAATAACATTAGAATACAAAGGTTAATTTCTCCTTCTTTAATAGCTCAGATGGGACATTGGATGTTCCGGAAAGCAGAAGACCCGGGTTCGAATCCAGTAGTCCTATTAATTTATTTTTTGTTCAAGTTTTGTACATTCTTAAAAATCCGAGTGAGGCTCGGTCGTCCGGATATTTCTATCTATGACAACAAATCAGAAAGCTTTCAGAGAAAATATGTTAAACACCTTAACTTTAGAACACACAGTTATAATATTAGTTATGAAGAATCTTGTTACTCATTAGTCTTAAAAACAGATGTTTTCTTCTTGATTTATGTCTTTTACATGGGCTTCAAGGAAACAACCACTAAAACTTAAAAAATTGTACTCCGAAAAGACGCTCTAGGCACACATGCTTATTTCCTATTACTTTGGTGTCGTCAAATTATGCACACATTCCTATCATACTCGCTAACATAAAACTAATAATACAAATATTACTTCGGTTTATTTTTCCACCACAGTAAATTTAAATTAAAAAATGAGGTATTAAGAATATTAATTGAAACATAGTTTTATGATATTATTAAGATCATTTCATAAAAATTATTATTTCATACTTTAAATTATGTGTTTTTGTCACATTAACACACACATACACATATATATTTTAGTGATATATGACTCGTATCTGTCCGAATACAATCCTGGTGTTTTACTGAATGTTGATTGCTTAAAATTGAGGCTTTTAAAATATTTATGCCCTAAATATTTTTGCTGTCAAATCATATTTTTATGTATAACTAGCTGTCCCAGCAAACGTTGTATTGCCGATATTAAAATCGCGATACAAAAGTAACTGTTGATCGTAGATGAGTGAAAATTTGAAGTTGTGTGTATTTTTTAATGCTGACTCATAATCTAATAAAGAAAAAAAAACGTCAAAAACATAAAAACAAAATTTCGTGTGTTTCCCCTTAACATTTAGGGAGATGAAAAATAGATGTTGTCCGATTCTCAGAGTTACCTAATATGCACTCAAAATTTCATGAGAATTGGTCAAGCCGTTTCGGAATAGTTCAAAGTTTAACACCATGACACGAGAATTTTATATATTAGATTTAAAAACTATTTAAGAGCTGTTGATTATGTGAAAATAAATATATCAGGCGATTCAACCAGGTTTTAATCCAGCTTAATAAAACATACCTACATCATCACATTTTTTTCAATTGGCGTACAAAGTGATATTTCCTTTTTATGATAATAAGGGACGAGCAGGACGTTCAGCTGATGATAATTGATACGCCCTGCCCATTACAAAGCAGTGCCGCTCAGGATTCTTGAAAAACTCAAAAATTCTGAGTGGCACTACTATTGCGCTCGTCACCTTGTGACATAAGATGTTAAGTCTCATTTGCCCAGTAATTTCACTAGCTACGGCGCCCTTCAGACCGAAACACAGTAATGCTTACACATTACTGCTTCACGGCAGAAATAGGCGCCGTTGTGGTACCCATAATCTAGCCGGCATCCTGTGCAAATGAGCCTCCCACTGGTATATTTTATTTTATTAGCCTAACCGGAATATAACAAAGCAAATTTAATCTCAAAAAGTATTCATCAAGCCCTTGCCACATTAAAATGATATACAGCTACACTCAACGCTCCGCAAAATTAATCCATGAACGCATTCTCCTAACATAGCAGTATTATTGAAATGTAATTAAGTTTCACATTTTATGCGTGAATATATTATTATATTATAAGTATTTTGTTTAAGCAATTTGTTATTTTTAAGGTGTAAACCAAATCAAATCAAAATCAGTTCATTCACGTAGGTCACGGAAATGATACTTATGAATGTCAAAAAAAAATCTTATTGAATCTACCGCTACTTCGTAAAGGGTTGAGCTAATGAGAAGAAAGCAAGAAACTCAATGCCACTCTTTTATATCAAGATTTACAGATCATTCCAATTACAATATAAAATGTAAAATGATGCAACAAACACACTCAAACGTCAAATAGTCAATGTCTTACACGAGTAAGTCAAAAATGTAAATGTAAATTAATACAAAAGTTATTGAGTACATTAGATGCATCATCCACATACACCATAAATAAATTAAGGTATTCTGTAAGCGATAGCATTTTATAAGCGATTATTAATAAATAAATATGTATATTATATCCATACATATATAACACACAATAACTTTTAAGAATCTGAAACCCTCACATCTGTCATTATTATCATTGTCGTTTGGTGGTCTATGCGCTAGTATATTATAAGTCATTGGTAAAACAGTGACAACAAAGTCTAAAATGTCGCCTTTGATATTAAAAAAAACATAGTTCTTTTGTTTTGAACTCTGCTAGGGATGCTTCTTGTATGACTGATATATTATATTGAATAAAAATTATCGCTTCTAATATTAAAACATCATAAAAACCAACGTTATTTAAAAAAAATTACACAAATTAAATTTGAAAACAAAATTTATGAACGATGCGGTACTCGAACCAGCGACCTCTCGCGTTCCGTGCAAGTGCTCTTTTCACTGAGCCAACCGTTCGTGTGACGTATCGTTGATAAATCTTGTAGGTCGTGGGTTCGAGTCCCGCATCGTTCATAAATTTTGTTTTCAAATTTAATAAGCGTAATATTTTGTTAAAATAACGATCCTTTTTATGATGTTTCAATAGGAGAAACGACAAAATTATTTCCATTGTAATATATCAGTCATACAAGAATCATCCCTAGTTGAGTTGAAAACAAAATAAATATGTTTTTTTAATATCAAAGGCGACATTTAAGACTTTTTCCTCACTTTTTAACCATTGACTTACATATACTAGCGCATAGACCACCTAACAGCACGATAATGCGTGATCTTTTATAAATTATACGTCTAGATAGAGCCTCTTATTGTTAGGCAACGCATAACAACATACCAGGTTTATTTCGTTCGCCGCTATTATTTTCGACGGATTCACAGCTGTAATATTCTTTCTAGATATATAAATTATCTAGTATTTTAGCTAACAATTTTTAAATGTTTAGCAAAATTATTTAACGCTACGTTTGTTGTTCCTTATAATCCAAGGCATCATACAACAGTTCTGGACCTGAAAAATAGATATGTATAGTTATAGATCACACTTAAATAAAGTGACTGACTTATCGCGAGTGTAAGACGTAGCTGTCATGCACAGTAAAATAATAAACCTGGCCTGTTGTCTCCTTTGCACAGGAAGCTGGCTAGATTATGGGTACCACAACGGCGCCTATTTCTGCCGTGAAGCAGTTATCTGTAAGCATTACTGTGTTTCGGTCTGAAGGGCGCCGTAGCAAGTGAAATGACTGGGCAAATGAGACTTAACATCTTATGTCTCAAGGTGACGAGCGCAATTGTAGTGCTGATCAGAATTTTTCTGTTTTTTTTTTAAGAATCCTGAGCGGCACTGCATTATAATGGGGGCAGGGCGTATCAATTACCATCACCTGAACGTCCTGCTCGTCTCGTCCCTTATTGTCATAAAAAAGAGACTCTTTCTACACTTTGAAGTTATCTGAGTTTATATGTTACGATTGTTCATTTTTATGTATTCAAAAAAAACTATGTTTGAGAAACCGACTTCAAAAACTGAAAAGTATCAAATAACTGAAAATTAAAATTAATACGCCTTTCATGTAAACCATTACCTTTTAATATTATGTAAAGCAGGTTTTTTTAAACGTATTTTTAATTTATATAATCAACCTGAATGAAAACTCCTAAAAAAACCATATACAAAAAACAATTATATCATCCACATAAACAAAAATGTTCATAAAATGAAAACTTTGTAAAATTTATATGGGACCAAATTGCATCTATTCCGCATCGAACTAAAGTAGAATTACGTAAATCGGATAATAAATCGCAGAATAATCAGTGTACATACATAAAAATATACCGATCGAATTGAGAACCCCCTCCTTTTTGAAGTCGGTTAAAAAATAGAGAGAAACTCAAAGTGAAGAATAACATCTAAACAATGACAAGTCAACTAGTGCCTTACAATGAATCTAGACGATGTAATACAGAGGTATTGTCCCATAGACACGCAATCTCATCTCCAAATATTTGTATGAAAGTCTCAAAAGACATATTCTGTTCCCCTGTTACGAGTCCCTTTGTTTTCGTCACTTACTTCCAATCTTGTTTTGACCCTTGCTAACACTTCACATCAAAGAATTATTGCTTTGTTTTCGTTTCATTCCATCGTGGCAGTTCATTTAGTTAATCTTGCGATATTTTTCAAGAATTTATTATACTTTGCTCACTTTAGCATTGCGTTACCACTAAAATAAGTTTTAATCAAATCTGTTAGAATTTGTTATGTTTTTAAAGTTACTTCTAACCTTACTTCTGGGATTAATTACACATGTAAATTTTAAAACAAAATTTATGAACGATCCTGTAGATCAGGGGTGCCTAGACGATCTCGAGACAAAAATGTAGAACTAATCACTTTTTTTTTAGGGTTACTAAAATCGGTAATTACCTACCATCTTATGAAAATGTCATGCAGATACAACATCCAAAGTCACTCTTTAGTTAAGATTAGAACTTTAGACACTAGAACGCGTTTTTTTGTAAGAACCAATAACATCGCAATTTTGAATAATTATGAGTTTTTTCATTGACATTTTAGAGCAGACCTACACTTACCTTGACAAAAAAGGCATATTTTGTGCGCAAAACTAATATCTATGTCATCGTGACGCTCTGCCTAGACGACAATCCTTCATCAAACATACTTTAAGCCTCTCATCTCATGCTCTCTTAAGCATACAAAATTTATCAACGATACGTCACTCGAATGGCTGGCTGAGTTGGAAGAGCACTCGCACGTGATGTCGCATGTTCGAGTCCCGCATCGTTTATAAATTTTGTTTTCAAATTTATAGGTGAAATCTGTTACTATTACTGTACAAATTCTAAGCCAAATTTTAAAATTCTGAAGCCTGAAAGATCTCTATACTATAAATAAAATGTTAGTTAAAACAACGCACTGATATTGTAAGAAAATCTGATATTATTTTCTTTGTTGGAAAGGTTTAATATAACTCCAGAACAAGAACTGCATAAATACTGTGTTTTACTTTTACTTTGCTTCGTTTTTCTTTTAAAATAGCATTGAAACAACTTTCATGAGATTTCACAACTTACTTTCGTGAAACTCAAAGTTTATTATGTTGATATTATCAAATGATTTCTACATAAAAAAGTTTTGGGAATGAGTTTGTTACGGTTGTACAAAACAAATATATTTTGCAAGAATTGCGTTTTCATTTATAAATTTACAGAATGTACTGCTTAATAACGATATAGTTGATACCGCTGTTTTTGCTTCGAATAATGTTAGATGCCAAACTCAAATGGGACCCTCTATAGTTAACTTATCGAACAAACTTACTTCTGCTGCATCATCATAAGCATCATCTTCATCATCAGCTGGAAGTCAACATCACATAATCTTATATCTTTAAACGAGCAATTTTTGTATATATATATATATATTATATTCAGATTCAGATTATATATATATATATATATATATATATAATCTGAATCTCGGAAACGGCTCCAACGATTTTCATAAAATTAAGTATGCAGGGGATTTCGGGGGTGATAAATCGATCTAGCTAGGTTTCAATTTAAAAAAAATGGTTTTATCCATGTTTGAATGAGAAACAGCTACAATAACATTAGAATACAAAGGTAAATTTCGCCACTATATACAAGACTATTATAGCTCAGATGGGACATTGGGTGATCCGGAAAGCAGAAGACCCCGGTTCGAATCCAGATATCCTTTTAGTTTTTTTTATTCAAGTTTTATACAATCTTAAAAATCCGAGCATGGCTCGGTCGTCCAGATATTTATGTTAAATGGCACAATATAGTTTACATATCAGAATAAGGCATAGGCATAATTTATAAAGATAAAGTGTGAATAATCCAAAATACAACGATAAGTATGGTGTTAGTAGGAAAAAAACCTGCCATCTGCGAGCTATTCTGGCGAGGGCCGCAAAAAAGTTGCAACACGTATATATTACTATGTAAAATGGAAACGTTTATCTTAATTAGGTCCTACAAAAAAGTCCGGGACAGAATATATCACTCTTTTATGTGAAAGCTAATATCCCCAAAATAGTGAACAATAAGTTGATTTGAATTGATAATTTATTTTTAACGCTCATATTTTGGTAGTAACAAATTGATCCTTATATCAAAATATATACTTTTATCGCAACTGGTATTTGGTAACTGATTAAGTATATCTTTCTCTTATATTCTACATTATTTGAACAAATATTTGAATAGTTATGATAATGACGATAAACAACCGAGGGCGCGAAATATGGCGCGGTCCAGTACCGGGCTAATGGAACGGTCGCGAATGAGGGAGTTATCGATTTTAATACCTGCCTTTCCAATTAAAAGTTGCATTTTCAATGACTATCAACAAATCGTAGGGTCAACCTAAGAATAAGCACACATTTGGGCCTGCCATGTTTTTCCTACGGTCAGCTCTACGTAGATTGCTCACGCGTTTATATGGTGGGCTACGATTAAATTTTAACGATAGTTCAATATATGTGTAGATTATTGTACTCACTAACTTTCCTTAGTTCTGATCTTCATATAGATTATAGCTGATTCCCCGCGACGTCGTTCGCGTACGTATTTTTACACCTTGGGTTACATTTCTGGAATTTCAGTAGGGATCCCTAATTTTTGGAAAATGTAATATAGCCTATAACACTCGGGGATAACGTAGCTTCCCAACAGTGAAAGAATTATTAAAATTGGTGCAGTAGTTGCGGAGCCAATGCAAACAAACAAACAATCAAATCTTTCCTCTTTATAATATTAGTATAGATAATTAAAACAAATTGTCAAATGATGAAAATTATCACGCAGCTTATATTCATTATCATATAATATTAATTAATGATGAGTTGCAATGAGTTTATAGAGACAAGCCGAAGATTGCACTGTAATATTTTTGTTTCCTGCATACATAATTTATTCAACTCAGCGGCTGGCATCTGTCTGCATAATACAACTCAATAAAGGGTGAATAAGTTGTTCAACTACAATTGACAGTATCATCCAAGAGCTGATTACATAGCTACTGATACAAATTACCAGTGGGAGGCTCCTTTGCGCAGGATGCCAGCTAGATTATGGGTACCACAACAGCGCCTTTTTCTACCGTAAAGCAGTAATGTGTAAACATTATTGTGTTTCGGTCTGAAGGGTGCCGTAGCAAGTAAAATTACTGGGAAAATGAGACTTAACATCTTATGTCTTAAGGTGACGTGCGCATTTGTAGTGCCGTACAGAATTTTTGGGTTTTTCAAGAATCCTGAGTGGCACTGCATTGTAATGGGCAATGCGAATCAATTACCATCAAGTGAACATCCTGCTCGTCTCGTCCTTTATTTTCATAAAAAAAAAATTCACCATATCGCTGACGCAACTTTAAATGTTTCCCTCCCCCAAAAGAACTCAAGGTGCCTAACTAAATTTTCACTTCAATAACAAGAGATATCAATATTATTCAGTTTGGAGAAATCATGTCGTTATTCCCACCTAATGTTAACCAGTTGTTCGTAAAAATTTAAATTTTAATTACCTGTGTTGTTGGATATCGATTTAAAAAAACATAATGAAAAACTCAAAGCTCATAATATTCACAGTTGGAATGAATCTATTACGGGAAGCTTGCTAATATACATCAGTAAAATTCCGATTCAAATCAGTTTGGTCTTTTCTGAAAAACTACAACGCGTATCTGGCATTTGAATTCTCCATGATTTTGGAGAGTTGGAAGGATATAGCAATAGACTTATAGTAAGCCGGATCCAAGCTGTCCACATTTTAAGGATTGGATAAACAAGGGCTGACTTCCATGAATTCGGGAAATTGACTATTGACTATGAGTCTTACGAACGCGTAAGTATCGGAGTCAACTCAAATACAGACTTCAGGGGCATAGTATAGGACATTATGGAGTACAAATAGGCTATTTGTAATACTATTTCCAACGTTAACGAGTTCAAATAAGCAAAACACATGTTATAAATTTAGTATATACTTGGAATGTCCCGCGGTTACACTCGTGGTAGAGGAAAGTCTCAAAGTGTAGCTACTACGTAAGTCAGTACTGGCTAGGAGCCGATCTAATTCCTAGCCAAGAGATATGTTTGAAGCGTTTAAGCAAGAAGCAATCATTTATCGTGAATTTATATTGTCAAGTCGGACTATAGATTTATTTTTGTTAACTTATAAGTATTATTTCACTAAATTTCGATTGATATTTTCAAATTCGTTATATTATTTGAATGGAATGGCTGATTTTAATAGTTTAAAAAGTAAATTTATTGAATTAGGCGTTACTTTGCGGAAATCCATAATTATACAAATGATTTAGGTTTTCTTTAGTGTTAATTCCGCCAACAGTAGTTTGATATATGGTGTCGCGTTATACGCGGTATACATTCTATAATATTGTAGAACATTTTTTTGTTCTATCATCAATAGTTTCCGCAGCGCACGCGATGACAGATTTTTGATGACGAATTTTTTCACACCTTGGGTTATATAATTACATTTTTATTAGAAATCCCTATCATATAAGCCTATGACACTCAGTGAAGATGCAGATTTCTAATGGTGAAAGGTTTTTAAAATCTGTTCAGTAATTTCTGTGTGAAAACATTACAAACATACATACAAATACACAAATGTTTTCTCTTTTTATTATAAGTTCAGATAAGTTATCTATTTAATGTTGGAAGAGTTCGTCTACTATTTAATTTAACATTTTCTACGTTACTAGAGTCTTATATCTACAGACCTAGCGTTCATAAATTTAAAAGGCATCCCCATTCAACACGCGAGCTTCCTCTAGAGAATAACGATACATATCTATGAGCCCGTCACTTAATAATTTAAATGGTAAATATACTTTCTAGTCACATAGATTGGCTTGTTGGCTGCTTACAACAGCATTGAACTTATATTTTACTAACTCTTAGTTAAAATTATAATAGAAACCTCCAAAAGACTTTTGATACTTGGTTATTAAATAAGTTTGCCTCATACATACATTCTGCCATATTTTATTACCGTAGCACAACATATAGTAGATAACTATCCTGGACAGGACACAGGACTCTCTCTTAGGCCATATTCTTGCAATTGTGTCAGATATACAACCCTGGTTAATCTAAATGCAACGCGTTTACAGGGCAGTATCTAAGGCCATATTCTTGAAATTGTCTAAGATATACAATCCTGGTAAATCTAGATGTATCGCGTTTACAATGCAGTATCAAGGGCAGTATTCTAGAAATTGTCGCAGATATTCAATCCTGGTAAATCGGGATGCATCGCGTTTACAGGGCAGAATATCAGGCCACATTATAGAAATTGTCTCAGATATATAATCCGGATAAATCTGGATGAATCGCGTTCTGAAGACTGTGTCTAAGGCCATATTCTTGTATTTGTGTCAGATATACAATTCATAATTCACGCTTTAACACTAATTATCTAGCCCTAAATTCAAATCGATTTGAATAATGTCAATTAATATTAACTACACTATAATTTTTTGTCAAATTATTAAAAAGGTAAAAGTTAAACAAAAGTTCTTCATAAAACAGAAGAAATAATTTCAAAAATATAGCACTTATAAATTGAAATATGGTATGTATTGCAACGGCCAATCAGAATGTCAAACGTGTTTATGGATCGACCAATAGGAATACCAATTACGTTATTGAGAATGCTGTTATCATGTTTACGTATTGACACCTCAATGTGTTGTTGATTCAGGTCAAGTCTCAATAGCCGCTTCCCCATGAGAATATTTCATAAGGATTGTCTCAAGTAATAATGGATACGTGACCATATTTGCAGATCACGATGGTTTTTACAAAACTGTCAATACACTATAGTACATCTAATCTCGTAGTAATAGGTGATCACTTAACACCAGGTGACCCGACCCGTACGCTCGTTTGTCCTCCTATTCCATAACTAAAAAAAAAGTTCTTCAATACGGGCTTAACAACAATTACGATTTGAAACGGGTACCCATTTGGAAAGTCGCTAAAATGACTAAAACTTCATTTATGGTACTCTGCTGCTGAAATATTACTTTCATTAAACTAAAGTGAAGTTAACAAAAGCAAAAACTATACCGAAATACGTTCACAATTTAAACATGTGAATTTACACGCGTAAAATTAATGTCAGACCCTATTTCACTTTGAACAGTCAAAAGGGAAATTTTCAAACTTGTCTAATTTCGCCGCTGAGATATTTCCCTACTTTTTCAGTAAAAGCCTTAATTGCTTACTCACGAAACTTTGATAATAACATCTATTTTGCTCACTTTGTTTCTCTTCGATTTAAACTTAGACTTGTACGACGTAGCATAAAAGTCCCTTTGTAGAATAGTTTCACAGTGGTCTAGACACAATTAATTGACTAACGGAGATCGTTTGCTAGTTTGCCACAGTCGGCATATGTCTATTTGTTTGTAAGCTTAGTAAATAAATAACCTTTGAAATGAAGTCAAATGGGACCATATTTTTTTTCTGTATTCTGCGTCTTGACAATCTGTCTATGCAATATGCTGATTGAATATGATTGTATTTTGGTGTTGTCTATCTATGTTATCTATCTATTTCTGTTGTTTCTCAGGCGGCCATTTACATTACTTTCTACGCATAAACGATCAACAAAATGACTTAAATTACTTGGAAAAACAATCCGGTTAAAAAGTAAATCATATGTAATTATTTCAATAATATTTATATTGTATGGCAAAAATATCTAAACAACTTGAAACGATAATACCAACGACAGCCTAGAAGGTGTCGTTGAGATTATCGTTTGTGCGAAATGTGACGTTTGATTATTTGTCAAATTCGAATATTCGTCTCTGACATTTTCAACAAAGAGTAGGGTTAGGACCGATAATATCGAAAAATGATTCGTTCGTTCAATCATAGTTTCGACATTGAATACGATGTAACTAACAGTAAGAATCGACACATCTGATAACGATATGTCGAATATCGATTTTAGGAGTAGGCCCCCTGAATACTGTGGCGCTTCAGCCTAGTAAATGTAAGGCTCCCAGGACCCTGAAGTTGAATAGCAAGTTTGTTTCTGTGACTGTTAAGTCTAATCTGGTAGCTCCTACTGAATTTTTCTATTTCTTGCTTTATAGTTTCCATGTTTATCTCTGCGTACATCAGTTTGTTGCTAACATGCCAAGGAATATTATGCATGTTTCTAATTGTTTTGCTTTGGAACCTCTCCAGTATCTCTATGTGACTGGTGATTGCCGTCGCCTATCCACGTACATCCCTAGATATTTATCATCATCCGCCTGAGGCACTGGCTTATTGTAGATGAAAACTGGTGGGCATGTTTCTCGCCTGCATAATAATATTGCACAGGGTTCAATTATTATTTATTATAAATGACTTTCTTAATGATACCACAGATTGGGAACGGAGCGACCGCCCTCAGGCTATTAAATAATAAGTTTAATTGTACAATGTTACTTTGTAAATGTTACTTTAATTGTAAAACATATTTTTGATGAAAAAAAAGCCCGCTGAGTTTATTGCGCCCATTCTTCTCAGGCCTGAGGCATTCATTTTGGAATGGGTGGTAGTTTTTTTTGACTTTCAATAAGTGATTTCACATTCTATTTTTAATAAAAATATTTGAATTTGAATTGAAATGAATTCTATAGCGTGAATTAAAATTCAATAATGAAATTAAGTAGAAATAATTTTTATGGTAATAATAACGGAATCTTATCTGGTTTTGGTTTCTTTATGACGAATTCAATATGATTGAATTTCATTAGCTACTTTATACAGAGTTTTACGATCCAAATATCAATGCAATAATTTAATCTCTCTCCCACAGCCATATTATTTTGTTGCTTATTCATAATGTTGTTAACCTAATTTAGCTCACAATTATTGTTGATGCTATTGAAACCATAACCGTTACCTTAATTTTAATTAGTATTTTGTTATATTATGTGAATTGATAGATTTTTTAAAAATTTTGTTTATAAACGCGGGATTTTTCGGAATAATAAAAAATCCGGCGTTTATAAACTAAGTTGTGACACTTGTATATATAGGCCAAACAGTTCGAAATTTCGAAATTAGATTAAAGGAACATATTACCGCATTTAGGAATAATCATCCCGAAAAATCACACTTCGGGAAACATTTAATTGATACAGGTCACTCACTTGGAAACAATAATTATTTTAATATTTTACATACCCTCAATTATTAATTTAAATATATATAATATTTATAACCTCTACATATACAATTAATAACACAAACAAATACTATCGGCAGCACATCGCTTTGTTTGCGGATCTGCTTACAAGTAACGAAACATCAGAATAAAAGAATATTCAGATAATTTTGTTTGAAATATCCAAGTATATATAAATAAGAGTATTTGCAATATATTTCCACACTTTATTATATTTACTTTGTGTCCAGCCGCTTAAATGAAATTTATCGACCATTCGAACAGGAAGCTGAAATGACCTGGAAAGTGCCGAATGTGAAACAGCTGTTACAAATGCTTAGAGCAAAAACATATTTTATTAAATTTTGTCATGTGCGGGTGCTTACAGCCGTTTTATAGAATTTCATTTATGTCGAAACCAGCTGTTTATACACCGCAGACTAAAATGAAATAAAATACGCTAACTTTGTTTCTAGCGCCCGTATTACTCAGGACTAAGGTATATCTTTTGGAGTGGAATATATTATTTTTAACCAACTTCAAAAAGGAGGAGGTTCTCAATTCAGGTTATCAACTGTAAAGTAGATCCTGTAGATGAAGCCACAACCTGAGTGTTGAACAAAGCATACAAGATTTTATGACGATAAGTCACTCGAACGGTTGGCTCAGTTGGTTAGAGCACCGGAATGGAACGCCGGAGGTCGTGGGTACAAGTCCCGCATCGTTCATAAAATTTTGTTTTTCAAATTTTATTTGGGTATTAATCCTAGAAGTGTTGGTTATCACTTTAAAAACATAACAAATTGTTTAAATATGGAGAAACATAATAGAACATAGGATAAAAACCATATAATTACATTAATTAATGTGAATAATCATAAAATAGCTGAGTAACACAGCGTCACTTTCTTCTGCCCCCGACTAAACACTATTTGCGGTTTCAGTTTATAAAGTTAGGTAACTAATTGAATTCCTGAGCTACTGAGACAATCACGATGCTGGTCAGAACTTAATTTGTCAGAACTGTCAAACCGTTGCTCAATAAATTCTCTCATAAAAAATATGTCCATACAAAAAAATTTTGGAAATAAAAATAATTATGGGTCTCAAATCGAAATAAAAACTATCCATCTCTCAAGTTGGACTAAGTTACACTCCATGAAGTAATCCCATTCATTAGTTTAGGAGTTCACTGAAAACATCAAGACGCTGATGAAGATCTATATATTATGTTAAGATAACTAAATTGACCAAAAAAAAGGTCCGCTTAGATTCTTGCGCCAAAATTTTATGTCTGACACATATATTTTCGGATGGTTGGAATTTTGAAAATATTCCACCCATTGTTCACCTACCGAGTTCTTACTTTTACTTTGACATTAAAATAAAATAAATGCCATGGTCATAGTTAAATATCAGTCACTAGAATTGTAATTAAAAAAAAATCTTTCAAGTCAGAACATTATACACTTAAGAATATTTAATAGTGAACCACGTTACAAGGAATCATGTTAAGATGGGTAGAGGTTCAGTAAAAAAAAAAAAAACTAAACCAGACTACAGCTCTTTAATAAGGCAAATGTATAAGTACGTAAGAATCTATCGCCTATAATCTATGTGCCCAATGCCGGTATTTAATATATAATTAATGAAGCGATTCGAGCGAATGCTCACGTAGATACGCAGAAAATTAGGCCATGCTACCTGATTCATATGATGCGATATATTTGAGAGCTTGGGATATTTTGGCACAGGTATAATAACTAATACTAACACTAATTCTAAGTGTACAATATTTTGTTTCAATGCGATAATCTCTGGATCTACTAGTCCGATTAGAATAACTATTACTTTATATCTCATAACGCACTCGGCTTAAATTTACACTATTAAGTCTAGCTAACGAGACAATAGACTTTGTTATTTTTTCACTAAAAGATTAGCTGTGTGGTCTACTTCAAACATTATGGTATGTAGTCAACGAGGATCGAATCGGTGAACCGTTGTGAAAGTCAATGGTTCAAACTATTGCGCCATACTGACGCGGACGGTTCTAAATTATGAGACGACAACGAACTGGTATAAGCCTTATGTTGACTAATTTAATCTGCAGTCCCCCTGAAAATGAGATCTGGAAAGGTCTTGAAACGTCGGGTTAACTAAAATAAAAATTAACATGTAACTTTAACGCAACATTCGAATGTAAAAACAGTTACAATTACACACATTTTAATTATTTAAAAATGTTTCATTGAAATGTGTAACTAGTATATGGGGGAAACGCTGTCGATATTAATACAATATTTGTGCTGTAGAGCTAGAGCTAGCAGCTGTTCGCGCTATTAAGAACCTAGGTCCTAAAGAATCATTGAGAGCAAAATTCAACGAAATTATCATCTTGACTATTGCTTCTCAATATATTCTTGATAATGTAATGTATGTTCATAGGCACATAAGTGAATTTGCCAGAAACTGTCATAACCATTATATTAACACCAGGAACAGACATAAACTGATGATGCCTACTACTCAAACGTTTGTGTGGTAAAGGTTACTACAACATAAATGACTTTCTTAATGATACCACAGATTGGGAATGGAGTGACCGCCCTCAGGCTATTAAATAATAAGTTTAATTGTGCAATATTACTTTGTAAACATATTTATTCGATGAAAAAAAAAAGCCCGCTGAGTTTGTTGCGCCCATTTTTCTCAGGTCTGAGGCATTCATTTTGGAATGAGTGGTAGTTTTTTGACTTTCTATAAGTAATGTCACATTCTATTTTGAATAAAAATATTTGAATTTGAACACTCGCGTTAATCAAAGAAAATACTTAATGCATACAATTAACACTTGAGTTTCCACAAGCTAGTAATATAGAGTTGGTATTAGAACATTAACGCTACTTAACTTACATTTCTTAAACAATTGTATGTATTATATTATTCAAAATAGACATATTTCGTAATGATACGAACTCGCACTAATAAATGTCAAGGAAAAATGTATTTCTTGGTGAAAAAATATTTAAGGGAAACTTGAAGGGTCGTGTTTTATGAAAGCTCGAAGCAGAAGCTCAGTTGAGAAATAAGGAGTTATAATTATAAGTTATATTATACTGAAGTATTATTTCTGGTGCTACTTCTTTGGTGTTTCTTTTGAAAGTGCTTGGCTTTGTAAACATGCCTAATTAATAGTCTCAAAAATTTAAAAGCATATTATAAGCTATTTAATGTTTACCAGATTATTTTGAGATATTTTAGCGTAATAAAAAAAATAGTCCTCTGCTATTTTACGTTTGTGGAAGGAACAATATTGTATAAGAGAAGGTATTAATAGTTATTTATGCAACTGTTGTGTAACAAGGGACATTAAAACACGAATGTGGGTTTATTACACGGAAGAAGCCGAGTGTGATAATAGTATCACATGAGTGTTTTAATAAGTAATTAACAATAGTTGCATACAAGATTTTATCTACACCCATAATATGAATACTCTATAAAAGATTCTGAAACAGTTAGCTAACTGCTAACATTAAAAAACCCAGTCCTTACTACACTAACCATAATATCACCCAAAGGAGTGTTATTATGAAAACGGGTGATATATTTTTGAACTGAATTTAATTACAACACTCGTTTGGATGATGTAATGGTAATTAGGACATTGAGTGTTTTAATGCTGGTAATAAGCTAACTGTTTTAAAATCTTTAATAGAGTATTTAAAGTATGGGTGTAGATAAAATCAATAACAATGAAAATATAATTGTACCACATAATTTAGTTGGATAACGTTTACATAACTACTTAAAATAAATGATTTTACTCTCGTCCATTGGTTGTGTCGGTTTCATTGGTTGGGTTCAGTTGAAAAATGGTCTAGTTGACCAATTAACATCGGAGTGTCGAATTTGGGTTCGTGGTGATGTGCGCGGATATAGTAAAATTCACACTGAAAAGATTTTCCTACTGTGCTATTGGAAGTGTAGTGTAACTTCAATAAATATACGCTTTATAATATGATAGATGCTAAACTAATTTTTATTTATAACTCAATTTCCACAATTTTTTTCTATCACCGCCGCCTACATTATTTTGTAATTTAATTTACCAGTGGGAGGCTCTTTTGAACTGGATGCTGGCTAGATTATGGGTAGAACCCAACGGCGCCTATTTCTGCCGTGAAGCAGTAATGTATAAACAGTAATGTAATTCGGAATTATTATATTTATAGATCAAATTTATGCACAAATCCTAATTTATTGCAAATTTAACTTGTAAGTCATCATTTATACTTTTTATTTGTAAATTATAAATAATAAAATTCTAGTCTGACCTACAGAAGATTCCATTCTGCGTCAGCAATTATTTACGGTTAGACTGCGCCGTCGAATCCCGGCGTGGCTGTGGTTCATCTTGTAATTCCGCCCGAGGGATTACCGGAAGCCCAGAAGTTTTATAGCTTACCTGACTTGAAACATTCCTTCTACTACCGTGGATCAAAATTATTGATGGTTCCGTACTAACATGAAAAACGACGAGCAAGAAAAGTTATTTAAAAGAAAATCAATGGATTTTATTTTTGCATGTTCCTTAACTTTGTAATTTTAAATGCTATGTTATATATAAGAAGAAACATTGACAATTAATTTAAAATACAACAGTTTTTTAATGAAATAAGGGACGGGACAAGCAGGACGTTCAGTTGATGGTAATTTATACGCCCTGCCCATAACAATGCAGTGCCGCTCAGGATTATTGAAAAAGCCAAAAATTCTGAGCGGCTCTACAATTGCGCTCGTCACCTCGAGACATAAGTTGTCAAGTAGCATTTGCCCTGTAATTTCACTAGCTACGGCGCCCTTCCGACCGTAACACAGTAATACTTACACGTAACTGCTTCACGTCAAAAATAGGCGCCGTTGTGATACCCATAATCTAACCGGCATCCTGTGCGTAGGAGCCTCCCACTGGTGAAAGATTGATAGTAATATTTGAGTGTTAAGTGGAAAAGCAGCAAAGATAAAGTTATTTTACAATGTCTAAGTCATATGATTAAATTTTTATCGTCTTAAGTCTAGGCAAAGAATATATAACTAATGCACAGCCTAGCATTTTTAACGTATTGCAATCAACGATTCATTTGATAACGAGTAACATTTGATGACTGCACACATTTCTATGTGTAATTAAAATGGGATAGACTTGCAGATTGCGACGAGATTTGATATTTGTTATGTAAGTAATGTGTTTAATATACTTCTACAGTAATATTTATTTCAAACGATTAATGATTAAATAGAGTAAGCAATTTTATGCTAAGCTTAATTATGAATAAAGAACCATTGGATAAAAGTGTTTTGTTATAAGAAACAATACACATATTAAACATAAATTACGTTTACTTTTATGTGACATAGTTACATTTTAATAATCAGGAAATTTATATGAAAAAAGTATGTACATGTACTTACATGTTCTATATATCAAATTATTTTTAATTTTAAAACCGTGTAAGATGTATGTTATGAAAATTTTAAGTGTAGTCATTAGTACGAGCCATACATGCGAAATCCGTTTTTCATTTCTCCTTCTAGCTTTTCATTACTTATCTAACGATGTTATTAAATATAAAATTTTAAACTGAATATTTTTAAGGTAATTAAGAATTTATAAAATTTACAAATTACAGAAATAAATTGCTGATAAGCAATTTTTTTTAATTATTTAAGCAACTGTCCTAGAAGTAGAGATTAATTAAATAACCGTTATGATCATAAGTGATGACATACAAAACGTAGGGGTAGTTTCTAACTATGGGCCTTACGAGGAAGCTCATAAAAGGCATAAAAGGCATATTTTCTCAAAATTGATTCGTTTAGAAATATGTTTGATGTCATTTCTAATATACTAGATACTTCTACTGGTTCGGAAACAAATGGTGCTCTGAGAAAGAAGAAGAGGCGCAATATACTCTCCCAGCATTCTTTTTTTTTGCGCTATCTAGTCCCACGCTGTCGGATCACTTTACGACAGAGCCATTTTTTAATAAAACATTTAAATATCTTTATAGATACTCCCTGAACAGTGGCTGGGACTTTATTATAAGTGTGTATACAATTACCCTTAGATTTATAATTTATATTAGAAGCCTACTAGAATTAGTTACAAGCTATCCCTTACTTCTAGTGTTATAATAATGAAAATCACTATTAAGAGCAAAAAGGTCACGATTTTTGCGAACGTTTTATAAATTTTCATAAATGCACTGACAATTAATAGTCATAATTTTTATTTGATTTAAATATTTCTTTCAGAGACTGTATGTAACCAAGCTGATACATAGCACGTTGCGTCAAGGTCGCTCAGAGGGCAATCAGAAATGAGCAGATCTGTAGGAGAACCAAAGTAACCGGTATAGCCCAGATAATTGTGAAACTGAAGTAGCAGTGGGCAGGGCGCATAGCTTGACGGCCAGATGGCTGTTGGGGCAGTGAATTCCTCGAATGGCGACCACGTACCGGAAAACAAACAGCGTTGGTAGGCCCCCCACTCTGCAATACAAAAAAGAATGACTTCAAAATTAAACTTTAATAATAGTTTTGCAATATATTTAGTAAGAACTATCAGTAGTTACCATGCAGATTTTGATACGCATAATAAAAGTAAACGACACTGTTGTTCGAATGAGCAAATGGCTCATTCGATCGATTTTAGTAAATTGTTCGAGTGGTTTTAGTAAAGGCACAATAGTTATGGTTATGGTTGGTAAGCGGCTTTAATGCAGTTAAGAGTAGCATCTGTAAATAGTGGTAAAATGTTAACAAGCGCGCAAAAGCCTCAAAAAGTAAATTACGTAAGTAAATAAAAATACGTCAGTGGATGCTACAGTGTCGCAGAGACTCGCGATATTTATGGTACCGTACTCCAAACTTCTTTATCCTCAATATATTCCTTAATATTATAGTAACCTTTTCCCATTAAAACAGTATTTATATATGTCTTGAATGTTTCTGTTTCAATGCAACCAATGTGATATATTGTGATAGCCACTATTAACTAAATAGCTCACATGCTAATATTTCTTTTCATGCATCTCATTATATCTTTTGCAGTGACGTATAAGTACTGGAAGAATTGGTATTCTTAAAGGGATGCTACGTTTACCCATTTAATTGACAACATTTAGAGAGTATGTGTTCATAATAATTTTAAATGACTGACTGTTCATTTTGGCTTAAATATTTTGGTAGCTTGAGAATTTCTCGAGTATTCAAAGTTAACATTAAAATGCGATTGAGCGACTCGATGCATTATTAATGATGCAATGGCTGAAGGTGTTTACTTCCATCAAGCGAGCACGATGCTCGACATTTGTGACAAACATAAAACAATAGGAAGCACCAAAAAATTATTTTTTAATAAGTTCAACAATCATTTAGATAGATATCTAACAATGTGTTTTTCATATCAGTTATATGCACAACTAGCTGACACGGCAAACGTTGTTTTGCCATTTAAATATTTTTTAGGGTTAGACCGTTTCTAGAACATTGCAACATTACTTTATTTTTATAAAAGAAAAAACAATCTTAAATAAACGTAGCCTAAGTTACTTCTTATTACATCAGCTACCTGCCAATTAAGTCCTGTTAAAATCGGTCCAGCTATTTCTGAGATTACTCGGAACAAACAGACAGACAGACAAAAATTAAAAAAAATGTCATGTTGGTGTATCGTATATATATTCATATATGTGTAGTAAAAAACGATAATTTCAATATAACAAACAGACACTCAAATATTGTTTATATTTACACAATTGTTATATACGATTTTATGCGACAAATCGTTGAAATTTTGATTTTTAGGCACAAGTAAAACATACCATCGCGTCTCGCGCTTAAAGCATGCAAAAATACAATGCTTTTAAATACTCCTATTGTTCTCAAGAATGCTCCTGTTACAATAAGGAGTAATAAATACTTAGAACTACAATAATCAAAGTTAAGAGTAAGAAATATTTATATACAACCGCAGATTTCCTTTACATTAAACCCAATATATGAAGCAGCCCTTCAAATACAATCAACCTTTTCCATTTCATAAACGAACGAGAATTACCCTTGTGTAACCGAACAACTGTTATCAATAGAATTTGAGAACATTTTCCGACTCACTCAATACGCTTAAGGGTATGTGCTCGGACGTTGCTAATTTGAGTAATAATTCTGTTTTAATAGACTGGATTTGGATCGTATTTGGGTTATTTGAGGTATTTTATTATGAGAGTACTCTAACCAATTGAACTGTTTAATTTCAGCTATATTCGAACATCGTTGACGTGGGAATGAGATAATTGCATACGTCTTTGATATTATTAGAGTTATTATGTAATATTTTGGGATATATTATGATTAGTAATTGTCAATTATTGTACCTACTATGAATGAAATTAAGAAAAAAATGGCGTGCGTACAAAGTCAGAAGTGAAACTTCTTTGGAAAATTTAATTGATTAATTTTTAAATCTCGTTTATTTCATTTATCCTAATCTGTTTTTTAAAACAAATGTTTTTGTCAATATTAGAAATTATTAGATGTTCTACTCACTCGCGGCCACGCGCTATATCTGTACGATACAAGGCTAGTAGGAAAGCCCGAGAGTAAGAAATACTCTTCCTCAATCGGTTTCAATCGCTCTCTCCCTTGAACAAACCTATCTCCTATTCTTGAACTAGAACGTCCCACATTTTCGTGACGTTCTATTGCGTTTTATTTTTAAAAAATTTACCGTCATGCGTCTAAAGACGTTTCACTTAAAAAAATTAACAAAGGAAAATAATATATTGATTATTTTTTATTTATTAAGTTAATCGATACAGTGTAGGTTTGCTAATTAAAGTGAATAATATCATTACCATTTTGTTGTTGTATTATAATCAAAGTATATACCCTTGCTATCATCAAGATCATTGATGAGATGGTCACTTTTTTTATGAAAATACGGGATGGGACGAGCATGACGTTCAACTGATGGTAATACGCCCTGCCCATTACAATACAGTGCCGCTCAGGATTCTAGAAAAGCCTGAAAATTCAGAGCGGCACTACAATTGCTCTCGTCACTTTGAGACATAAAATGTTAAGTCTCATTTGCCCAGTAATTTCACTAGCTACGGCACCATTCAGGCCGAAACACAGTAAAGTTTACACATTACTGCTTCACGGTAGAAATAGGCGCCGATGTGGTACCCATAATCTAGCCGGCATCATGTGCAAAGGAGCCTCCCACAGGTAAAATTATCCTATAACTTACTTATCGAGAAGATCATATTTTATGTCTTTGCGGTAGAATTCTGGGGACCTGGACTCAATAAAATTTTCAAAGGCTGTATTGCTTCTTGGGAAAAAAAGTAGTCACTAAATATTAAATGAATAAAATGTTAGACTATATATATGTAAGATTTTAGATTGAGAATGTTCCAAATGTCAGGTGAAATCCAAAATATAATATGCAAAGTACCCCATAACAGCAATTTCATACTTAAGCCCCTATTATCGATGGTAAACGAGGGTTTGTGTCATCATTTCATCTATAGATAACCTATGCCCAGATAACTAATTGAAGTCTTAAAAATATGAGGAATTATATCCCTAGCCACTTCAGAAGCGAACTATTTGCTAATAATATCAATTGTAAAAAAATAAGCTGCTAAAAGTAATATTTATTAACAATTTTACCCCAGGAGGTGCTGGCTCTACCAGAGTCAGAGAATCCTTACCCAAGCATTCTTGCTTGGGCTGCCTGTCGTATTCTCGGGAGGGCACAGAACCTCGCATGTCCGAGGAAAGGCCGGCAATGCACCTGTGATTCCTCTGGTGTTGCAAGAAAATGTGGGCGGCGGATCAAAGTGATCACACTTAACACCAGGTGACCCGTACGCTCGTTTGTCCTCCTTTATCATAAAAAAAAATCCCACTGGTTTAATGTTTCGAGTTTTTTTTTTTAACAGAAAAGTCATTAAAATTTCAGACTAGTTTAAAACGATAAACTTTCTTGTTCTTTTCAGCTCCAAAACACATAACAAGTTTATATATAATAGATCCGATGTAAGTAGAATTCAGCACAAAATAGGTGAACCGATAATAAAAGTCAAAGTAAAGCACACGTATGCAAAATTGTATGATAATTAAAACGGTTTAATCTGATGGAAATAGTTCTACTCCAATACTCACGTTCCGTTGGATTACAGTTTCACTTAGATTTTACACGTTGAAATATTTTATGAGAGCCATATCGCTGAGTGCACTACGAAACATTATTCCCAATACCTTTTCAATGTTCCATTTCGTTTTCGAACGATTTTGTTTTGAATTTCACTTGGAAAGTGTACGGTTGGGATTTGGCAACTACTTACTCCCCACGGTATTTACAATTCAATTGTGTTTCAGAGTCACAATATTCAGAAAGAGGTTTTATTTTAAATATATTTGACAGCTTGAGATTTGAACTTTGATGTTTTCATTATTTATGTATTTAAATTATATCAATTACTAGCCGTTCCTACCCGCTTCGCTGGGTGAATTTTAAAAGGAAGGAACATTGGAATTTGAAAAATAAGTAAAAGTATAAGTTTCGCATCGAATGGTGGTAGTTTCATGTCGGCTTAGCCTCTAACAAAAACCATTTCCACTATATAATATATAGACTAGCCGTTCCCGCCAACTTCGCTGGGTGAATTTAAAATGAAAATTAATTAATAAAGGAACGTTGGTATTCGAAAAATAGCCGTAGCCTAAAATAGTAGCCACGAACTATCTAGGATAAATTTCGCATCGAATGGTGGTCGTTTTATGTCAATACGATCAGTGTTTTAGGCGTGAAAGAGCCTCAAACAAAGACCATTTTCATTAAATGAATACAGATGTTATGATGTAGGACAACCTAAGTCACTGCCATAGCCCAAATGATTGTGAAACTGAAGTGGCAGTGGGCAGGGCACATAGTTCGACGGACAGATGGCCGGTGGGGCAGAATAGCCGTTGAATGGTGACCACGTACCGGAAGACGCAGTGTTGGTAGGCTCCCTACAAGATGGACCGACGATCTGGTCAAGATCGCCGGAATACATTGGATGAGAGCAGCGCAGGGCTAATCGTCGTGGAGATCTATGGGGGGAGGGGCTTTGTCCAGCAGTGGACGTCTTCCACCTGATGATTTTGATGAAGTAATGATAAGTTTTACGTACAAAAGTCATCATCTCTATAATTTGGCTTTTTGATGATCCAATATATGTTGCGAGTTTTATTTTTCTTCCATATAAGCGTATTCGTATTCCATATATTTTGTATCTGACTTAAAATATTAAGGTTACATAGCTAAAAGGGCATGAATTATCGCAAAGAAATAGTAGTAACAAGTTTATAGAGACTTTATTTTAATATAATTCAAACCTTACTTATTAACATTAAGTTTGCAAAACAGTAGTTGTAGCTAAATGCTGTATGAAAAATTTGATCTCACAATTGTTAAAGAGAAAACATTAAAACTGTCTGCTGAAAAGTATCTATTTAAATTGTTAAATAAATAGTCGGGGGAGAAAGAAAAAATAAATATAAAGTGTTATTTGTTCTCTTGAATGCTTTGTGAGAAAGGTTTTGCAGTTTCCACGCTATTTGTCGTGTGGAGATAAACGTATTTGATAAATGTTTGTATGTGTTACTGCTTAGTTGTTCCATATCAGATGTTTGTTGAATTTCTACATGTATTGTACAAGGCTGGAAAACAGCGAAACATTTCATGAGCTTTGTACAGATAGCATATTAAATATAATTAATCTTCCATTACTGATTATTATTGGTTCAAAAATTTGTTTTAGAAATGTTTTTTTTCCCTCTAGGGAACATAGTAATATAGTTATTATATATAGTGTTGGCCCATTTGCATTACAATCTAGCCTTAACTTAGACTAATAATTAATTCTATTTTAACTCTTGGACATTCTTATGTGTATGATAAAGCTAAATTTTCTATTTTAACAGAAAGAAATAATCTCACCCTGTTAGTCGAAAGTAATATACCCTTAGGTTTACGACAACTTGTTACAAAACATATATGGAAAGAGAACTCTCAATTACGTAATACCAGATATCATTAACGAACTGCCCAAAGAGCTGCAATAAATGTACATAAATGGACCTACCTGGAAAATCAAAACTCGCTTTAAAAGAAACTTCTTTAAAAAATAATAGGTTTTGAAAAAAAGGAATTGAAAATTGAAAAAGGAGTGAGCTTTTCGTGGTACTTATTTCATAAAAGTGTTATGTATTCGTTCTGTATTGGCCAACAAACTAAAAAAAAACTAAAACTGCTAGATAGATTAAACTAAGAATGTGTCCATTAACACATTTCTTAATATCTCTATTAAGGGGAAGAAAACTTTGTTATAGTGTCTTTTTTAGTATCACTATTTTTATATTGTATTACACTAATTCACTAGCACTAAACTAACTTAAATGGTTTTGTTCGTTTTGGTCTTCTTTGATTGCCTCGACATTCACGTGATGTTGAAGTCTATGTTGATGAGCTTCAGCTTATTTTTGTATTACTTTGTATAAGAACTCAATGTTAAGGTCCCGATGGAGACCGCGGTTTCGAAAGTACCAAGGTGCGTTAAGAAGTTTAATTGACTTAAATTTCTCCAGTGCTCCTTTGCATAGGATGCCGGCAAGATTATGGGTACCACAACGGCGCCTATTTTTTCGTGAAGCAGTAATGTGTAAACATTACTGTGTTTCGGTCTGAAGGGCGCCGTAGCTAGTGAAATTACTGGGCAAATGAGACTTAACATCTTACGTCTCAAGGTGACCAGCGCAGTTGTAGTGCCGCTCAGAATTATTGGGTTATTCAAGAATCCTGAGCGAGCGAGTATCAATTACCATCAGCTGAACGTGCTACTCGTCTCGTCCCTTATTTTCATAAAAAAAAAATTAATTACATCACCATTTTAAGAACCGACCTTCGTAAAATCATCAACATTATGTCCATTGTTAACAATAGAAGTAAAACTTTCACGTTCCTCTTTATTTTACGTTCGTGTGTTACGACTGCAAATGCTTTGAAACAATTTGTCCCATGTATTCTGGGTCGCAATTCGATTGTTATGAGCAGACGTTACAAAGAGGCTATATTCGGTCGTACTCACTGAAAAACAGTTAAAAATATACCTGTATATGACATAAATATATACTTTCTTGTGTATTGCATGTATTTGTTAGAACAGTTCTCATGATGCCACTTGAAAGTGTCGGAAAATTAAGATCTGGTTCATCGATATAATAATAGTATACCGAATCTTTCTAAACTGTCATAGTTTTTCAATACAATATAGGTACGGCAATATATGCAATTTTTATAACCGTTGCATTGCAATTACCGTATTTATCCATTGTTTATGTGGCAATGAATTCAAAAATTATTCATTTTAATATATCACTGTACAGTCAAGAATATATTGTGAGGCAACAGATCACTTTAAAAACATAACAAATTGTTTAGATTTACAAGAGCGACATCACAAGTCAATTTTATAATATGCAAATATTGGGGTTGAGCAGGTTATCGGCTGTAAAGTAGATCCTGTAGATGAAACCCCAATCTGAGAGTTGGACAAGGCATACAAGATTTTATGACGATGCGTCACTAGAACGGTTAGCTCAGTTGGTTAGAGCACTGGCACTGAACGGCAGAGGTCGTGGGTTCGAGTCCCGCATCGTTAATGGAATTTTGTTTTTCAAATTTAATTTGTGTTACAGTTTAAAAGTTTATGTCTTTAATTTTTTTTCCCCTAATGATTATTTATGACTAAGGTTTAAAAATACACTCATATCCCTCTTCCGCAGCACAAATATGGTAATAATATGTTTAGTTACTTTAGTTGCTCGTTTTTTCATCAGTCGAAAAACAATAGTAGATTTTACAACGAGTGCACAAAACGAACCATTTTTAACGATAAAATGGTTTTGTGGACGAGTTATAAACTCTGCTTTTCATTTCGACTGCGAGAAAATAAAACAGTAGTATAACATGGACATTATTAACAATTTTAGCAAATTTGAATAAATTAATAAACGCACGAAAAAACAAGACCTGTTTCAAGCCGCTTTTTTTTTAATCTTACGACATTGATATTAGGCTTGGGCTCCAGACCTATACAACCTACTATTAAATTAATTTTGTTATATATATTTTTTTAATTAATTCAATAACCTACTGTATTTTAATTTAAAGTTTAATATCTTTTATGTCTTTAAAACACATGAGGCAAATAAATTAAAGTAAATGTTATAAAATAACAAATTCTATCTCTGAGCTTTTCATTGTGTTTGGCTGTATGGCTCATTTTCTTTGCCTTAAAATAGAATAAAATTATTAGTAGATACGTTTATGCACTTGTGCACAAGAATCGATTTTGTGCAGCCTATATCGTGTACAAATAAGCAATTTCAGAGCATGAGAAGTGAAAAAATATTATCAACAAATAAACGTCCACGATTGTTATATGTTACGATATTATACATCGTTACATATAACAAATACATTTGGAATACCGCATTCATTATATTTTGTGATATTTCATTTCTCTCTCTGTTTACACAGGATAGATCGGTACGTGATCAGAATTAAACATATATGTAATAGTGTAGGGGTGATTGGATAACTAAGTGGATCATTTATATGACGCTCGAGGAACTATATTTAATCACCCGAGAAGTTGCCAAATTAAATTACGGGGTTTGATAGATTTACTCCACCTTCAATAATTTGTATAAGAGTAAAGATAAATATTATAACAACAGAAACGATATGTTGTTCAGTATTTTTAACCGAATTCAAAAAGGAGGAGGTTATCAATTCGATCGGTATTCTTTTTAATGTATGTACACCGATTACTCTGAGATTTATGATCAAATTTACGTATTTTTTTTAGTTCGATGCAGAATAGATGACATTTGGTCCCATAAAAATTTTACATAGTTTGGCCAAGTAGTTTTCATTTTATGAACATTTTAGTTTACCTCTGTTGATTATATTATATTATAATTCAACCAGACAAC
This sequence comes from Leptidea sinapis, assembly GCF_905404315.1. Taxonomy (NCBI): domain Eukaryota; kingdom Metazoa; phylum Arthropoda; class Insecta; order Lepidoptera; family Pieridae; genus Leptidea; species Leptidea sinapis. Next base: position 14,264,961 of record NC_066269.1, read on the forward strand.
CTTAATAATTACAGTAAGTAAGCTGTCTATAATATTAATTTTATTTTGTTTAGGGCTTGGCACCGACTTAAAACCTAGCAATAAGGTAGTAAAGTATATTTTATAATTTTTGAAATCGGTTTTTTTTAACGTAGTTTTTTTTATGGAGTAAAGTCTTTATATTTTGATGATTAAATACAGTTTTTCAATAGCTGCGAATAGAAAGAAATGAAGCAAAGTCAAATCAAAGTCAAAATATCTTTACTTATTGAAATATTTTTTTTATCATTTTGAATCGTCAATTTATTTTGATTTCTTATTTTAAAGCTTCATAATAATGTAATTTGTAAAAATAATATACTATTCTAGAAAATCGTAAAGTTTTGTTTTATTAAGACAGAGTTAGAGCAAATTCATTCCCACGCACTTTTAACATCTAGGTAATCCGTTATTTAATAGTAACCTTCTTCATAAAGCTTTTGTTTAATTGAATTTTAAAATTTGTATTCTGACAGCTTAAGCATATCACTTGGGAGTTTATTATAAAATCGTACACATTTCACTTTAAAGGATTTATCAACTTCATGTAGTCTGTTATTGGTAACAGCAAGTTTATCTATATTCCTAATGTTAAACTAATAACTATCGCTATTTTTCTTAAACAAATTCATATTCCTGAGCACATACATCAGATACTCATAAATATATTGACAAATGACGGTCATCATACTTATCTCACGTAAATCACTCATACATCTCTCATTTTTCTCGGAGTGATTCTTTGGGCCCCATATTGTAGATTGCAGGAACAGCCTTCTTCGCAGCACAAAGATGGTGTTTGTATCTGCAGCACTTCTCCACAGCAGTATACCATAAGACATAATGCTGTGAAAGTAGCTGAAATAGACTAGCTTAGCGGTGGCTACCTCTGTATAGAGGCGAATCTTTTTGATTGCGTATGCTGCAGAACTAAGCGTCTTCGATAATGTATCAATGTGAGGGCCCCATTGAAGCTTATTATCGAGGGTTATACCTAGAAATAAAGTGGTGTCCCCGAGAGCTAACTCTTGGTTTTTAATTATAATATTCGTATAATTTGGTAGTATAAATCTAATACACTTTGTGTGTGTTATAAGACCGAAACACAGTAATGTTTACAGTCCACATTTCTGCTTCACGGCAGAAATAGGCGCCGTTGTGGTATCCATAATCTAGCCAGCATCCTGTGCAAAAAAGCCTCCCATTGGTGGCCACCCATACAGTAGCTATGATAATTTTAAGCAACAGCCATCTTGGACTTAAAAATAATGTCAAAGTCGTTTTTTACTATTCGAGAACCTCAAAAACGACGCCCATATTGATAAAATCATATTTTTTTGCGGCGGTCATATTAAATGCCAAAAATGATCCCAAATTCATTTTATAATACCCTGAGACTTTTGGAAATGGTTTTTCATAGTGTAGAAATAAAAGCATTGCGCAGTGGCTTCTATTTAAAAGGCTACGCTATATTGGATCCCTGCATCCCCAAGAATGGAAACAATATTGATATTTCAAAATTCAATTCCTTCAATATATCATTATATTTGGCAATGTTATAGTAAACCATCCAAATTATTATTCAAAAATCATAATATTTGGTCTTCTGTTGGCTGTCAGCAAGGCGACCCTCTTGGTCCAGCAATATTTAGCCTTGCCATTCATTCCGCCATAACAAAACTAAAATCAAAATTTAATGTTTGGTACTTGGATGATGGTACTTTGGGTGGTGAAGTGGACTCTGTTTTAGATGATTTGAAAGTTGTAATAGAAAGTTTTAGCTCAATCGGCCTTGAGTTAAATTTTTCAAAATGCGAGCTTTTTATCGGCGAAAATTTCCAAATTTCAGACCGGGTTGATATTACCAATAAATTTAATGTTCTGGCCCCCAATATTAAAGTTTTGGATAAGAATTCACTTGACCTTCTTGGAGCTCCATTATTTCCTGTTTCAATTCCAACGATCTTAAACGATCACATTAAAAAATTTAATAATGTTTCGGACAGATTATTAAAAATTAATTCTCATATGGCCTTAACTATTATTCGGTCTTGTTTATTTGTTCCAAAATTTACGTACCTCTTAAGGTCTAGCCCGTTATGGAAATTTCCAAATTTGCTTGATGTGATTGATATTTCACTTAAAAATATTTTAGAAACCGTTTTGAATTGCGCGTTTACAGATCGTGCATGGTCTCAAGCCTCTTTACCGATACGGTTTGGTGGTTTGGGTACTCGCAAAGTTTCGGGCGTTGCCTTACCAGCATTTCTATCTTCAGTTTATAGTGCGCAGCCTTTGGTTACTAGAATTGTAAATCATGTACCAGGTAACTCAGAGATTGTGTATTTGAACGAAGCTAACAATGCTTGGCTAAATATTGCAAACATTCAAAATTTTCCAGACGATTTAAAGTGCCAAAAAGCATGGGACGCACTTCTTTGTAAGTCAGCCTTTGATGATCTATTGATCTCATCTACTGACATAACAGAGCGTGCTCGTCTTTTGGCCGTGACACAAAATGAGTCGGGCTTTTGGTTACAAGCCTTGCCTTCTGCGCCGATTGGAACGCTACTTGACAATATGACATTGTCAATATGCGTATCACTCCGGCTAGGTATAAAACTGAATGAACCACATCAATGTAGATGTGGCGTTCAGGTAGATGCTCTTGGACGCCACGGATTATCCTGCCTAAAATCGGCAGGCCGTATCAGTCGTCACGCCAGCATTAATGAAGTCATCCGCAGGGCATTTGCCGCTCTTAATATACCAGCTGTTTTAGAGCCAAATGGTATTACCCGCCGCGATGGCAAGCGTCCTGATGGAATGACGCTGGTGGCTTGGGCACGGGGAAGGGCGCTGGTGTGGGACGCTACTTGCGTCGACACTCTGGCTCCTTCTCATGTCCATGTTACGTCAGTTGGTGCTGGGGCTGCTGCTTCGACTGCCGAAGACAGCAAGCGTCGCAAATATGTTGGTCTCAGTGAGTCATACATCTTTGTGCCGTTTGGTGTCGAGACACTTGGCCCGTGGGGCCCAGAGGCGCGGAGAATGTTCAAAATACTATCTTCGCGCCTCAATAAGGCTACTGGAAACCCAAGCGCTGGCAGCTATTTCGGTCAACGGATCAGCCTTGCTATCCAACGGGGTAATGCTGCCAGTATTCTTGGTACGCTTCCACGTAATGATAGTTTTAATTTTATGTAGTCGTAGTATTGTAAATATAGTTATAAGATTTGTTTTGATTAAATACCTACATATTGATATTGTTGTATAAAGTTTTGCGCCAACCCTGAGAACCTTGGAAACTATGACAACATTGATGAAATGATACTTAAAAAATAATCTTGATTTTGCGTGGTAGCCATTTGAGATTTCATATTCAATACCAAATTCATTCTATGCCATAGCAAGACAGTTGGCAATGATTATCTTCTTTTCAAAGCTTTCCTTTGCTTTTATTCATTAAATGTAGCCCCGACAATTTTTTTAATACAAGATACACATCAGAAAGCAGAAAAGCAAAATATAACACTGTGATAAAATGAATGAAGTAACCATTAAAATTTTAACAACTATAAACCTTGAACATAATGAACTCTACAATAAAAAATTCTATTGTCTCTTACAACTCCGTGAGACAGAGTGCCATTTATCTTATGAACTGCACGGCCATATCATAAAAAGCTAACATATAAAACATAACAGAATAGCTGATATTATGGATTTTGAAGATATAAGCTCACATGCACTTTAAAGCTCTTAACATAAATAAAAGCTAAACTTAATTAGCCTGTTTATTATCTTCTCCCTATCTAGGCTTATTAAACAAAATGGCGTCTTAAGGTTGTTTCTAACAAGTGCTCATATGCTCATAAACTCTTAGTTCCGCTGAATGGCAATCTAATTAATATTGTGAGGAAGAATCTGGGTTAATCAATATGTGAGCCTTCATATATAAGAATATTAAGTAACGCGGTGTCTGACTTAATTACTTTTTAAAATTGTATCGTGATGACACCGACATGACAGCAGATTCAATAATGTTATTCAATGCCAATCCGTAACATTTAATTTATCAACACCTCTAGATGTTTGAAATTTTATCTTTACTTTAATGTTCTGTTCCTTTGGTGTCCTACTAACAGCTCATTTCGACTAATCAAATCAATTCAAAATCACTTTTTTCATGTAGATCAACGAAATGACACTTATGAATGTCAAAAATTTTCTTTACTTTTACATTTACCGCCACGTTGGAAAGGGTTGAGCCTTAATGAGAAGAAGTGGCAAGAAACTAATCGTTTTACATCATCGTTTAAATTTTAATTAATATACATACTATAATAATAATTTATTAGTTGATGTAGCAAAAATACTCAAACGTCAACTACTCAACACCTTACACGAGTAAGTCAAAAAAGCAAATGTAAATTAATACTGAGTACAGTAGACGCATCAATCCACACACAACCGTAAATTCCTAGTTTGAATTTAGGAGATGAATATGTCATGCACGAAGATGAAACAATAACCGTAATTAGTTTAAATACACAATTTGATTATTTGTGAATATTAAACAATTGTCTTAGATTGACATCTGAAATTTATTTATCCTTACATAAATTGTTAGTGTGAATGAGATGTTGTTCGTTTGACGATATGCGTAAAAAGCCAGTATAAGTAACGAGTTCTCTCAGAAATGCAACTCGTTCTTTTATATTTTTACCCCAAACTACCCCACCAGTAGAGTGTTTTATCAAAATTTTTAGTTCCTTTTCGGAAAAACAAAATAATTATTTACTTACAAGAATCGCTCATTTATAAGTGAGAGGGATTATTGAGCTCTGCTCGATCCTTTAACTAAGAAAAATGCGTTTTCCCAGGAATGACACCAAACCTAGATTGTTTTTCCTGTACAACCTAAGTATCATCCAAATCGTTAGAGTTGATTTCGAGATCCACAGAATATTTATAGAAATTTAATATATCGTGCAAAAGTTGCTGACAATACGTTGAAGAAAATGTATGGAACGTATACTATATATTTTCAAATTAAAAAAACATTATAAACAAAATAATTAAATAAAATTCCATTATTGTTAACAGTTCTTGTGTTAATAACAAAAAATACTGTTTCGTTGCAATTTTTTTTATGTGCCAATAAATACTTTCGATACATTTTTCTAGTCTTTATTCGAAATCAAATGCCCCAGCACTCAAATTTTTGGGAGCATTATCAAGGATTACCACATTTTTGAACTTATTTAACATACGCTTCACGCATTCCTTCTGACAACAAGAATTCGACAATTCATTCATTCGTGAGTCATTATTACCTTAAGAGGTGGGAACCGTTATGGCGAACCCACCACACTCGCCCTGATGAAGGACCTCCGAATGGTCCGAATGAATGTTAATGCTGGTTAACCTGATTCCTGCCACCGAATTCCACCTTCGCACGATACGCCACAAGTTAGGATATCATCCCCACCATCTGGATGTGTGGCGGTCCCCCACAGTGCGGTTTTCAAGGAGCTTTCTTAGTGTACAAAGCTGTGAAATGAGCTTCCTTGTGCGGTGTTTTCGGGACGATACGACGTGGGTACCTTCATAAGAAGCGCGTACACCTTCCTTAAAGGCCGGCAACGCTCTTGTGATTCCTCTGGTGTTGCAAGAGAATGTGGGCGGCGGTGAACACTTAACACCAGGTGACCCGTACGCTCGATTGTCCTCCTATTCCATAAAAAAAAATGTAGTCTGTACCGACACCGATCAAACGTGAGTAAAGCCAATCCGGCAAAAATAATTTAATTCATCACAACTTAAAGGAAATGTTCAAAATATTCTGAGCTAACGCTGAGCCAAGACTTAAGAACGGTTGCGAATTAGTATTGATTCATCCAAAGTATAAATTATCAGACGTTCTACGGCACTGGTGCGACTCGAAAACAATAGAAAGCCAAGCTCTTGTGAAAGTTATTACAGTTTTTATTCAGTCTGGCTTAGTTTTATTTTTATCGTAACATTTGTAGCACCTGAACGAAAACTTAGGGGCTCCATTTTATTTACTTTTCAGCAATATGTTCTGCTAGATTTTACTTTTGATACAAACCTGATTTATACTGACACGAAAACTTCTTTAAGCATGGTAAGAATAGTTTTATTTAGGGGTATTGAATGAGAATAGGCTGTCACCTTCAGTAGTGTAACGCTCATTACAATAAGTCGCCTCACAAGTAAACTTTGAACTCCTCCGAAACGGCTTGACCGATTCTCATGAAATTTTGAGAACATATTGGGTAGGTCTGAGAATCGGACAACATCTATTTTTCATCCCCCTAAATGTTAAGGGTGGTCCACAAGATTTTTTTTTAATTTTTTTGATTATGAGTCAGCATTAAAAAATTACATACAACTTCAAATTTACACCCATCTACGATCAAAAGTTACTTTTGTATCGCGATTTTAATAACGGCAATAACACAACAACGTTTGCTGGGTCAGCTAGTAATTTAATAAAAGTAAATAACTATATTCAATTAAATAATAAATTGGCTAGTTGACAATTATTTAAAATCTTAAAATTTTCAATTATTAATTTAAGCTCCTCTAATTTTACCCTTCACTTCAGTTTTTTCATCGATTAAGTGATATTTTAATAAAAATATATAATAATTTTTAAGTCACAATATTATAACCATCAACAAAATACTCTTCTATATTATGTTGTAACTAAGAAAAGATAAAGTACAGATGTTTAATATAATGTGACGACACGTTTTAGTCAACAGATAAAAAAATCCATATTGTTTTTACAAATGTAAAATACTTACAATTTACAGGTTTTTTTTTAATATTTTTAAATTTGGTTCGGAAGCATGTAAAATATGAGTCGTGTTTAAAAAATATAAATTATATAATAAAAAGTAATAAATAATTAACTCTATAAATATAAATTATCGTATATTGGATGCATCAATCTTTAGAGCTTGAACTTTTTGTTTGTGTGAGGATGCTTCGTGAACATGATGGTCGTGATTACTGTAACAATTAGTTATTGCATCCAATACAATGATTTATCGGTTGGTCAGTATTATTAATATAATTGTAACTTTATATAATTATTAGTAAAAATTTAACTTAGAATCAGAGGTATTTTAATACTTGTAGTTATGAATTTAACAAAGGAATCCACACCTTGTAATATCACGAGGTTACAGGCTGTCACGCAAACAAAGAAAATGCAAAATTATACCAAATTATGTTAATTGTTATTACTGACCCGACCCATACTTTTATGCTCATACAAACACTAATCCCTCGCCCCGACTTTGTTGAGTCTGAGAATTTCGATGAAATGAAAAAATCTAACGTTTTAGTCCTTCAGCAAAGCATTATAAACCTTATCTAGTTAAGAGCTTATTCAGACAAGGATACTTTTTACAATTCGTGATTTCTTCCGTGGTCACTGGTTGCATTGGTAATAGTACCAATTGTAACAAAATGACGTCACAAATTCCCTTTTAATAAATTTAAAATATCACATCAAATAAAAAAAAACGTTACACTGTCCAATGTTTAACTCTGAATCATCAACGTAGTTAAAACATCTATTCAGGTATTTTGACCAATCGCAAAAAATATAATTATATCTCCTCTTGACAATATTAGTGTACAAATAGATTTTCACAAAGTAGAAATAGTTTAATTTATTACGAAATGCTAAAAAACAACACCATAATATTATATAACATTTTTAAATATGGAGTACCTGCGTCATATTGTAGCGATATTTAGTCCACTAGTTTATTATATTTAATACAAATCCAACAGCACAAAACAGCATCAATGCACCTAAAAGCAGCATCATAAATCCTACTAATATTATAATTGTGAAAGTTTGTATGTCTGGATGTATGTTTGTACTTCTTTAACGCAAAAACTACAGAATAGATTTTGATGAAACCTTACATTAATATAGTTTACACACCCGAATAACACATAAGCTATAATTTATAAAAATATTGTTGCTATATTATATCAACCTGATAAATGAATAGACTTTTAGGTGGTCGTGGTTGTCGGCTTTAAAAAGTAAATCTGAGAAAAAACGGTCGAACACTAAATATAATTTATATGGCAAAACAACGTTTGCCGGGTCAGCTAGTACCTTTATTATATTATAAGGCTCGATTTCTTTTTCATATTTTTAATAGAAAAATGTATTGTTTTTAATATTTACTAAATTTAAAATTTACATTTTCCTCAAATTTGATTTACTATTTAGCCCAAGTGTCTAGTATTTAATCCGTTATTATCCATCTGTCCACCACTTGAACTACAAGGCATTAAAAAAAAACATGAAATCACATTATTAATGCTTAATATGTAAGTATCCATCTCTACTCTGTGGTAATTATAATTCGTTGCGTTGCCTTTATTGCGGTCTCATCACTTCAATGGTGTACTATTTAAATTTATTTATTTTGTTCATAATTGTCTCTCTACGTCTAGAGATCTTGTTACAATAATAGTGAAACACTTACGATATCGAAGACTTGACTTGGCGCGCTTTTATGTAATCATAATACATATAAATAAACAATTATGTAATGAATAATTATAAATATATAATGTATTCTTGATTTGTTTAGTATATCTTGACTTGTTTGGTAGATTTTGTTAATTTCCTAATTTCGTTAAATCATAGAATGGTTGTTTTATAATTTATACTTATTTTATATAACTATTTCATATATAATTTAGCATGCAGTGTTCACCTTAAAAGGTAATGCATTTAGTAATAATACTTTTAGTATTTATCTATATATATAAAAATGAATTGCTTTTCGTTAGTTTCGCTAAAACTCGAGAACGGCTGGACCGATTTGGCTAATTTTGGTCTTGAATTATTTGGAAGTCCAGAGAAGGTTTGGTTTATTAGGTTTAAAAGGTGAATAATTATGAAAATGCTCGGAATTAAATAAATACAACAATTTTTTTTTTCCTTTGATGTGTCCCCCGTCGTTCAGAAATCAATCTGAAAGAATAGTTTAAAATGAATAACTAAATAGAATCCTTATATCTTTCTAACTTTCTCCGGAGGTAAAAAACAAACTAAATTTTAGCTACCTATAATAGTTGGTAGATTTTATGTACGATTTAATATTTGGTAGGTCTGAGAATCAGTCGTCGTCTTTTTTTTATACCCCAAAAATTTTAATTATTGATATTTTCTTATTACTTTATATGGCAATACAACGTTTGCTGGGTCAGCTAGTCATAATTATAAATGTTATATTCTAATTACCACTGGTGAACTTAAATAAATAAATCATATTATGATGCTTAGTTTGTTTTTGAGCACCAAAATTGATACTTCAAGAGATGTCTGCCAATTATTAAATGACTAAATTCTGAGGTAAGAAACTTAAAAAATACACACGCAACCTCGAACATTTTTAACTCCTGTAATTCCTCTGGTGTTGCAAGAGAATGTGGGCGGCGGTGATCACTTACGGTGACCCGTACGCTCGTTTGTCCTCCTCTTTCATTAAAAAACATAAATAAAGAATCTCAGTTACTTGTTAAGTCATATTCAATTCATATTCTACAAATATTTTAGCAGACACGATCATAATAATGTTAGATATTATAATATCTCGAAGATTTATAAAGTCACTTTGTGTGGACTAGCACCAAGCACTTGATAAAAATAATGTCCCGTTGTGACAGGTTTATAAAATTTTGAAGTTAAAAGCACTGCAGATGTTGGAGTATTCTATTTTATTTTTTTAAAGCTTATTTTAATTTTAAAATAGATATTTAAATACATTTTAAAGATGGCATTTACATTTTATGCATATAAATAGAAATAAATATCGACTTAATACAAAGATAATATTATAAAAATTAACTTAAAGATAAATAAATTTAAGTTAGTTTACAAAAACTAAAAAACATGCATTTAGGACGAACTATACAGCTCAGTGGTTAGTTACCCTTCCTACTGAGCTAGAGGTCCCGGGTTCGAATCCCGGTAGGTGCAATCATTTATATGATGAATTTTCGAATTAAACTTACTTTTGTGAACTTTTGTTTGGTTGAGTTATATCAAATCATTAATTATGAGTTAATTTTTATTGAAATTTGTCCGTAAAAGACGGATATATGAGATATCATATAATAATATTAAAATACATACAACTTGATAAACTGCTGTTTTCTTAAGATCGGTGAAGAATTAACGTCTGATTGTGGTAGGAAAATAGCAACATAATATTTGTTGCTCTTGTTTCTGTATTTATATATGTCAGTAAACCCCTCCTTGGCTATATATGGATAAATATACATGGATATATATATGGATGTTTGTTTCCGAGTCATGGATGTTTAAATGTATTTATGTATGTTTAAGTAAGTATATTGTATTAAATATATCATTGTTTTGTAACCCATAATACAGGCTATATATGCTTAACTTGGGGCAAGACAATTTCTGTAAAAAGTGTGTAAATAATAATATTATTATATGTAAAAAAAAATATGACAAAATATTTAAAACTTTAAAAATTATCAACTATGATGGTATTTGAAATTATTTATTTAACGTGAGTTAAGCCATAAGCCGTTTCATATGTGGGAAGGAATGGGAGGCTTTTTTGCACAGGATTCCGGCTAGATAATGGGTACCAGAACGGCGCCTATTTCTACCGTGAAGCAGTAATGTGTAAACATTACTGTGTTTAGGTCTGAAGGGCGCCGAAGCTAGTGAAATTACTGGGCAAATTAGACCTAACATCTTATGACGAGCGCAGGTGTAGTGTCGCTCAGAATTTTCGGGGTTTTTCAAGAATCCTGAGCGGCACTGTATTGTAATGGGCAGGGTGTATCTATTACCATCAGCTAAACGTCCTGCTCGTATCGTCCCTTATTTTCATAAAAAAAATGTATTGTAATAAAAGGTAAGGCTTTTGTTTTTGAGTTATTATCTTTCTAAAGCTATTCATTGCAGTTTCCTTACCACAAATCACTACAGAATATACGCCCTTCGGAATTTTATTTCCTTGCTCCATTGAGTGTGAAACTAAACGTCAAAAGCAATGAATCTTTCCATGTAATAAAAGATCGTTGTATCGTAGCGTATTTTCATAATAACGTAAGTATTGCGGGCAATAAAACATAGTATTTTTGAAGTTATACTTCTTTGGGCGCGTTATGAAAAAATGATGAGAATGAAATTTTAAGATGCGCGCGCATTACTGTAATACAAAAGTAACAGGGTGAACTTGGTTTTTTTTTAGGTTCTGTTCGTCCATCTGGATTCTGGACAGGCAATGGGTGAAGTTGGTTTCTAAAATTTTCTGACACTTGCGTCATTCGTTTTTTTTTTTGGTTTCTTCGTCCATTATTAGGACAGGCAAAGGGTTCAAGCCCATACAGCCGTATTCATTATTTAATAATTAATTGTCAAAGCCATATTTGCAAGATTTTTACAAAACTTTTCTTTTTAAAAACGAAGAATAGAACGAGGAATAAATCATTTTTATGATTTTTGCTTCGTTAGGCTAAAGAACTATAACTTCATGGGTGCATACATAAGTACACATACCCTTTTTTATACCACTCGTATCTAATGATAACTATTAACAGCTATGAACTGACTGACATCGAAAAACAAACGTCAATTAATACGAGACAGCTGATCGATGTCGGCCATATTTTTTTGCTAAATGTCACGCCAGCTTTGTTGAAGAGATAATGAGCGTTTTAGCTCTAATATTTCATTATGCATACCAATTTTTTAACAAGCATCTATTAGAGATGTTTAGGCCTTCGATAAATCATTATGAATAAGAATGTTAGTCTTATGGCTGGCGGGAGTTGTACATTGTTATTATTACAGATATTAATTATAATTTTTAATAGTGTTGAAAAATGTAAGCCTAGACTGGGTTCGCTACTCAGATCTTTGATTTTTTAATTTAGTACTTATTTCAACATTGACTTTTGACATCTGACAAGCTATTGACATTAAAAAGATGTCTGATGTAGACAGTTTCCCGTTAAATCAGTTAAAATAATGTTTTTTGTAAAAAACATTGTGGCTGCGTTCTAAAGAGCCGTATTAGTTATCGGTTATTTATGAAACGGTTATGTATAAATAATTTTTTCGAACTTTCGATAGGCGTAAAACACGTTTTAACTAATATAGGCTTTTACTTTGATAAGCGTTTTATGATTAATAAGGCGGTTAGAATATTATATGTGCATTTTAATATGATATACTAACGAATATTGATACATTTATAATTATAAGTATGAAACATTGGTAACAGAGGAATATGACAGCATTTGATGGATTATTATTGTTTTGAGCGCCAATATGATCAATGGATATCAGCATGTTCTGGTTACTTTAGATTATTTGTTTAAATTGTAAGCCGCTGCGCACCAACCAGATACCGCACTACCTGAGAACAATAGCTTTTTTATAACGTCAACTTTTAGATGCTTTTGTGCGTGGCATCTCGACACTCAATGGCATCTGTCAAATTTTGTGACATACGCGTCGTGTTATTTTGCATTGAAATTAATAAAACATAAAAAAATTACTGATCATAATATGTGATCCAAATGTCTTGTAGTATTATTTTTACAAAGTTTTAGAACACAACCCATCATTTTATTTTCAATTATTTACAAAGTTTAATAGAACATGTGGCACGTCAACGTCACACATTGCTCGAGACTGGCTCGAATACGCCCACTTGGGCGTAGTATTAGTTGCCTCACATTACGACTACACCTGCGGTATCTATTTGGAGTGCAGCGGAGATCAATCCTTAATATAAGCGTGAGACATAATTTTATTTTTCATCAACGCAATAATTTAGGATCACAACAACATAAAGACTTGAAATGCGCCATAACTGAAAAATGTTTCGAGAGGCCCAAAGGCTAAAAATTCATACACTCTGAACAATATCATAAAATTGTATATACTGAATTTTGCGTTGCGGTTTTGATCCACAGCTGAGTTCAGTTTTTACAGCGAGGTTTTTGTTGTGGTCAACCACACGTTCTGTAGTTAATTCAAAAGCAGTTTCAGCGTGCCATTATCCAAAAATAGACTTGTTTTATTTACCGAATTTCTTATACTTCTTATCGATATTAAAAGCAAAAGACAGTTTCAAACTTAGATCATTCATACGTCTAGATAGACTATGACAGCTGTGAAAACGTCGGAAAAAAATTGAGCTTAGAACTAACCTCTTTTTGTGCAATTCACTCACACGAACACAAAGTGTTCTAAAAATTGTTAGTGTAAGACGTAGCTTGTCAGGCACACTAAACTAATATTCCCTTCCTGTTTTTATCGATTGTCTAACAGCAAGAGACTTTCTCTAGAGTTAAGACGTATAAATTATGTAATGTCTTAACATCTGTGTATTTATACAAAAAAAAACAATTGTAGCAAACATCCATGCCAGCCTTGTTAAACTAAGCTTTATTTTAACTATTAAATTTAACATAAATAAACCGAGTAAATTGACATAACTAACACTACCAGTTTAATTATAAGGTTTACAATAAATGTATACCAAATTTTAGTTTTGGTATGAAGTAACAATGAAGACAATAGGAAAGCTGGAAACCTGCTGATTGAATTCCTAATTTTTATTAAATCTCTGAAAATAAGAGCTTATGTAGTTGAATAAGACGATTCCTGGCCATTATACTATCGTACACGTATATCGTATTTTTATCAGCCGGAGACGCACGTCGTTGTTGAGCATTACGCCGTTGTTTATGGAGAATCTACTCCCCTCCCCATGACCCTTTCCACTGACGTTCACTGCGACGAAAAAAGAACTATTCTAGAAAATTTTAATACGATTGTGTTTGGCGCCATATACCGCAGTATTGTGTGTTACGATCGCGAGAACAAGGCTTAAGTCTGCAATTATCGTTACTGGATAGACCAATAGTAATATTAAAAACCCATCAGTAAGCATCCATTAAAATTGACATTTGTAAAAAGTTTTCTGTCATGACTAAGGAAATCATAAACATTATAACAATTTATGGAAAAAGGGCCTTTACGGTACTCGAAATAAAGTCGGTTTTGCAATTCAACAATTCTTTTACTGTTTTCTCGGTTACACGCAGTTTTTGTCGGAATAAAAATCAAATATTCACAGATCGTTAGAAGTATTACCATATCATAAATATGTAAAAGTACTATATAACATCAACGTATTATTTATGATCGAAATTCTCGCATGAAGCAAACACGGAAAATGCACCAATATAAATGAAAATACCTGAATGAATTTACCGAAAATGCGGTGATAATATTAACCAAATGTATATAAGATTAGCCTAAGCAAAAACATCACGGATGTTTCCGGTGGTTGAGAATTGAAACGGGCTTACTGTAATAGGAGTAAAGTATTCCCAGTACAAATTTTTCAAATTTGACAAAAAAAGATATGTATACAGACTCTTGTTTATCATAAAACTATACTAATAAATGGAGAGCTGGTTTATTCCTTCAGTTATACTGCAAAACTACTGAACCGATCGGAATAATACTTATTCCATATGATGCAGCGTGTTTCGGAGAAGGTTTTAGTATATGAGATGTTGGTGATTAATTTTTAATTTTGACTAAGAAATACCTATATGTTCGCAATGAAATCACCCAGACAATGACATTTCATTATCCAAATGTTTTGAGTTTTGTTGGGTGTTGATTGTCAATATTTGTCTTCAAACAATTCGACAACTCAGTCACTGAGTTTGGCGAGTAAACATCTCCTGAGGATGCCTCGTGTAGAGGCGAAACACGTGTCGAATTGTTCTCAAAGTAAAGCCTACTTCAATAAATTTTCAGATATTTCATTACATATTTTTATGGCAAAATACCGTTTATCGGGTCAGCACTTACTTAATATATAAATTACTCTACACTACATAAATTTATTATTATTATGAACACGTTTATATTAATAATGACGAGTTTATTAATCAGATATAACTTTCAGAAGTTGTAAAATATTACATTTTCATTCAGTTTACTTTTATTTAACTTAGACTCAATAACTAAGACTCTTATACCATACTTTGAAGGAATGAGATCATTACACCGACCTAAGCCCAACTTCTACCGAATTGCCGACGTGATCCCGAAGTTTCATTTCTTAATATTATTATAAGGCAACCGTATCGTTCGGGACTGGAGAATGTTATACCATTATGTGAATACTCTTTATTTATTCATGGGTAAGAAAATGAAGAACTGAAGCTGACGTTTGATTTTCACGATACCGAAGTAACATTTGACAACGGGTATTCTAGAATTTGTCTACCTATGAATGACTAAAAACTTATAGTGCCCCCTAATAGGTTCATTAAAATAAACAATTCTTTTCATGCAATAGTATTAAATTTCACAATAATCTAAACAAAAAAATTTAACAAAAACACAACCGACTTCAAAAACACTATTCCAAAACAATAGATATAATTTGCACTAAAAGTGCAGTCTAATTAATTTATCTAATTCTAGTTACGATTATTGTTATTTTGTGGAATCGGTGTCGTTCTGCCGCGACCCGCTCTCGCCTCTCGCCTCCTCACGACTCAAGCACATCTCACCTATAACTATGTATGTAGTAACAAACCTATCTTGGATGAAACCGAATCCAAAAATTACAATAACCGAATAAGCTGGTGAGCTTTCAAATAAAAAGAATTATCAAAATCGGTTCACCTAGTCGAAAGTTTTCAGGTAACAAACATAAAAAAAGAACATACCGACGAATTGAGAACCTCCTTCTTTTTTGAAGTCGGTAAAACGAGTGTATCTGAATTATCAGTAAATAAAATTAAATGTTTTATTAAACACAGACTTATGTCGAAGGCTTATTATTACAGTGTTGAAGATTACGTAAACGATATTACAATGTGGAATTGAATAGTACCATATTGTTATTTTTTATTGATTTTATGGTTCAGCCTTGTATAGTTTTACTGGATTGTATTATTTTTAAAATATATAATATGTTTAAGCTTTTGTGTGTTTTTTTTAGTGTATTTGAATTGAATTTTTTGATTTCATGTCAATAAAATATTTTTGACTTGACTTGACTTGTAGATAGAGAAATCAAACATAGTTATAATCTTTTCAAATATAATTTTCTAGCACGATATTACACTCAAGTTCTTAAAACTTAACTATATAATATAGAACGTCATTGGTCTAAACTGATAAACTCTGAAAAAAAAAACGCCTGTTAATTACCATTGTAACATTATAATATAAATCAAGAAGGGGTAAAAAACTTATTGCAAAATATCATTATTTGCACACAATTTTAATCAAAATATTCACCATGAAACTATTAAGAGTATTTTGTACATAAACATTATCCGCATAAAATACTTTTATAAAGGATTAAAACGCGTGTAATTGAAGCTATATTTCTATATAAGGACATTAGTTACAGTTTTAGGGGGAGTGGTCGTCGGAATGAATAAATATTAAAAAAAATTACTTCTGCGGAAGAACCTAATGTAAGAATATAACTGCAATTACACGCGTTTTAATTATTTAAACAGCCTTTTTGTTAATAATTATGCAATACGTTAATCAAAAAAATAATACGTGGAACTCATTTTTTTATTAATTAAACGCGGCGTTACTCCTAGTATCGGTGTTGGTACCAACTAGTTTTGGACCATTCGGAGGTCCTTCATAAGATTGAGTGGCTACGAGCTCAAATCCACAGTATGAGACAGGACTCCACTCACCCTGATGAAAGACTTCCGAAAGGTCCGAAGCTAGTCGGTACCCACACCGACAAACCGTGTTTAATAAATAAAGTTATTTATTGATTACACTTTTTTGCCACCACACTAACAAAATATAACTAAACTACTAACATAGATAATTACAACATATGGTGCAAATGGCCTTATCACTATGTAGTGATCTCATCCAGGCAACCATTTGTAATACAATAAAAGAGAAAGACAGTACCTTAAAGGGTAAGAAAATTGTCAATAATATACACACCGACTTGCCCACATATACTTTCCTTATATATTTGATGCGTCATTCTTTCTTCACTCATTCGGTCCACTTGTCCAAACCATTTCAGCATTCCTTTTTCAGTCCTTGTCACAACATCCTCTTTCAAACCACAGCACGCTCGTAATAATATATACTATACTAAAATATAGATAAATATATAAGAAAATAAAATAAATAACATTTCTGAATTGTTGAATTATGTATGGATACAATACATACAGATAATATCGAATAGAGGACTGATTATCTGCAACTAATTTTGATCTTGATTTTTAAAATTTAAAATATCAATGTTAAATTTCAGCTGCGAAAGCCAGTTTCGACGCTTTCGATCCCCGGCGCAATGAAAGCGTACTCCAGCGGAAGGGATGCTTCTACGGAGGAGGCTGGTGTTGCACTCGTAGGAGTTCACAGCGAGTACCCGAGGTTCGGTGAGGAGAGGGCATTGGGCGGCGGCACTTACAAGGGCGGAGGGACTGCGAAACATAAGCCTAATATAGGATATAGGTAAATATAGCTTGTATTATTAAATTTAATTTACAGAACATAATTTATGTCATACTCCTCGTTCGCCGAAAATAACATTATTTCAATTCTTTTCAGCCTGTATTTTATTTTCGTAAATAAAATACAGGCTGTACTACTCAGTGATAAAATGCAAATCTACTGATGTAAATATTTTTAAACATAGTCGAGTTGTTTTTGAGTTTATTCGTTGTAAACATCGTGCACAAATATTTATATTTTTAAATTTTTTTAGTATAAATTCATTGACGTACAATAAACAACTAGACTCACAATCATGCTCAAAATTGTCTTAAGCAAAACTCTGCCAAAGCATTTATTAGGAAGAGTTTTTGTTCAGTTGTGCATCGACCGCGCTTTGAATACAACGCCACGCATTCTCATAGTGTTTGGTGAAAAACTGTGTAAATAACAGTATACCCAAACTTAAAAAGGATAGAGTGTCGTATTTCAAGTAATTGCCCCTTTAAATTTTCAAGCCAACATTCTCTAAGAGCCTCTTATTTTAACATATGATTATAAGTTAATAAAACAAGAAAGGTATACATTTCCATTTGTACTTTAATTAACGTTTTTACGCAATTTATTTTAAAACTCATACTGTGTATATTATGTATAACGCTTTGTGCTAATTACAATGTACAAGATGGCGTCTAATGGGTGTACAGATTACGTGAACCACTTATAAATGCTGGCGGTGGGTTGATTTAATAAGGCTTACAGTGCACTGTTATGAATAATATGATTATGTACGTGTACGTTTTGTGGAATTAATATACTAAATTATGTTAATAATTACCTTTATATCACTCTGTGATGGATACATATTTACTTATCTACCAGTATCTACAAGTATCTAACAGGGGGAGGCTCCTTTGTACAGGATACCTGCTAGATTATGGGTACCACAACGGCGCCTATTTCTGCCGTGAAGCAGTAATGTATAAACATTACTGTGTTTCGGCTAAAAGGGCGCCGTAGCTAGTGAAATTACTGGGAAAATGAGACTTAACATCTTAAGTCTCAAGGTGACGAGCGCAATTGAAGTGCCGTTCAGAATTTTTGATTTTTTCAAGAATACTGAATGGCACTGCATTGTAATGAGCAGGGCGTTTGAATTACCATCAGTTGAACTGAAAGAATCATTTTTTATGCTTCTGAACTATTTGGTCTTCCAGGCGATAGATTTAATATTGTTTAAAAAATATTTTATTTTTTAACCGACTGCAAAAAAGGCGGACGTTCTCAATTCGTTGGTTATTTATGTTTGTTACCTCAGTATTTTCGACTGGGTGAACCGATTTTTATAATCCTTTTTTTATTTGGGAGCTGGTGCTTCCCGTGTGGTCCTGTTGTAATTTGGTCCAGATCTGACAATGGCAACCACGAGAAAACCATAAAAGTCTTAAATTAACTATAAGTATGTGCGCGACAAATTTAGGAATAACTCAATATCGCGTTAATTTTTTATTTTTATTTTATTCATTGGATAGTGAACATTTAATGATGGGTGTAGATAAAGGTATATATGCGCAGTAAGGGTTAATGTAACATAACCTTGCGCATGCTTTTTGTACCCTCTTTATGAGATATTTTGATGACACTAACACTACAGGGTTAGGTTAAAGTTAGAATTAGTAATTCACACAACTCTTTGCTAACGCAAATGCGTTGCAGATTTTTGATGCGGTAAAGTAAGTGTATTTAAAAAAAAAACTTGGTGACACCAGAAACATACATTTCATTAACCAACATACGTTTAATTCAAGACAATCAGTGCTTTGCCAATTAGAGAAACGAAACCTAGGTCTTCCTCTAATTTTTCAAGAGCAGAATCCAAATCTCCTATTATAAAATATATATTAATGGTCAGTGTAAACGGTATCAACGTGAGAATCCAATATAACATTTGTGGATTGACCTTTACGTGTATCACACGAAGGTGATTTCGTCCAGTTTTAAGCTCGATGAACCATACATACTTAGGCTGTGATCTATACAGCGTACTTAGACTTTGCTCAGACTTTAGTTACGTTAAACTTAGCTGAGTGTAAGCTTAGCATAATCTTTGATTTCATTTTTATAGTCATTTGACAGCTGTAATTATGCCGAGCTTAAGCTAAGACAGTCCAATGGAACAGTAAGCTTCGCGTTTTATCACACACAGCTAAGTTTTACTTAAGTAAAGACTCAGCAAAGTCTAAGTACGCTCTATAGATGTCAGCCTTAGTACATCAATGAGATGTAGCTTCAGCAAAATGCCATGTTTATAACAGTGACGATATTATCTGAGTAGAACCGCGTCACCTAACGACCTGCGCCCTTCACCATAAAACTGAAGATGGAATATCTTATGTGTATACAAAATACAAGTCTACAAGTATGTCTGTGTTTCATGGTTATATTTGACGTGGTATCAATACTGTCCCAACTACTGATAAAAAAAGAAAAAATATTGTGTCAGAGGACAACCGAAGGGCTTAACTTTAATTTTTTACTGCAATATTGCGATCGATATTTCGAGATAATATTTTAAGTGGGTTTCACAGAATATTTTTTGTTTCGAAATACTAATTTACTTTATCAACTTTTCCAGGGAATATTAACATCTGCACCAGTCCTAATGGCTTATATTAATGCGACTTTTGTATAACATTTATCATTGAAAACGAAAAACTTAAGATTCTAAGAAATATCCTGGCTTGGATCCAACCCCTTGTGACGTAAGAAGACGCCTCTGCAGTAAATTTTAATGAACTCGATACAACGTTGAGTGGCTTCTTTCGTCATTGACTTTTCTGTTTTCCTATCAGTTAAAGAAATATCGTAATGTCATGCTGTCTTGACTTATAAAATACATTCTTCAAATATTACAATGATGTAATTTTGAGTATATACAGCTATATAAACGCTAACTTATTAAGCAGGTAGGGTGATATTATTTAAATATACCTTCACAAAATTCCTTCTTCTATTTTTTTTAAGGACATTTCCTTAAAATTTACTACTGTGAATGCCTAAAGTGTTACACTTCAGAAAAGATTGAGCTTTAATGAGAGGAAATGGCGAGATGGCTACTCATTTAAATCAACACTTACAACTTCATCGTATTAAAAATTATTTAAAATGCAATCTATGTAAAGTGATGCAACAAAAATAATCAAACGTCATTACTTATAATATGAATAAGTTAAGAAATAAACGTAATACTATAATTGCCATGTTATAATACATCTGGGATTCGTTTAAATAATTAAAAAAATAAGACTATATAGCCAAATTTTGACGACCTATTCAGCCTTAGTCAGGGTCACTAAGACCCTGACCACTGAGCTAAGGATCCCGGGTCCGACTCCCGGTAGGTGCAAACATTTTTATGATGAATATGTATGTTCGTTCCCGAGCATTGATCTTTAAGTATATTTTAGTAAGTAACTTGTATTAAATATATCGTGTACCCATAGTACAGGCTATGCCTAGTTTAGGACAAGATAATTCGTGTAAAACTTTCACGGGCATATTCATTTTGATGAGATGCACAACTTTTTCCTAACATCTCTTTATAATAAAATATCTTATCATTATAACTAACAGTAAATAGGTTCATTTCTTCATTTAGCTTTAAGTAATTTAAAAAAAACTATATTGACGGCAAATGAGACTTAAATATTGTATGTGATTTATGCAGTTTCGATTAGCTGAAAGTAACCTTGGTTGAACGGAAATAAATAGCTTGGTCGCATCGATTCTATCTATCTTCAGAGTTCACTGTTGAATTTTAAATGTGTCGAGTAATTTACGTGTCACTTTACACAACAACAAAATGCATATAAAATGCTCCATGGATACTTGTTCAAGGTTTTATTCATGTGGAAATAAAAGCGTAAAAAATACACTTTGATTAAGCCAATCCAACACAAATCCATACGAACGACACTCAATATACCAGTGGGATCCTTTGTACAGGATGCCAGCGCGATTGTGGGTACCAAAACGGCACTTCTTCCTGCCATGTCGCAGTAATGTGTAAATATTACTGTGTTTCGGTCTGAAGGGCGCCGTAGCTAGTGAAATTATTGGGCTTAACATCTTATGTCTCAAGGTGACGAGCGCAATTGAAGTGCCGCTCAATTTTTTTTGGGTTTTTCAAGAATCCTGAGCGGCACTGCATTATCTGTCATTGTCTGCTCGCCTTTCCCTTATTTTCATTAAAAAAAAATCATTTCAATGTCATTCTTAAAATAGTTTATGAGAACCGGGGCTCCATTTTTTTTAATCACCAGTGCAGAATATCTATCTTTTGAATATAAGTCAATATATCTCCTTTATATGATGACTTAGTTAATTTAAGACTCGATCCCTAAGAAATTGAAACACATCTTTACAACAGATTAGTTGTTGCATAAATCTATCATTTAAACTAATATTAATACAAATATATTATATGGATAATATAATAGTATTGATATAAGTATTATGTGTCGTAAAAAAGAAAATCTCTAATGTTGTTTTATATTAAATTTCAGATTAGGAAGAAGAAAGGCTCTATTTGAAAAAAGAAAACGGATCAGTGACTATGCATTAGTAATGGGGATGTTTGGAATAATCGTAATGGTAATAGAAAATGAATTGTCTAGTGCAGGTGTTTATAGTAAGGTCAGTAAACGTTTTACTATAATAGTTTATACTCTAATAAATAATACTAAAGAATTTTCTAGAAATGGTGATCGTCACTAAGGACAATGCCAGAAAATCTATAGAGCTTTGCCCCACCTATTAATAGTTATTTATGCAACTGTTGTTTAATAAGGGGTATTAAATCAGGAATATGTGGGTATAATAATAGTATCATATAAGTGTTTTAACCTAATTATCAACAATTGCATACAAGACTTTATCTGTGTAGATAAAATGGGTGTTCATAGTATGAATCCTCTATAAAAGATTCTGAAACAGTTGGCTTACTGCTAAAATTAAAAAAGTCAGTCCTAGTAACCATTACATCATCCAAACGAGTGTTGTAATGAAAACGGATGATGTAATGTTGTACTGAATTTCATTACTATTGGATGATGTAATGATTATTAGGACATTTGGTGTTTTAATTTTAGCAATAAGCTAACTGTTTTTGTATCTTTAATAGAGGACTTAAAGCATGGGTATAGATAAATTTCGTTTACAAGCATGCAAAATGCAGCATTTAATTTCTGTTTTATCTCTGATTACCAAACAATTAAACATACTTCTATAAAACTTGTGGTTTCTTATTATATTTAAGTTAAACTTTGTCGAGACTTCTAACGCAATGCAAGGCCACACAAAATACAAATCACGGCGTAACAAAGATGATAAATGATGGCATTGACATAATTATTTAGATACAAAGCTATATTTACCATACAATATATATACTTAGTTAAAATTTGAAAAATAATTATGTGTGATTTACTATCATTATCAACATATAATAATTACTTTAAACAAATAGAATTATTTTTATTACATAAAATGCAACAAGGTTTTTGTTTTTTTTACTTAAAAGTAATTTACGGCCTTATTGATCGTTTATTCGTAGAAAGTAATGCATGGTCACCTGAGAATTAGATAGTGGACGAGAAGGGTTGAGTTACTTTTTTTACAATTTTTTACACGCCAGTATTTGTATTATTTATTCAATTTTAAATGAATATATTATATTCATTTTATAATTTTTGAATATTTATATTTTGTGTAAATAATGTAAATTGTTGGGGCAGAATCTGGCATGGTCCCTGAAATATTGAATTTACACAATAATCTAAAAGGTAGAATCTAGAAGAACAGATGCAAGAAATACAAGGATATGGTATTATTGTAGTATTGAAAGTTCAATATTCACGTAGAGGTTCAGCTTTCTCAAAAGCTTCATCTTCATTCACTTTAAAAGGTTTCTCTTTTGTTCCAATACATCTTCGGTGAATCAACATCACTCTCTATTGGTTATTTTCAATTGTCATTGATATAATAGAAATAGGTTATCAACTGTAAAGTAGATCCTCTAGATGAAGCCAAAACCCGAGAGTTTAACAAAGCATACAAGATTTTATGACGATACGTCACTCGAACAGTTGGCTCAGTTGAAAGAGTACTCGAATGGAACGCGAGAGGTCACGGGTTCGAGTCCCGCATCGTACATAAAATTAATTTTCAAATTTTATTTGTGTACAAAATAATTAGTTTTAATTCAGATTATTTAAAAAAATATTGGTGTTTATATATTTTATTTACAGGCGTCAATATATTCTCAAGCACTCAAGACTTTAATATCAATGTCAACTGTGATTTTGTTGGGCCTAATCGTCGCGTACCACGCATTAGAAGTACAGGTAAAAGCAATATTAAATTTCCAAAATTTGAATAACTTATTTGTCGTACTCGTTTTCGTGTTAGTTGTACCACCACACAACAATACCATCATTGTACCCGATTCATCGAAGTTTGAACTTTGAACAACTTGAATTATATTTCTGAATCAAGAAATTTATATTTCAAGTTAAAAATAAAAAGTTAAAAATTATGAGTGAAATTTTAAGATGCGCGCGCATCACTGTAAAACAAAAGTATCAGATTTAAGTTGGTTCCTAAAATTTTCTGACGTTTGCGTCATTTCTTATTTTTTTTGGTTTCTTCGTCCATCATCAGGGCAGGCAAAGTGTTCAAGCCCATACAGCCGTATTCATTATTTAATAATTAATTGTCAAAGCCCACTTTGCAAGATTGTGACAAAATAGTTCTTTCTAAAAACGTAGAATAGCACAAGGAATAAATAATTTTCATTAGTTTTAGTTCTTTAGGCCAAAGAAGTACAACTTCTTGCATAAATAAGTACACACACACTTTTTTAAGCCACATTGGAATATATCAGTCTCTGTATTGTGATGTTACCTACACAAACTGTAACGGAAAGTAATGTTCCAAAAAAGCTCATTCCGCGACAGCGGATGACATACTAACCGAAGGTTACTGAGAATATTATTATTTCAATGCCAAATAATAAATTTAAAACAACCGTACTTTGTAATATTATTATGCAAATAAATGAAACAATAAAGTAATTTTTTTAATTAAATTTCAGTTATTTATGATAGACAACTGCGCCGATGATTGGCGGATAGCGATGACGTGGCAAAGGATAGCCCAAATAGGGCTTGAGTTGACCATTTGCGCAGTACATCCCATCCCAGGACAATATACATTCACGTGGACCACCAAACTCGCCAATAAAGGAGGTGTTATAGGCGTTGAAGTAGTAAGCAATTTAATTCCTATAATAATAGTTTGTATAGAATTTTCATTTGCGTGGGTTTGTATCTTTATCAAATAATTATAATTATTACCCATATGAATTGTTCTCGGGTTTGATATATACAGTACTTACCTTATTTACTTTAGGTGAGTAAAATGCATAAAAGGTATCTATTTTCTCAAAATTGATTCCTTTAGAATTCTTTTTGATGTCATTTCTAATATACTCGATACTACTACCGCTTTGGAAACAAATGGCGCTCTGACAGAGAAGGAGCGGCGCAAGAAACTCTCCCAGCATTTTTTATGCGCTCTTTTTAATCATAATATACAGAATTATGATGTCATTGTTATTGCAATAAAATAATTATAATCTAGTACCAGGCTATCCGATCAATTAGATATTCAGCTGTGTTTGCTGTTTCTAAAGGGGCCATGAAGATTTCAGGCTTTTAAACACTGGAGACCCAAGTTTTCTTCGTAATACCTACTCTGAAAAAGCGACGATATACTATTTTGCTTATATGTCCAAGATTTCATTCTACTACTAAAAAATATATTTTTTTTTTTCAAGTGATGCCACGGCAACAAAAAAAATATGTAAATTTAAAATTTAATGAGGTTTATATTAAGCATTTTACAAAAAATATAAAAATATATTCGATCATAAAAATGTTTTTTTCTTTCTTTAGGAAGCACTGTACAAGCAAGTTCAGGTAAAACCAATAACTTATCAACCGAATCAATGTGGCAACTAACTGAATATTACTAATATTGAGAAGCCTTGAATATTCTAGAATAACATCTAATATATTGTATGTTGTTACTAATAACGATAGCAAAATTACACTAGATTTGAATGTTAATCTATCTAGTATGTTTGTTTACATCATATTTTTTCATTAATCTTTTTTATTATTTAAATTTGATTTTTAGTTTATATAATTCATATTCCGATAATAATCTGCTGCATAATTGGAAATAATAAATTCACACAGACATACTTTAACACAAATAATCTTGCCCCAAACTTGACATAGCCTGTATTATGAGAACAAGACAACGATATATTTAATACAATATTCTTACATAAACATACATAAATACAAATAAACATCAATGACTCGAAAACAAACATCATATAAATTATGATGAATATCAAAATATAAATGTTTGCACATACCGGTATGTATTTGATCCCGGGACCTCGAGCGCAGTAGGCAGGGTCACTAACCACTGGGCTAAATAGGTGGTCGTCTATGTCACAATTTATCAAATTACTGTGGGTAAATTAATTCAAATGAGATTGGACCTTTTTTTTACAGCTTTAAATCCTCTTTACCCCAAAAACAGATACAAAGCAGCTCCAATTAAAATATCTCAAAAACTGATAATATAATTCATTAATGTGTCATATGCGCGGCCGTGTCACAGATAAACCTGAATCGGTGACCCATTTCCTGCACTGCACAGGAACTCTCCAATATTAAATCTATTAGTATTTAAATACGTTCTTTTTTCGTTTGTTTTGTACTTTTATCTTTTTATAATAAGTGTATCCTGTGAGTGTTTTGTGATATTAATGTTTTTCTTTCTTTCTATTAAAAAGCTTAATTTTTTATTTATTTTTACTATATGTAAAAAAAATGATACATACGTTTTTAAATATTTACAAAAAAAGGAAATATTGTGCGACGAAATCCATAAAATATAAAGCTTATGGACCTAATATAGTGTAGAAAGACTACTAAAAATTTGGGACGTTTTCAATCCGGAAAATTTGATGACAAAGATGCACGTATCGTAGTCGTCTATGTTAAAGGTAGAAACTTCTTCGACACTTCTACACATACAAATTACACATTATGAAATATCAGCTCAAAATAATGTATTTTTGTGGTGAGAAGGGCTCTCTGAAGGGGTGAGTTAAGACAGGATCTAAGAAAGTAAAAATTCAGAAAAAAACAACCCTAGCAGAATTCCCTCCTCTCCTCTAATGTCCCTTATCATCGCCTCGATAACGCTTACAATCAAAATTTTGTGTTTATTGCTTATAGTATAAACACAAATCGCCTATAAAGTTCAAAAAAGAAAGTGCTCTGGGAAGGTCACGAAATGTCAGGTTAGCTAAAATAATAACAAAATTTACGCAAATCTAATGTATTGCACAGTTACAATTACACGCGTTTTAATCCTTTAAAAAGTGTTATATTTAAATGTGTTACTCTCTCGCTAATCAAAGAAAATACTGTAATCAAATAAAATACTGTAATACCTGCAATTAATAACCCGTTCTGTTTAATCTAAATATAAGACCAGTCTTGTATGTAACAATAACCTTAACTCTAAATAGTCTCTATTCCAAGTCCCGCTGAGTCACACCAATTATTATGAAAATTCACTAATGTATCGCACTCTATGCAACTAAAATAAACAATTGAGCAGTACTGAACTTTTAAATAACAGTAAAGACTGCTTTATAAGAAGTGTTAAAGAAAGGTATAAATTAAAAGTAATTTACAAATACACAGACACACACGTACTCACACCAAACCACACACGCACAAATACTATGACTTATTATAAATATTCTAAATCCATTATTAGAAGTAAGTTCTACAATAGTATTATTATAACCTAACTTAAGTTCCGTGGATTTTGTGAAGTATTAGATATATATAGAAACTCTAATGTTTGTTGCATAGCTGATATAAAAATTGCTTTTAAACTGTTATTATTTTCATTTCAGGTACCCTACGATGTAACGCTGTCACTTCCTATGTTTTTTAGATTATACTTAATATGCAGGGTTATGCTTCTTCATAGCAAATTATTCACTGACGCCTCGTCTAGAAGTATAGGAGCATTAAATCGAATTAATTTCAACACAAGGTACACTAAATAAGTCTAAGCTACGAAAGTAGCATATAAATAATTATACTGTTATTGAAAAATAACACTGGGCTTAATATTGTTATTTTTAAGTATATACTTTACCAGTGGGAGGCTCCTTTGCACACGATACCGGCTAGGTTATGGGTATCACAACGGCGCCTATTTCTGCCGTGAAGCAGTAATGTGTAAACATTACAGTGTTTCCGTCTAAAGGGCGTCGTAGCTAGTGAAATTACTGGGCAAATGAGACTTAACATCTTACGTCTCAAATTGACGAGAGAGAGAGAACAGAATTTTTGGATTTTTCAAGGATCCTGAGCGGCACTGCATTGTAATGGGTTGGGCGTATCATTCACCATCAGCTGAACGTCCCGCTCGTCTCGTCCCTTATTTTCATAAAAAAAACTTTATGGAGTCTTTGAAAAAGTCTTTATATTATAGTCTAAAAATCGTTGTTTATCTTAGTTTAATGTCGCCAAATCAGCACAGTTTTTTTAAATATGTGCCAATGACTAAATCGAGATTAGGTTAACCTACCTATGGTTCATAGAAATTTTATATAATATTTATGTAATACGTAGTATATACTATATAACACACATAATATTTTCATGTAAAATCATAAGACTAAAAAGTCTAGAAATACTTTTATATCAACTTGAGATTTTTTTTTAAGATAATTTGCCAAGATGCTGGTAGGTATATTCTGTAATTTTCATATTTCTCGGTTTGGCTGTATGGGTGTACTTTTGCCATTCATTGTAGTAAATATAAAACCACTCACCCGGATAAGTACCTATGTTTACATTTCCCACCCATTTAAGAGATAACTAAGTATAACAGTAGTATGTTGCCATTTAGACAATTTTATAACATATTTTGCATGTCAATTGACGAAACATATTGGATTATCAATAATAAGGACAATGTTTTTTGCAAATAAAATTTTATTTGATTTCAACTCAAAAAGTCTTTTTTATTTTTTTCTATTATAATTAAATATTCGTAGAAAAAACAATTGTACGCGACGCTGTATAACTAGGTCATAAAATGAACTCGCCACCCAAACTACTCACTTTTATTGACCCTTCTTATACAACTGTTGCATAAAATACTATTATCTGATATGTACAGACTACTTATAGAAATGATTCGTTTTTTCATAGTAATTGTTAGTCTAGTAGTAAATCTACTACATTTATAAATGTATCCATATAACATTAATAAGCAATTGCATTAAGATTAATTTAACTGCGCTTTTAAGATTACAATTTATTTATGTGGCGAGACTCTTGATTTAACCTAAAATTTTTAGCATCGGCGTCCTTCAAAACGAAACACAAATAATCTTTTCGCATTACTGCCACGTACACGACAGAAAAAGGCGCGTAAAACCCACCTAGCTGCTGTGTATAGAATCGTTCCATTGGCGAGATCTTAGATAGGAAGCGTATTTTTATGTATATTTGTTTTTAGGTTTGTGTTGAAAACATTAATGACTATTTGTCCTGGCACAGTCTTGCTTGTGTTCATGGTATCCTTATGGATAATTGCAAGCTGGACACTTCGACAGTGTGAAAGGTGAGTGATTATTTTGTTTGATTATTGTGTAAAAGTTAACATCGTATGTGCAATTTAATGCACAAGTTACTATCATATATATAATACAACGTATTTAAGTTCACTCATTTGTTATTATATCATCATCAGTATTTCAGCTTACATTATTTTTGTTGAACCACAGTTGTGTCGTGTCCAATTATTTGATGTATCACTTAGTTAAGGATATTATGCAATGCTTCTATTTTGTGTCGTCGTGAAATAAATTGTTTTGCTTTTGTAACTCTGTGTTTTCCTTTACTTGTATTTAAAATTTATTTTTAAAAGAAAGAACGTAGTTTGTAATTCGCGTTGAGATACAAGAGTTTGACTTTGACTATTTTTGCAAATAAGCTTATAATTACAACAGTTTTAGTGTGTATAATAAATGTTCTTTAGTTTGTCGTAGATTTAGAAACTATTGATGTGTAAATGTAAATAATTGGAGAATTTTTGTTAAATTTAAACAAAATGAATATTGATATTCATATAATATCAAATCCTTTGAAAATATTGTAGTCATATGTAGAAAAAATGTGGTGATATTTAGAGAAAATTGTATCACATAAAAGCACTGCACTGTAATTATAAATGGACACAGCTATTTTGTAAACTTCTTGCTTAATAACAGTACTTTTTCTTCTATTTATGTCTTCTTTCCTCGTGCTAAAGCTCTTTCTATAAATGTTCATTTGTGGTTGTAGCCCTTTGTCACTAATTGATAATTCACAGCATGGCTAACAGTGATTGGTTCCAAATATAGTCTTTAGACTGCACGTTGTTCGTATTATACTTGTATAAGAGTTTTAATTTATAAGAACTTATGTAGATAAAATTATATTTATTACTACAATCAGGCATGCACACATATACTGTAAATTTTGATTAAATACGGCGAAAAATTCATTCTCTTGTGCATGCCATATTTAAACGAAATTTGATGTGATAATATTAGAATACTATTAAACTGTATGGTTATCTTTTGGTTCTTGTCGGGCATTTTGGCTCTCAGGTTTCACGACGAAGACCATGCCAATTTGCTAAACTCAATGTGGCTGACGGCTATAACCTTCCTCTGTGTTGGCTACGGTGATATTGTTCCTAACACATACTGCGGCCGTGGAATTACTCTCACCTGTGGTATGGTGGTATGTATTTAATTGTGGTAGGCTAATGACTAATTCGAAATATAAGTCACCTTTCAAAACAAAAACACTTTATCATAGATACAAACAAGTCAAGAGGACTTGTTTTATCTAAGTCAATACTGGCAAAGGTGAGCCATTTTACTTATCGATATAAAAACTGTCGCTCGTACCGATGATGCAATCAAAGTCAAACTCTTACGTCGTTTTTTCTACTTCTTATTTTCTCCTTTATCGACAAATTCTTTCACAACACTAATTGACTACATGATACACGTTTCCAATAACTGGTTTTATTGAGTTAAGAAGATGAATTTGTTTTCGCAAGGTTTCACGATGAAGAACACGCAAACCTACTCAATGCGATGTGGCTTATCGCAATAACATTTCTCTCCGTTGGTTTTGGTGACATTGTGCCAAACACATATTGTGGCAGAGGTATTGCTGTTAGCACCGGTATTATGGTAAGTTTAATGAAAAATAAAGGTTCTGTGTTGAATGAAAAATGTTTTTTTCTCAGCGTAAGAATCTACGGGAGTTTACAAGGAAGTAAGCATAATAAATATTTATGTACAAATTAATAATACACAAATACTGTCAAGAAAACCGTTAAATTTAACACTAACATTGTTGTTTTAAATGTTTGTAGCATTAACGTATCTTCACATACATTGATTTAATAAATTGTATGTACGATTCAGCAATTTTATGTATGTATAATATTGTAAACACTATTTATTTGATCCCTGTGTACACACATGATAATATTTGAACATTTTGAACAATCAGTTGCATTATTTATATTTGAAATATCGTCCATTTCCCTGTTAAAACCAGCTAAGTACTAGACATTTTCAGTAGTATGGAATGCTTCATTTCTCTTTTCTCTTCTGCTCTTCACTTGACTATTCACTTAATTGCACAAAAAATTGTTTTTAAAATGGCTCACTTTTCCTTAAATTATATTTATCCAATTGTCAATGTTCTAAGAATATTGCACTTATTTTAGTTTTGGGTGATTAACAAAATGTGTGTTAGATTTTATGTCGATTTACTTAGTATTTGCGAGAAACCGATATAATAAGCACTTCAATAAAAATGCATGAATTTGACGCAAAGATCACAATTTATTTAATTTTTCTCTTCTTGCAAATAATTGAAAGTATGAAAATTCGTTTTAGTACATCACAAATTTTGATCTTTAATTTTGGAACGACTCATTCATATTTTGTTATTAATATTTAAAAACCTTTCAAATACTTACCCAGCACTTTTTATATAACTAAGTATTATTAATCAATTGAAAATTTAATAGATAAACAGATAATTGTAGATTAAATAATTTGAAACAAACTTCTACTAAATCAGAAACTGAGGGTGATTGATGCAAATAATATAACTCTAACATGATCTTATGCTTTTATATTTATTACTAATGCATGATTGTCTCGTAGACGAAAATTGTGTCCATTATCCTCGCAAACTAATAATAAAATCACATAGCTGATAAATAAAGTATTCATTTCTAGCCTCGATAACGCATTTTCGTTTGATGGATGAAGTCTTTGAATGCTTCTTACACGTCCGCTTGCATTTTACATTAAGAAATTCACTTAACAGGGAGCTGGATGCACTGCGTTATTAGTCGCGGTTGTTTCAAGAAAATTAGAATTAACTAGAGCTGAGAAGCACGTTCATAACTTCATGATGGACACACAACTTACTAAAAGAGTAAGTATTCTCGTAATGTCAGTTTATCATTTATTGTAATCTAATTAACAGGGGGCAGGATGTACAGCATTATTAGTGACAGTCGCTTCAAGAAAGTTAGAGTTAACTAGAGCGGAGAAGCATGTCCATAACTTCATGATGGAAACACAACTCACTAAAAAGGTAGGTAACAACAGGGACTAAGGCAAGTTTGCGTGGGATTTCGTAGAGTAACGTGTGATAACGCTTTAACCGACGCAATAACAGACAAAATTTTAGATACAACATTAGGTATAAAGAATTGGCTAAAATTTCCAGCGGACATGCTTTTGCGGGTTTTATACTTAGTTATAAAATTTTACCTAATTGTAATAATATCTAGTTTATCCTTTAACATACTGATTCCAATAGAATTATGTATATTTTTTATTTCAATATTATTTATTACTATCGATTTTTTTATAACAAATTTCCTGGTGTATGCAGGAAGTTGGAGCGATCCCATTTAAAGGATAAAAACCATGCTGATTCTATATTAAACATTCATCATATTTTATGCTTATAAATTAATACCACTTACTTCTCAAACATAAAAGTCTCCAAAACTCTTAATAAATAAAAAAATATGCAACACTACTAGGAATAACAACAAAATCTCATGGTTTATTTATGATCTAGCCATCTGGTCATATTAGCCATTCAATTGGAGGGCTAGCCTTGACTGAATGCCAGTAAGTACTAAATGATATAGCTGAAAAGCAAGTCCTTAGCCAAGTCGTTCAATGTAACTTTTAAAAATATGACTGAACGTTCAATTTAAAATAGCAATAAGTTAATAACTTAAATAACATTATTAGTGGTGAATATAGGAACTTGAATGACCTGCTTGCATAAGTCAACCATTTCTATATGCTTGCAATAAGCAATCTTGTTAAATGTTGAATTAACAGTCTGTGAATAGTCAACAGTCGACAATCGACATTAATTTTAATTCTGACATTCAATGGACCGGGCTAACTTCTAAATGACTGGTTGATTTAACCAGATGGCTGTAACATAATATACATGAAGGTTTTGAGTTCCCCGATATTCTGATATTGTTCCAACATCATGAGCAGTGGACGAATGAAGTCATTATCAAGTTATTTATAGATAGACATTATGTATTTATTGACTCTGTTTCCCTTCTTTCGTGTTAAGTAACAATCAAGTGATAATTGTCATTTTCGGACGCGATCGGAATCACTCAGAAGTGATATCTTCAGTCAGGAGAGGTGCCTGGTACTGTAATTCTTCAACACGTTCTCATAAAAGGATTCTAGGTTTCAGATAATTGAAATCTGGATGAAATTCTTGTATTATATCCCAATCACCTCTGGAATCAATCGTCTGTCTGTACAGTGTTGACCCTACATTATAACCATGAGGCGAATGTAGTTACTATCCAGATTTATTTCAGATGTAGATTTGTTGGTTTAATCTATTTTCCTGTATATAATTTGACTATCGTCACAACTACAAGTTTCATTTTTCGAACATAACTCAATCTTTGCATAGGATACCATTAGAATCTTCAGTTCCAGATAAAATTCATATTTTTCTTGGAAATCCTAATTTCCTCCGTAACCAGTTTAGGTATGAAGCGTCGCTCAGTTGATAATACTTACGAATTATTAGTGTTAAGAAGGTAAATTGATATATCTGCAATAACTATCAGCCACTCGCTAATTGCATTATCACCCCCATGTACATGACGTTTCAAACAGCGTCAATTTATAACGATGTTT
Source organism: Leptidea sinapis (assembly GCF_905404315.1). Taxonomy (NCBI): domain Eukaryota; kingdom Metazoa; phylum Arthropoda; class Insecta; order Lepidoptera; family Pieridae; genus Leptidea; species Leptidea sinapis. Next base: position 14,299,028 of record NC_066269.1, read on the forward strand.
CAAAAATCAATATCCCTCTATTTATGCTGATGTAAGTTAAAACAAGATGGTTTCATCATCATCAATTCGAGGAATTTATTGCCCCAACGGCCTGTCTGTCCGCAACCACATGGACTAATCCTCCAAGCTCTGAACTCCGATCATAGCCCTTTCCATTGCCCTCTGATCTTCCTCATAATGGGCCTTAGCCAATAGTTAGCGACCACTTCGTCTTCAGACGACAAGAAGATTTTACGCAGGTTCCCGAACCATTGATATTTAAAAAAAATAATTGATATTCTGATTACATCTTTTAATAATAATCATACTTTCAAATTTTGCTTAACTAACTATTTTAATAGATGTTTGAATATACGAATCTATGCATTTGGAATTTTCTTTAGCGGATGCGAGTGTCTTTCTTATCTTCACAAACTATTTTCTGACTAATAAGAAGTATGTTATATGAGTTATTACTAATCGCTTTTTAGAATGGAATTAAACGCATCAGATTTGAGGACTGCTATTTGTAAGCAGTCTGAAAATAGTATTTAATACTGAATATTTTGCTTGTGGGTTCCTATTAGAAAATGTGTATCTTTGTTTGTAATACCTACAGTGTTTCTTAGTAATCATTGTAGCCCTTCTTCTTCTGGTTTGCTAACAGTGTTATATTTCAGCTCAAAAACGCAGCAGCCAATGTCTTACGAGAGACTTGGTTGATTTACAAACACACAAGGCTCGTTAAAAGAGTACACCCGGGAAGAGTAAGGACTCATCAAAGAAAGTTTTTGTTAGCCATTTACGCGTAAGTCTAAATTATTTTTATTTACTGTTATAGCTACTTAAATTTATTAACAGCGAACTCAGCCTCCATGCTAAATGTAATTAAATTTATAACCCCGCAAATCTCCTCTCCTTCTAAGATTACTGACACAAGAAGTCATTAAAATTAAATTTGTACTTATATTTGTTAGGTCCAAATTTAATCCCATACGGATATAACTTAAAAATAACAAACTGAAAAGAAGTCATTTCAAAATAACAAATTGATTATTACACACATTTTAATTGTACTGCTTATTACAGGCTTAGAAAGGTTAAAATGGATCAAAGAAAACTTATGGACAACGCAAACACAATCACTGATATGGCGAAGGTAATTCGAAATCAAATATCAATTATTAAAGCTAGAAATGCTACTTTCACACACATCCATTTAGAAAATTAGCACTTTGTAGTGATCCCAAAAAGTATTTCTAACAGTGCATTACATATAGTTTTTAGGTATTTGTGCAAAAATTTGACGAATCTATCTCAAATATGAGCATGTATCAATCAATTCATTGTAGCTCCTTAATGCATGTAAAAAATTAGCGGATGCATGTGTTATTTTATACTATACATCTTTGCCTATACAATTAACAAAATAAAATATAATATTTAATATAAATTTACTAACTACAAGTAGTACAGTACTGGTAGATACATTACATTTTATTAAAGACGCATTGATTAACACACAGCATAACATTAATATTGCTACGATAAAGAATATTTGCTATTTTTAATCTTTAAAGACAATACTTAAAAAAATATCGCAAAGATATTTTTTGGGGATTAATACGTACGTAAATCTTTCTGTATTTTTAAATAAATAAAAAATGTTTTTGATATTATATTTGTAGCAATAGCTCGGGAGTTGAAAAAGCATGATTTATAAACTTTATCACAGGCGTTTATTTAAATCTCTCATAATCAATAAATGTTGGTGTTAAAAAAATGTTTATTTATTTATGCCGTCACTTAGGTATAGTGAGAGTTAAAATTTGCGCCCCAAAACTTGCACTACAAAAAATAAACAGTGATTAACCTTTTAAAATTAAATAGTATTTTTTATTATATTATTTTTATCCATCCATAATAAGGCATGTTTTATTATTTCATCTCTCTAACTGTAAATCTAATATTTACAAACAAAACTAACCAGACTTTGTTTTTTTACGTTTACGTTGAAGTTATTCTGTCATTAATGTAAAAATATACGCATTCTGATATTCACGTTACTCAAAGAAAATCCAATAAAAATGTCTCAAGCTGTAGATATATTAAACAAATAGGGAATATGATACTCTAATTTTGTGAATATTGTTAGTTGAAACATAAAACACAAAACAGAAATAATAGAGAGAAGCATCGATATGTATAGAGCTGCAATGCGATTGATAGTAGGACCCCTTTTTGTTGCAGACCCAGAACACAGTATATGAGATTGTGTCCGATATGAGCACAAGACAGGACAGCATAGAAGAGAGGCTGACTAGTTTAGAAGAAAAAATGACAACTCTGCAGGTAAAATTATTAATTCAGTAGAAATCATTAATATATCAATATAAACGATTATTATATTGAGAATATAAGGTGCAATAATACAAAATTAGGTAAATAAGTACATGAAATATTATAATTATATAAAAACCACAGACCACAGAGATAGATTAAAACCATAAAATTTTAGAGCATATGCTCTGGCATATTGAAATTTGCAAATATAGACAAAAAATACCTCCAACATACACGGGCCATGCAGCTCTCTCTCGGGAAATCATCGACTAGTGCCGAGAGAAAGTTGTGTCTCCTATCGAGTCCTCTCTTTACAGGGTCACGGAATGGGGTAAATTGAACCTTGTCCAATTTAATTCCCAGAAGACTTAAGGTTGCGCGCTTTCCACTAAAATACCCCATTTGTCGTATCACTGCTCTATGACAACACCTCCCTTAAAGGCTTGCCAACTCCGCGATTTTGAAGAGGATTTCGTGACTGATTTTGCTGATACAACAAAGATATTTTATGGCTACTATCAATTTTGTAGTACTACAAAGGACAATAACTTTCTAGTTAAAATGTATCATGTTAAAAATAATGATATTGGTTTCAGGAACAACTGAATAGTCTGCCAGATGTAATGGCAAGGTGCTTACAGCAATGTTGGGAGAGGACAGAGCAAAGAAGAAATTTTCTTCATCCAGATACTGCAGCCGCACCCACTCCACCACCGCCAAATATTACTCCATATGCCAGGTAACTTGAAATAAGCTGTTAAATTTTTTGAATTAACTTTTAAGTCCTATTTTATATAAAAATATTTGAATTAGAATTTTACTATTATTAAATTATATTATATTACTATTTAAAACACTCGAGTTTAAAAACGTACTACTGTGGCATCAATAAATGAATACCAAATATTTTTATCAGCAACTTCCACGGGAATTAAAACGAACACTATACAAAGATTGGTATTTCTCTTATTTGAAACTGTTGAAACATTTAATTTTGATATTGACACACTTTAAAACAAATTATCTTGCCTCAAATTAGGCAAGCCTGTACTGTGGGTACAAAACAACGATATATTTTATACAATATACTTACTTATATATATAAACATCCATGACTCTGAAACAAACATCCATGTTCATCATTTAAATTGATTGCACCTACCGGGATTCGAATCCGGGACCTCTAGCTTAGTAGTCAGGGTCACTAACCATTCGGCTATATGGGTTATCATTTGGTTAATGCGAACGACAAATTAACATAATATTGAATGCTTTTACAGAACAGTGCCAACTGTGCCACACCTTTGGCCAACGAGTCCAATTCTGCAGCCTTCAGCCCGTGCTCACTCAGCCCCAGAAAGTGCAAGCGCACCTTCACCCTCTCCGGCTCCCCCTCCAGTGAGCCCTCACCCACTACCTCGCCAACTGCCTAGCTGAGTGCCGCCTTCCAACTCCGAACTGCTCTGCTGAACATGAAACTCGGCGCCCCCTTGACCATAAACAAAAGTAATCGGGTAAACTATTTCACGTTGCGTTTCGATGACTTTACAATTGTAATTCTTAAATGTGTTCATAGGGTTGACTTGTTGCTAATCGTACTTTGAGAGTAGGTCGTTATTTAATCCAAAGTAGTTAGAATCTTAAAAAGAAAGTGTAGTCCTTGATGTTAAGTAGTAGTGCCAACAGTAACTAACGTGTTATTGCCACTGACCTGTATAAATACCACTGGACAGACTGTTCCATATGTTTGAGAGCAAATTTTTCGTGCCTATTTGAAGCGTCACTCGCGAGCGTCCAGAGAAATAATTTTGACGTATATTACAAATGGCTGCGAAGGAACGTACAATTTCTCTCTGAAGTATTTTTACATTTTGAATTAATTTCGTTCGTTTTCCGCGTTATTTATACTTTAAGAATCAACGTTATAAAGTACACATTTTTTTTGTAAATAGTTTCACACCATCTATGTTGTTCACTAGGTTGTCATCACTAGTTTTACTACCGCAGACTCTCGCTACATGGCCAACAGCGCCAAAATGTCGAATATCAAACAGGCACAAAAGCACATTGACAGCAAACAGTCCAGTGGTTTATAGTAGAGGTCAGTGGTTAATGAAGATTGACTAATGAAAACACCAAGAGTTCTAATGCATTACAGATTAGTTATTATAATTTTAACGACTTACCCTCATAAGACAAAGCAAAAGCCCATCCCCTCTAAGTGCTAAATGAAATTTGTGAAATATTTATCCCGTAAAGGTCAAGATTAGGCTTGCCGTGGATTTCAGTGTTCCAAAGTTTCGGGAGTGAAGGACTGATTTAATTAATAGATAGTGAACGGACATTTACTTGAATAAAGACGCACTAGATTTAAAAGTATTTTGATTATCATGTGTATAATAATATAACACTGTAATTTTTGATAATGAAGAACCAATGTTAATAATAATTTTATAAACTTAATACCTTTTATTACTGTTTATTGTAATAGCTAACTGTTATTAAACTATTATATCACCCAACAAAATTTTTACTTTTATGAGTGGCAGTAATTTGATAAAAAAAAATGTATTATTAAAATATGTCGCTACAAAAGTGTGTACTGGTTAGGTATCACCAAAAAATTTATTGTTTTCTTTGTCAATATTTTTGCGTTGATGTGTTATGACATACTCTATGGAGTATAATATAGTCAGAAATTGCTTTTGAAGCGACATCTATGAGTAATCACAAAAACTAAGATAGATTTTGTGATTTGTTAGATAGCATAGACATACTACTTTGTGTCATTAATAATATATTAATTGATATCTACCGAAGGATTTAGTTTGTTTTTGGGAGATATAGCTATATTCTTCATAATCTGTCATACTATCAGTAGATGATTGTGTGAAAGAAGATAAGCCCACGTTTGTGACCCATATAACTGTATAATGAATTATAATCAATTCTTAAAATATAAACAAACACTGTTGCTCAATTTTATGATCAACACAATTATTATCGAAACAACAGTTATTTATTATTAACAGTTAATTTATAATTATTATATTAACCATTATCAATATGGGTATTATTTTAAATAATATTTGAATATTATGGTCATTAAAATTAAAGCTTTTTGACCTATCCATTTATATTAAATAAATTATATATCACGTCTCTATCAGTAGTAATTAAAAAAATGTATTTAACTATTTCAATATTTTGCTACAAACTACAGACAAATATTGAATATATTATAGTTATACTTTATATTATATTAACAGTACAATTCAATAAGTTAATGCTACACAAAACTTAGATTATAGGAAATTTGTTACTACCTGCCTATTGACATGTAGATTGTAATATTTATTAGTTAGTATTAAAAGCTTCGTAATAAGAAATTAAGATTGATGGCTGTCTAAATAGTGCCTAAACACTAGAAAAAATTCGATAGTTTTGTCTTTAAATTGTACATAATATTATATGTGATTAATATCGAATAGTGTATATAAATGTTTAATTGATGTAGGTATATATATATATCTTACTATAGAACATATTTTAGAAATGATTAATGGGATCAATTTGTTCAAAATTCCTGAATGTGTTTAATGCTTGAATGGACAGAATATTTGAAATATAGTGTTTTCACATTCTAGATTTTAGTTTAGCAATTCACGGCTAATACCTTTAAGTTTATTGACAATACAAATAGTTAAATCATAGAATAATTAAATATTATGACAACTTGTGTAAGAATCCTTTAAAAAACTTTTGTTCTAAAAACGAGTGTATTATGCTTTTTCTTAAATATGACAGTTGTAAAATTCAATCCATTTTAGACTGATTTAAATCAAATGGACTCTGATACAATGACAATGACGAATTTTAGTATGGTTATTAATTTTGAACCGTTATTTAAATCAGAAATATATTCTATTTAACGAAACGTTTCCAATCTAAATATATCAAGAAGTTGGTTTAAATTATCAAAATCTCCTATGTCAAAATGGCAGACCAATTTGAGATAGGAGAATTTATCTAGGTTACTTTTCAATACATAAAAATAGCCTATTTCAATAACAGTTTGCTCAGTCAGTTAGATATAATGTTATTATGTATAGGAATTGCGGCCTTTTAAGCATTTGATTTAAAAAGCTGTGATTTAGTTTGCTTAGGATTTTAAAATCACAATCAAAAATTTAAAAATAAAATTTTAATAATATTATTCCTATTAGGTATTGAATATAAAACACCAATTAGTGTAGGGTTTCTTAAAATAACTAGTCAATTTGTAATTTAATTGTATTATTTGGTATTAATTAAAACAATTATTGATTTTATTAATAGTTGCAAATAGCAAATAATTTGTAATTACAGATTTAGAATTTTCGTTTGCTTGACTACACCCAATACTGTATTGAGAAAGGTCCATAGGTTCTGACAGACAAACATGAAGGCAGGTCAAATCAATCACTGATAACATGCATATTTACAGACTAAAATCTTAGATCATTTATACGTCTAAATATACTAAGACAACTGAGAAAACGTAGAAAAAAATTGTGTTTAGATCTAACCTCTGTTTAGAGCAATTCACGCAAACTAACACAAAGTGTAATACAAATCGCGAGTGTAAGACGTAGCTTGTCAAGCACATTAAACTAATATTCCTGGCCTGTTTTTATCGGTTGTCTAACAGCAAGAAACTATCTAGACGTATAAATTATGTAAGGCTTAGATTTGAAATTCTGAAAGTAAGGTTTTGTAAATTATTTATTACAAGGTCTTGTACTATGTAGCTGTGCTTAGTTACGTAAATGAGAATTTCAATCTTAAGTCAACACTAAAAGCCAAAACATATGGTAGGATTTGGTACGGCTGGACCACATACTCGTACTCGTACGGCTACTAATAACGATATTGTGCAATGGACATTCCAACATTTCATCGAATATGCTCCGCTTACAGTCAGCGTCCGATGGTTTGGCCGTACCAAATCCGATCATATGGTTAGGCTTTAAATGCCAGCGGCCTTCAGCAAATAGGAGGAGCTTGCTTCACCCCCTGCGACCGCACAACGCATTTTTTTAAATTCCAATATGCAAATCAAACGTACTATAGAGCTTATATCAGATTAAAATTTTTAAACAGTCAACTTTCTTTTTTAATTCCGCTTAGATTTGTCTACATGCAAAATTTAAACCTAGAATTAGGGGCTATATGTACGCGTATATGCGTCCTCGACCGAAGATTTCGCCTCCCGCTAAACTCCCAACCGTTACCGATAAAACTCAGCCGAAACCAATTGGACACTTGTTTCGCCTCTAAACGAATCTTCAGCAGTTGTTGACTCGCCAAACTCTAGAATTAGAGTTAAGGACGTAGGTGCATTTTGCATGCAGAGTAACAATTCTTAACGGAATTAACAGTTAAGATATCTTCATAACATTTAGTTATTATTGGATTTCCGTTAAATAACGCCAAATTCAATAAATTTTCTTACACAAAGAGTGAAAACCGTTAAATCTCATAGAAGTTACTGAGATGCCAAAAGAAAATGAACTAGAATAAATTAATAGTATATCTATAAACAAATTGTGATCGAAATGGAAATTTTCTGTTAATCATCCATAGGCCTTGGCTTCAGCGTTCATCGTCACCTATCTATAATACAACTAGCACTAAAATAATAGTTTATTTTGCTTGCCGAATGTTAAAAGTTTTATAGCAATTTATTTATATTACGCTAATTTTAATCTAGTCATCAGGTGCTTTAGATTTATTCTGTTACTTAACTACATATTTTAGTAATAACACAACACGTTAAGTAGGAAGTAATTTATATCGTTATAAGAAGTTATTCGTAAGAGACATTGACCAAATGTTAATAATTAAGATTGATAAAATGTGTAATAATATTAACTTGATTATTAGGTCTGTAAAATTTAAATGTAAAAAGTTATATTGCGAATTTTAATGTATATAATATATAGTATGAATAGATTTCCACTAAAATGTTTACATACCAATGTGTTTAAATTTACTAAAGTTTTAATTTGGATGCGTATGGTATGTTGTAATCGGTGCGAACAAAAGATTTGAGACTTTTGTGATTATTGTTAATGAAATGAAAGTGTAACTTCGAATATATGAGCTGTAGTATTTTTTAAAGATATATCTTATTTCTTCCATAATCCCTCCTAATGCTTATTCCTGAAGCGTGATGATATAAAGCCAATGAATATAATATCATCATCATCAGCCGGAAGACGTCCACTGCTGGGCAAAGTCTGCCCCCAAAGATCTCCACGACGATCGGTCCTACGCTGTGCACCAACTAGATACCGCAGGTGTAGTCGCAAAGTGCGGCAACTAATACTGCGTAGGCGTGTAGGCGTACTCGAGCCAGTCTCGAACAATGTGTGACATTGATGTGCCACATGTTCTGTTAATCTTTGCTAATAATGTAAACTAAAATGCTGGGTTTCCTAGTAAAACATTGTAAAAATAGTACTACAAGAAATAAGCAAGACACTGGGATCAAATGTCATCAGTATTTTGAATTTTATTAATTCCAATGTAAAATAACACGAAGCATAATATGTTACAAAATTTGAAAGATGCCATTGAGTGTCAAGATGCCACGCCCACAAGCATGTAATAGTTACCGTAACAAAAAAGCTATTGTTCTTAGGTAGTGCGGTATATAGTTGGAGCGCAGCGGAAACAAAATTTATTTTTAATGAAAATAAGAGACGAGACTAGCACGACGTTCAGCTGATGGTAATTGATACGCCCAGCCCATTACAATGCAGTGCCGCTCAGAATTCTTGAAAAACTTAAAAATTCTGAGCGCCAATAACGATAATTGCACTCGTCACCAGGAGACGCAAGTTGTTAAGTCTCATTTGCCCAGTAATTTCACTAGCTACGGCGCCCTATAACAGACCGAAAGCCTCCCACAGCTATACCAATCCTTAATCTAAGATGGCATGGTTATCTTATGAAAACCCCACTTGTGGTATCACTGCTTTTGGTATAGGTGAAGAAAGGAGTATTATGGTAACCCGAAGCTGAGTGATCTCCGTTTCAACTCTGTTGAAACGATGGAGTATTTACAGTAACACTCTGTTCAGTTCTGGGTGAAAGACCCAAAGCTTGGCATTGCGTAGAGAAATATCTCGAGGTGGATTCAGGATACTGAAGAATTATTTGACCTGATTCCTGCCTCTGAATTCCACCATCACCATTACACCGATATATCACATTATCTTCAAAAAACTGGACAATTACGAGTCGAACAACGAGTAGACAAGATTTGTAGGTTCATTAATTAATACCTATGTAACACTGAATATGTATAGAAATGAAAAACGCCTTAATGTAGAAAGTTGCCAATACTTTTATTGTTTTTCGAAGTAATCTCCATTCCTCTCTACACATCGTCGCATTCGATGGAACCACTGAGAAAAGCAGTGGGCCTATTCTTCCTAAGGGGTCTCTTCTACGGCATTTTCGTACGCTTTCAGGCTCGTAAAGCAAATACCTTGAATTTTATCTTTAGTTCTTGGGAATAAATAAAAGTTGCACGGCGTCAGGTCAGGACTGTATGGCGGATGACTCATTATCTCGACACCTGCCATAGTCAAATATTCAACAGTCCGTTTTGCGGAGTGCTCTGAAGCATTGTCGTGGTGAAGGAGGATCCTGCTTCGAGGGCGCTGCTATAGAATTTTTTCCAAGACAACAAGCAAACAGCGATTGACATACCAGTCTGCAGTAACTGTCCTTCCATCTTTTTGCACATCTGTCGCGAAATGACCTTTCCGACCAAAGAATGAGGCAATCATCTTTTTTCCGTGACTTCTTCCTTTCTTTACCTTAGTTGGCCGATCCTGTAAAAGGAAACACCCACTGAGCTGATTGTCTTTTGGTTTCAGATTCGTAGCAATATATCCAGCGTTCATCACCTGTGACGATGTGAAATACAGCATTTGAGTCACCGCCGTTGACCTTATCTAACATTTGGCGCCACCAGTCCATGCGAAGGTGTTTCTGGTCGACGGTTAAAGTATGGGGAATCCATCTGGTACAAAGCTTCCTGACGCCTAAATGTTCGTGTATTTTTTTTTTAACTTGACTCATACCAATGCCTAGCCTTGCCCGTATCTGCTGATAGGTCACTCTCTAATCTTCCTTTCATGCGTCCCACAGCACTGATATTATCTTCGGTAGTCGCTGTTAAAGGACGTCTCTCATGCGGATCATCCTTGTCCTACGTCCACGCTTGAACTCATTAAACCAATTGTAAATAGTGGCACGAGATAGGGCTTCATTAAGAAATGCTAATCGCAGCCTAGCTTTATTGTTGAGTAAGCCTAGCTTAATTGGCTACACAACGAAAGTCATAATAAATCATTGACCGAAAAATTTCTCGCGTTAGGTCCATTTTCACGTGTAACAAGAGTTTTAGATTTGCCGCCAATTCACAAAAACAAATGACAAATTATGCACTACACAACATTAGGTTACCAAAGAGTTCTTAATCTGAAATTCAAAAAAAGTTTTCCTTAGCAATGTTTCTAACTGACCAGTTCTAAACATTTTCAGTGTTACCCACATATTAATAATTTTTATTTTGTTTAAGTAAATAAAAATAAATCAATGCAATAAACAAAGTTTAGTATTTACATGAAAGTTTTAGCAGCTGAAGCCAAACTAGGAAGAACCTGTATTTCGGCTTACAGAGCCAATATCCTTGAATCACACTAAATAATTAACTTGTATTATTAAATATTATTCACACTAATATTGTGTGATATTGGTCTTTGGTCTGTAGTTGGGAGTAAGTGTGATTTGTGGCAGTTGAGTGTATATGTCAATGGCTGAGATACGGTTCTATGACTAAATAAAAATAGTAAAGAAAATAATAAAATATTTGTTTCATTACTTTCTACCTTAATACAATCAGGAGCTGTCCAGTTTTGTCATAAGTAAGGTATTGATTGAGTATCGAAGTTTAATTTCACCATTTAAAGAGACTGTAGAACTGAGTATATCGTTTTAATTTCAACGCGATACCGAGATACAGGGTATTGACAGACAGATGGACAAGAAGACAACGAAGAGCGGCTCGAATCATCGACGATCAAGTCATCTCCGATCAGCTTGATCCTCTAGCATTGCGTAGAGATGTAGGTTCTCTCTGCATCTTCTACCGCATTTATCACGGGGAGTGCTCAGAGGAGCTGTTCGGGTTGATTCCAGCGGCCAAATTTCACCACCGGATATAACGTGCAAAGTATCATCCGCATCATGTAGACGTCTGGCATTCCACAACCGCGCGTTTTGTTCGAAATTTCTAGCCTCGCACATCCACTTTGTGGAATCAACTACCGGCAGCGGTCTTCCCGAACAGATACGACTTAGGGACCTTCAAAAAAAAGCATACTCCCACCTTAAAGGCCGGCAACGCATTTCTTGACACACCTGTTGTTGCGGATGTCGATGGGCGGATGCCTCACCTCTCCCCATCCCGTGAGCCTCTTACCCGTTTGCCCCCTCTCATATAAAAAAAAGAAAGGGATCATATAAGGGTATGTTTCTTTTGAGGTTCTGAACTTTTAGAAGACAAGTTTTGGTGACCTGTTTGTTCCTTTGGCCTTGATCATAAATATATCAATACTTGATATTATTAATAGCAATCTAATCACTCGGAAGTTAAGAAGTTTATCTGTTTATAGACACCCACTTAAACTATAATAGTTCCTTGATTTATGGCGACTCAATACATTGATATAACTTAATTAGCTACAACATGTTTGACCTCGCAGTATTGGTGTCAGGTTATTAAGCAATTTGAACGACTTTTTTATCAAATTATTATTTATACATTTAACAAAAGCGAGTCTGATCCGACATAAGGGTTCAGCATTGAAATTATTAAAATAATGAATACTTATTTTTATTAAGTAACATTCTAAGTAAATATTTAATTAAAGGGATAAATATTTTTCGGACATACGGACGTATTTCCTTAAAAAACGTGCTAAGCCACAAACATAAAATTTTAAGAAATTCGTGTTTAAGGTTTAATAAATATTAGTGTATTGAATATAACATACATGTGAGTTGGACTACTAAGTCATGATGTTATTTTAAGAGTGACAGTAGGGCTGCCATTCTTTGTCAGTCTGTTAATATGAATCACGTGACCAGTTTTGTGTTCTTAACTCAATTTCGTCATGATTGTGGTTTGGAACGTTTTTCTGGATTTACGTCCATATATGTAAAATATATCGAAGCCGTATAGACGCGATTATACTGTGTAGTAAATAATATATTCACTTTCACCCCAACATAAGGAAAAAGATGTAATAAGTACCCAAAATCATTCAGAAGCAACCTACGTACTTAGCAATAATATGTTATTCCCATACTATTGGTATGTTGTAAATTTATGCAAGATTGTTATCAGATGATCTTAGATCATTTTTAAGTCTAGATATGACAGTTGTGAAAACCTCGAAAAGATTGAGGTTTACAGTTAACCTTTATTTTGAGCAACGGAAGTACAATAACACTAAGTGACATACACATCTGAAGTCTTATACATCGCGAGTGTAAGACATCATCACGCACACTTAAATAATAAACCTGTAATGTTTTCATCGGTTGTCTAGCAGAAATAGGATCTATATGGATGTATAAATTATGGAAGCATATGATGACACAAATGGATAATTGAACAAACACACCCGAATATTTGAACGATACGGTTTAACGGTATAGTTGGGTAAAAAGCATTCGAAGCGTTACCTCTATTGTCGCATCGACCTTTAGATTTGGTATTTAAACAAAAAAAAATTGTACTTTTCATCATAACCTAAATCAATACATGACATTATTTTCTTATTCATTTATAGTAAAATTCAGAACAAGTCCATCAAATAAATAAAACTTAAATTACGTTTATCTCGTTTATTATTACCTCGTGTATATTTTTTCTATCAAGAAAGCTATTTTAAAGTTACAATTAATATGCTCTTTAATAATAACGATAGAAATAATATAAAAATAAACTATACCTTCAGCATGCCAGACAATGTGTTACAGATACAATTAAAATGGTTTATTTTTAAAGAAAGGCCTTTAATTTGCAAACAATTGCAAACAAACATATTAACCATCAGAAACTTTGTAAAAAGACTCGCAACTCAATTTTACTATCCTATATAATAAAAGTTATGAGATCCATGTAAAACCAAGACAGTCAATTTAAAACCTTAGAACATTTTATAGTGACCATATTAATATTAAAAATATTTTATGTTCTGAATAAATTGATTAACTTGGCCATCGCATGAAAACACAACCTATTTTTCATTTCTCATACTTTCTCATACTCGGAAATAATTGTTGTATTGATCTGATTTTGAACTTTAAGAATAGAACTGCTGTCAGCTGTCAAGAGCGTTATGTAAAAGAAAAACTAATAAGAAAAATGCAGCGGCCATGTGACTTTCTAGACAGCCAGTGTGAACTTAGCGCAAAGTTCTTTGAGCGGAATAAGCCGCAACAATTACGCGGTGAGTTCCATATTTAAAATTCAAAAGGTGGACATAAATTGTCCTAATTTGACAATTAATTTTAAATAGGTACTACTAATATTATTACATATTATCTATGAATAGTTTCGATAAATAAATAGTTTTATTTTCCTCATATTCGAAATGAAAAGTAGAGTGTTTAACACGGGTAAAAAAATCAATTCCTACTCGGACTATAGCCTAGATACCTCGGAATTGATTCTTTCGACCCTCGGTTAATGTACGGTCAACAGCATGTCGACTGTACATCACGTTTCGCGTGTCAGCGTTTACGTCGCCTCGCGTTATTTCCTAAGTAATATTGTAACCAGTTCGCGACAAGCCGCCGATCGATTCGCGTGCTCATTACCATACCAACATTTTACCATTTTACCATATAGCATAAGTTAAGGTTTCAATATACCATTTGAGCCTAACTTGTGTTTTACTCTGTACGGAACCAAACCACCGTACATTGTGGTCCTTCGGCCTTTTGTTAACCAGTGACAAATTTTTTTTTTTTTTAACCATTCCAAGGACATTGTGGTCCTTCGGCCTTTTGTTAACCAGTGACAAATTTTTTTTTTTAACCATTCCAAGGACATTGTGGTCCTTCGGCCTTTTGTTAACCAGTGACAAATTTTTTTTTTTTAACCATTCCAAGGACATTGTGGTCCTTCGGCCTTTTGTTAACCAGTGACAAATTTTTTTTTTTTTAACCATTCCAAGGACATTGTGGTCCTTCGGCCTTTTGTTAACCAGTGACAAATTTTTTTTTTTTTTTTTAACCATTCCAAGGACATTGTGGTCCTTCGGCCTTTTGTTAACCAGTGACAAATTTTTTTTTTTTTAACCATTCCAAGGACATTGTGGTCCTTCGGCCTTTTGTTAACCAGTGACCAGAATTTTTTTAACCATTTCGAGGACACAAAAACATTGTGATCCATCGTTCTATTAACCAGTACCATTAGTTAACCATTTTAACCAAAATTCGTCGCGTGTGTAGTGAACCAAATTAGTGTTGACCAAAGTGCTTGTGTGTGGAGTGTAACCAGTTCACCAGATCGGCGATACTACCAGCGACTACCAACGGGGAGACTGCTGAGGACACACCAGGTCACCACGTACCAGTCTTCAAGTAAGATCTTTCCTTTTTATCACTCACCACTCTTTACCACTCTCTTTTGACCCGTAACCATGGAGGCTCTATTAACCACCCAAAACCAGATTATGTCCGCGATTAACACGCAGTGTGTTAATTTCAAGAAGGACGGGCCAGAACGAAAGACACCCGCCTATATTGAAAAACGTCTCAACGCTTTAGACTCGTACTGGAGTGAATTCCAGACCAACCATACTAGGCTTTGTGCTGAGTTTGAAGACCCTAACCATCGCTACTTCGCGGAAAACCATTACCAGCGGACGAAAGATTTTTACCAGGAAGTTAGGAATATGATTTCTAATTACGTAACCAGCGATCCCAGCAAACCATTACTGAGACCTGCTACACCATTATCGCAGGGCTCAGATAGGCGCGATATTTTCTCTCCCGCTCAGGAGGGTCCCTCTTTTAGCTTCCCTGCACCAAAGCTATCGAACCAGGGCAACTCCAGTAGGGTCGAAGAAATGCTGCGAAAGCAGAAGAGCAACTTCAAGGCGCTATCCCGTACCATAGAGGCTGTCGACCTTGAAAGCTGCTCCGACCGCTGGGAGTTCGAAGATATTTTACGAACTATCCAATCAAGATGGTCGGTCATCGATTCTCTTCACTGGGACATCGACAGCGAAGGGCTGCTCGACAACGAAGAGTATGAGACAGCATTCGCTGAGATGGAGAAGAAATACAACACCATGAAGAAGGCAGTGAACAGACAGATGTGGTCGTCATCTTACAGGGAACGTTCAACCCCACAAATGGACATTCCCCCCTTCAGCGGAAACTACCAAGATTGGATATGTTTTAAAGATTTATTCTCCGAAACAATTCACCATAATAAATCTTTACCAAATGCGCAGAAAATGCAATTCTTGAAAAGTAAGCTCCGTGGCGAGGCTGAAAAATTAGTTCACCATTTACGCATCAATTCTGAAAACTACGAAGTATGCTGGGACATATTAAACCAACGTTACCATAATACTAGGTTAATATTTAATTCTCACATACAATTGTTACTAACCATGCCTACGATTCAACATCAATCTGCAGCGGTCATCAAAAGGTTACATGACACCACCAACGAGTGTCTTAACTCTATAAAAGCAATGGGCATCGACATTTCCAACTGGGACCCATTGATCGTCTATATTTTGTGCCAAAAGTTAGATACTGAAACCCATAATGATTACATTGTGTCGCTTAAGAATCCAAAAGAATTGCCTACTTTGTTAGATTTTTTGAAATTTTTAGAAATTAAATTTACTTCGTTAGAAAGCTCTCGTCGTAAGCAGGACTTCAACAAATCAAATTCATCCCAGGTACACCAAAACCAATACCAAAAACCATGGGCTGAAAAGCATACCAATAACCATTTACATAATTTTATGAACAGAAATTTTAAACCAAGACCAGCTGTAATAAAACACGTCAATACGAAACCAGTACATATTGCGCCACAACGGAAATGCATACTCTG
Source organism: Leptidea sinapis (assembly GCF_905404315.1). Lineage (NCBI taxonomy): Eukaryota > Metazoa > Arthropoda > Insecta > Lepidoptera > Pieridae > Leptidea > Leptidea sinapis. The sequence continues at coordinate 14,315,562 of NC_066269.1, forward strand.
TAAAACGTGTTGCCATGAATTGTTTAAATGCAAACAATTTCTAGAATCCGCACCGCTGAATCGACTTAAGGTCATTGAATCCAACAAATTATGTAAAAACTGTTTAATTAACCATTATGACAAGGAATGTTCTTCGGAAAAAACTTGCCGTTTTTGTAACCAGCAGCATAATACTCTTCTGCATAATGCTCTTGTCACTTTTGCACCATCTACTTCTAGAAATACCGAGATCGAAAATTCTCCTAGAAGATCCAATATATGCGTTACCAATGCCCCACAAGAAACCATGCCCAAATTATTAGCAACAGCTAAAGTTAATATTATGTCTATGGATGGCTGTCACCATACCATGCGAGCCCTCATAGACCCGTGCGCGGAGTCATCTCTCATTACAGAGAATGCCGCTCAACTTTTAGGCCTACCCAGGATTAAGCGCCACTGTGTGGTGGTCGGAGTAGGCGCAAAAGCCAACAATAGTAAGGGAGTCGCACAGCTTTCAGTGTCATCTCTTCATAATAATTTCACATTTAAAACGGAAGCCTATGTGATGAAGCATGTCGTCGGGAATTTACCACACGAAACATTAGAAAAACCAGCTTGGCCGTATTTACAAAAGTTACCACTCGCAGATCCAGAGTTTTATAAAAGTAGACCAATAGATTTAATTTTAAGCGTTGAAGTTTACGAATTAATTATTTTACCAGGTTTAATTCGTAATGGCACATCACTACCAATCGCGCAAAATACCAAGCTCGGTTGGATTCTTAGTGGTACCATAAAACCAAACCAAACATATTGCAACGTCGTCATGGTCGACTTGCAGGATATACAGCGGTTCTGGGAGATTGAAGATATCTCAGACAACTCTGTAAATATTACGGATGAAGATAACCATTGCCTTCATCATTATCAACAGCATACTACGCGCAAACCAGACGGACGTTATGTTGTAAGGTTACCATTAGATAATGCAAATTTGTTTATCACCTTGTCTCACGTCACTCGCTAACCATAACCATTTCTTTTTTGTACCATCTTCACCACCACTCTTTCTTCTCTCGCGGTGGCAGCATGTACGGTCAACAGCATGTCGACTGTACATCACGTTTCGCGTGTCAGCGTTTACGTCGCCTCGCGTTATTTCCTAAGTAATATTGTAACCAGTTCGCGACAAGCCGCCGATCGATTCGCGTGCTCATTACCATACCAACATTTTACCATTTTACCATATAGCATAAGTTAAGGTTTCAATATACCATTTGAGCCTAACTTGTGTTTTACTCTGTACGGAACCAAACCACCGTACAGTTAACAATCTACTATTTTGTATTATAAGTACAATGTTTCTCACAAGTAATACACATTCTTTTAAATTATATCAGGCAGAAAGTTATCGGGGGTCAAAAATGAGCTAAACTGCTTCGAGAAAAGAATGGCATGGCTGCTTGTTTTTGCTTGACTTGGCGGGGCACTGCCGTGCCCAGCTATGCCTTCAAAATTATTATTTTATTCGACGGATACACGATTGTAAGGACAGACAGACAACAAAGCAATTCCAAAAATATTATTTTTTAATGTTTCGAAACGAAATTTTACATTTAATCGCATGCTTGCAAAATTGGTAAATGAGTTTCCTGATTACATTATATTATGTGTGTCGGCCAAACAACCCATATCAGGCTTGAAGTGATATACAATTTCACAGCTGGTTGAATTCAAGTCATCGGGAGCTCTTCTCATTATTCTGACTCCCTGAAAGGGGTGAACGTATGTTAAGATACAAACTTCTTTGTTATTTTTCACAAATTGCACGATATTATTTGACAAGCAACCCTATTCTGGTAACCCTCTTATATTATGTAGCATAATTTTGACGTGAACCATTTTATCCACTCGATTCTGAGAGACTTTGACTATAGGATAGCTATTTATTTTATTAGGCACTTCAACAAAATACATATTAATACACTTACAAAGTTAGTTACTTAGTTACTTTATGGTATGACTTAAAATTATGTTAGTATTTTATTCTTAAGTGAGCCATGAGAGTCATTGAATATATCTACATTTGGGTGTTTTCTAACAAGCATGTTATATTGTTCACCAGCTCTGATAATTTGGGAGTTCAGTCCTAAATTTGATTTTATAAGAGGTCTGCTAAATGTATAATGAATACTTTTACGGTATTGTTGGTTTTTTATGTTGTTTTAAGGAGAACACACATTGATGTATTCGAATATTGTCTTCGCAATGCGTGGGCTATACTGACAGGTTCAGGATTGGCCGTACTAAAAAAACAATAATGGTATTTGAAAGTTATATTTTAGTTTGTGTGATTGTATTATGTCATTTTGGCATCGTATTTACAATTATTGTGTAGGGGCCGTATAATTAATTTAACTCAAGAATGTATTCGCACTGTTTAATAAGTTAGCCAGAGTTAAGAGATCCTTCATTGGTCTTGGGATTCAATTTTACAATACAATAGACAGTATGTCTGGTATTATATTGGTAGTAGGGCTCACTGAGCACAAATTCAAGAAATATATTAATGCTTCTTTGTCAAAGAAGACTTACAAGGAACAAAATGTTTAATTTGTAAACTACTAGCGAACCCGACAGACGTTGTACTGTACATAATAAATAAAATACTGTTTTTTATGTATTTGTGAATAATTTTTCATAACATCGAGAATTATTTCGTAACGTATGCTCCTTGTTGTAATAATGAAATTGTTTCACAGCAGAACTGTCAAACCGTGCGCAATACATTCTCTCACAGAAAATATGTCCATACAAAACAAATATTGGATATAAAAATAATTATGGGTCCCAAATCGAAATAAAAAGTATCCTATCTCTCAAGTTGGACTAAACTGTACTCCATGAAGTAATCCCCATTTAAATCCGTTCTTTAGCTTAGGAGTCCATCGCGGACAAACAACGTTTCACGTAATTTATATATATTAAGATTTGTAACATGCCTTATGGATTTACTTAGATCATTTAAAGGTGGTCATTGAACCAGGTCCATCACTAATGATTTCCAAGCCGATACCAGCGCAACCGCTTAGTCTCTGCATTTTAAATATGTTATATCTGCGAATATATTCATTTAAATTACATGTTGTATATGGCAAAGAAAAATGTATTTAAGGCACTTAATTGGATAAGGAATAATGCTTGGGAATGTTTGTATTGCTTAAGAAAGCTTCGTGTCGTTCCTATAAGAATAAAAGATGGTTATTATGGGTATCCATAAGTGATAGACATATTGGACACTTTTTTAGACGTACAATATTGTAGTATATACATTGATCTATCTCGTTAGACAGCCTTGGAAATGTAAGCGCAAAAGAATATGTTTATTTATGACAATCATGTTAGAAATCTCTAAAAATCAATTTTCTTCTACTATATTGTGCATGTATTATATATAAATCTTCCTCTTAAATTACTATATCAATTAAAAAAATCCCCATTATAATCCAATACGCAGTTTTAAATATGTATCTAAGCATACATCGGGACAGACAGCTGGAAACGACTTTGTTTTATACTAGGTAGTATTATTCATAGTTCACTTAATATAAATGGTTCTTTTATACCTATAAATTAATTTCCGGCCGCATTCACTCCGCTCCGAAATACGGCAATACAATTTAATTTACAATTTATACCAACCTAATTCTTAGAAGTTAAATTTTAATTAAAAGGGCGTTGAAAAGTTGATCCTTTGTTGTACATTAAGCGAAGCGGAAAACAAAGTAACGAAGTCATTATATTTGCAACTTGACCAATATTTTAATGGCAATGAAATATTTATACCAATGAATTAATATTTATTTTAATGAGTTCTTATCATCACTTGAATCTTATTCTCGGTTGACATCAAATACAAATTTATTTTTTGAAACTCAGAGTATTTTGTGATAATTAGTTGGGGCTGTCTTTTAAGTGACAAAACCTATGTCAGAAGATACCGCTCTTTCATTTCTACCATAATTAAGTAGTAGATACTATAATTAAGTAGGTTATCCTAGCACTAACTTAGTATGAATGTTTGTGTGACGATGTGTGTGTGTGAGTGTATGTGTGTGGGCTTATCATTTTCGCCTTCAGGCTAGCCTTTCAAACCTGATTCAGGAAATAGAAGCATTTATTAAATAGCTTCACCATCGCGAAGCAGTAATGTGTAAACACTTACACTTAACACTTACTGTGTTTTGGTCTGAAGGGCGCTGTTGCTAGTGAATTTGCTGGGCAAATGAGACTTAACATCTTATGTCTCAAGGTGACGAGCTACGGTTGTAGTGCTGTTTAGAATTTTCGGGATTTTCAAGAATCCTGAGTGGCACTGCAATGTAATGGGTAAGGCGTATTTCCATCAGCTGAACGGCCTGCTCATCTCGTACTTTATTTTCATAAAAAAAACTTCAGGAGTTTCCACAATTGGTATGCATTTCATAAAAGGCATAAAACGCATTTATTTTCTCAAAATTGATTCCTTTAGAATTCTTTTTGATGTCATTTCTAATATACTAGACACTACTACCGCTTCGGAAACAAATGGAGCATTTCATACCATTCCTATATGAATAAATGCTATTTCTATCTGAATTCAATAAACTGGAAAAATAAAACGGACCTAGTAGCTACAGAACGATAAGTTTACTTTATTCCTTCTGTAATATTTACGGAGGCATATAAATACTCGCGTGTCTTAAAAGCTTTATCGGCGAGAACAAACTTTCTCCGATTAACAAGTTCGGGGAACCGGAAACATTCTATGCTTTCTTATATATCTCTTTAACAGGACGGTCGTGTACTTCGATGTCGTGAAGGACTTCGTTAAGGTTTAGCACAGTAGCCTAATATATTTATACCTTTACGAATCGGAAGTTTATCTTACAAATCTCTCGAATCAGACATGTTAGTGTCTCATTGAGTACGCTAACGGTATTATTCAACTGCGCTTCATGCATCCCTATACTTTTGCAGACACCTCAAGCCCCTGTCGTTGAGTTGGGAAACTGTTTCAGAAAATCGTCTAATAAAAATAATCTGACTAAGAGTATTCTACGATAGGATGGACATATTATAATAAGGCATAGAAATAGGTCCCCATTTTGTCAGATAAGCCTGTACGGTACTGTATTCCTTTACACGTGGGAGGCTCCTTTGCATTGGATGCCGGCTAGATTATGGGTACTACAACGGCGCCCTTTCTGCCGTGAAGCAGGACAACTTATGTCTCAAGGTGACGAGCGCAGTTGTAGTGCCATTCAGAAATTTTGGGTTCTTCAATAATTCTGAACAGCATGTAATGGGAAGGGCGTACCAATTACCATCAGCTGAACGTCCTGCTCTCGTCCCTTATTTTCATTAAATAAAGGCCAACTACGTCACATATTTAGGCGCTAAATAGCAATATCATATTAACAGGATACGTAACAAAGTCCAGTTTGTCCTCACTATCCAATCCTATCCACTCTTATGCTCGCATAACAAGCTATGACTCCCCCGCCCGGCTTCGCTGTAAAAGCCTTCAGGGCTATCAGCACAGAGGAGGTTTTTAGTCGGTAGGGGGTGTTTCCACCCGAGCCCGACATATGGGCCCCTTTTCGGGGTCTTCAATACGTAAATGTATTTTACTCCTCCCAAAAAAAAAAGCTATCACTCAGACACAGGGTGAATATGTACACAGTATTCGTACGTCATATTGAGTCGGCCGAGAGCGTCGTATTTGCCACGCTCATCCGCACCACCTTCGCCGAACATATTCGGCACCACCTGCAAACGATATACGAATATGCACGGCCACGATGATAAAGATAAAATGAAATTTTATCATCATTTTATTTCATTCTCATCATCATCTTTTCCCCTTCCCACAAGCACACAGCCGGTTCGAGTCTCCTTAGGAGACTCCCCGCGACTTTTGTTGCATAGTCTTTGCGGCCTCTACGGCCCATGTCCCATGTCGCAGTAAAAGCCTTCAAGGCTGACAGCATAGAGGAGGTTTTTAGTCGGTAGGGGGTGACACCCGAGTCCGATATATGGGCCCCGTTTCGGGGTCTTCAATACATAAATGTATTTTTCTCCTCTCCAAAAAAAAACGCTGCTCTGTTTTATGTTTGGAGTCTGAGTTCTGACCGCCGACCTTCACCGCAATGTTGTGTTGCACACCACCGCTACTTCGACAAGGCGACCCTCTACCGATGCATCTCATTGAAGGATTAATGTTACGACATGTTACCGCACTTGGGTGTGACACATATCAAATGACCTCGACACAACCTATTCCATCCCGATGATGACATTAAAATACGCCAACAAGACACCGACAACAACACGTACTCAAAGCAACCGATGCAATGTCCCTTTTCTCCAACCGCTGGCGGGTGCCACCTAGACACAGGCCAGCTGTCTGTCTGTCTGTTTAGTGCACCGCTGGGCTGAAGTTCAAGTCTTCCAGGAGACACCCCTTTACTGTAGGCTTTAAAATAAACATGGCATTACCTTAACTCAGTTATGCGCGATAAAATCTTTTAAGTTGCCAGCCATACAAAGATTCTAAAAAAATCCAACCAAACCTGCTTTAAAGAGCACTGCTTCAGTCTTGTGTTGTGGTTGTTTTAGTTTTCATCCAAAGGCTGATATTCTCAGAGCTAATGTGAAAAGCAAGTTAATGTATAAGAATATTCAAGATTTTTTTTATATAGGAGAAGGCATACAGGCAAGAGGCACACGCGATGGGGAGTTTTGAGGCAGCTACCCATTGATATCCGCAAAACCAGGGTTCAAAAGATGCGTTGCCGGCCTTTAAGGTAGTTAGTCTGTTCTCTTCTTGGTCCCTAAGTTGTATCGGTTTGGGATATAGCAGCCGTTAAATGATTCCACAAAGTGGCACTACGATTCAAAAAAATTTGGTGTAAACCACGCCTTATATATTTGCAGGCGGTGACTTATAGTGAAGCACTGTCTTACCTTACCGAGTATGCCAAGCTTTTTAGAGCCCATCCATACATAGAACCTCATCCAAGACCATGGAAGTGAACGGCAGTCGATATATCGACACCAAACATGCTGATACAGGCTGTGGCAGTGAAAGGAGTGATCTCGAATCGAGGTGATACGGCATAGAGAGATGTTTTGAGATGATCACCACTGCTTCCTCGTCACCTGCATATGCCACAAATTTGGCTTCCATTGGTAATTAAAGTTGTAAGGTTAGCTGGTATCGCACAGTAATCACTCGCAGTGTAAGTATACATCACCTTCCACGAGAAATTCCCCTTTGTCAGGCTACTACTAACCAAAGTGAGATCGATGATGGAACTTGCCTATCCTTTTATGAAGGTTAGTCTACTACCACTGTTGAATGATCATTATCACCATACCATTATCAGTGGTCTCCCCGTCCAAGACAGCCATGCACTTCGCCCCACGTATTATCTTTTAACCTATTCAATAGCCCAAGATATCAAATCCCCGGCGATTGCCTCTAGGAAGTGATGTTCTAGCCAGTCGATCAAGGAAATGTATGAATTCACTGAATGTTTTATTCATCGAAATAAAATTAAAAACTATTAATCTATACCTATAAATATCCACGGACGAGAAAAAAAAGAAGGACTTCGTGTCACCTTACATAACAGTGAGGCACCAAAACAAGCCGGTAAACGTGTGAATACATAGCCCCACGCATACACTTACACTTATACAAGCCGATCGGCCGCCATTATGAGATTCGCCATCGTCTATGACAGATCAGTTGGCGTCTCAATAAAATATTATAAAAATGCCATCGTGCGTTATGAAAAGGTGTAAAAACAATACTATAAAAATATTTGTGGATATATTATTATTTAAAGGAGAAAAAATTGTGTAACTGGTATACCCCGTAACCGCACACACACTAGCATAAAGGTACTTTCTAATATCAAGGCGCGGAGTCCTTCTTTTTTTACTAGTCCGTGTAAAAATCTAGTGTTTTTTCCATCAAAACGGCAATATGTCCAAGCTGCAGTTCAAAGCGATATCGCTTTGAACTTAATTTCCCAAAAAGGTATAAATGTTTTTAAATATATATAGGAACCATTTTTAATAGTGTAGTAGTTAAAATAATTCCCCTCCTGTATCCTCCTCCATATCTCCTGTTACCTGTCACATCAATAAGGCACCAGGAAATCATATTCACCTCAATGTAAAGAAATACGTTTATATCACCAAGTGTTCCATAAGTGAGTATATTTCTTAATATTACCACAAATATTATGTTGAGAGTCAGTTATCAGTAGGTGTATTTAATTGAACTCATAGCAATTGACACATGCTGCTAAATGACAATCAATAACTAGTTATGAGAGCTGTATCCAATTGACTCAGTTCAATTTCTTCGGTTTGTATTATATGTAACCTATTTCAAATTAAATTACTATTGAATGTTGTTGAAATGTTGATTTATTTGTTTTAGCATTGAAAAGTATCAAATACAGTCACGAATCTCCAAAACATTTTCTTAAACATGGGCATCTTCTGCTACAATGATTGGACAGGAGATTTTGAGCTGCCTATAAATAAATGAAAATAAAATAAAAGGCATTTATTTCAGGCATAATCAGACCCACAGTTACAAAAAATTAAGAAACAACAAAAAATTTTAAACTACATATTGCACATATTATATATAAGCAGTCTTTTTTTGGTTCATTACCTATCATGGTTCTACATTTCAAAGAGCTTTCACGACGCTTTTTCGATGAGACGTCCTTACCTATTACACCTTAGTGAGGGAGGCATATGACTACGAATAAATGCACCCAATAGCAAAGAATATGTAATAGTATAAGTAGTGAAGTGAGCTCCGCAAATTCAATTAAAGAAATAAGGACTCTTGAAATTTTTATTCACCTAGAAGTTGCCTCTCTTTCTATCGCGTGACCCTTACCTCTTCTGACGACATTAGGTTTGTCTTCTTTACCTAACTGTACCTAGTAGTGTAAGATCAACTTATAGAAATAGCTCAGTTTTTCCATAATATAAATAGGCATGTAATCGTAATTTTAAATCAATATTCTTTCGTTGTCAAATCAATATTAGTTGCAGATAGTAATTTATGCGTTAGAAGACCACGAAATAGTCAAACCTACTTAGTATAGGAAATAAATAGGTTGTAGCTATAATTAATGGTTATTTTATTATAATAACTAGCTGACCCAGCAAACGTTGTATTGCCATATAAAGTAATAAATAAAAAAATCCATTGCGATTTTGCAACCCTATTGCGTATCTGTAGATGTAACAGAATAATATAAAAATCGCGATGGAAAATTGATAGAAGATTCAAGTTGTATGTATTTTTAAAAGTTGTATCATAAAAAAATTAAAAATAAATAATTAATCTAAAAATTAAAAAAAAGTTTTGGGGTGGACTACCCTTAAAATTTAGGGGGATGAAAAATAGATGTTGTCCGATTCTCAGACCTATCCAATATGAACACAAACAAACGCCGTTTTGGAGGAATTTAACTACAAACACCGCGACACGAGAATTTTATATATTAGATAATCACTTTAAATGAGATTGTTTCAGCGTCTTTAGGAAGCTTTAAAAATAATTTTGGAACGCAATAACCTTATGCTTTGCTTTTTTATGTTATTTTAAATGTTCTGTCATACCGTGAAGTAGGTGACTTACTGGATAGCCTCTCTATAGGGCGTACTAACGATTTCGGTACCTATACGGGGAGAGAGACAGGTCTGCCAATAATAATAATAATATTGACACACTTTTTACACAAATTATCTTGCCCCAAGTTAAGCATATATAGCCTGTCTTATGGGTTACAAGACAATGATATATTTAATACAATATACTTATTTAAACATACAAAAATTCATATAAACATACATAAATACATTTAAACATCCATGACTCGGAAACAAACATCCATATTCATCATATAAATGCTTGCACTTACCGGGATTCGAACCCGGGACCTCTAGCTTAGTAGGTAGGATCGCTAACCCAGTGTCATCACCGTCCCGAACGCGATACCGATACCAGCACCAGTCCAAACGCTGCATAGCTCATGCAATAGCGTTAGGTCACTACCTCACTTGTACACTTGGCGGCCGGTCTGCGCTATCCCTATAACTGGTTACGCTGGAAAGCTGCTTTGAGCTACCAGCCATAAGTAGCGTCATTTTAAGTAAAAACCCAGTGACATATATGGAAAACAAAAAGGCTCGTAAACTACGAGGCACAGATTCTTCCTCAAACCCAACAATTAGAGATCATGAAAAAGCATCGCTGACCCTCTTCTGGTTGCAGAGTAAAAATTCTAAGCAATGACTGTCGAAGATGGGTCTTAGTTTTCCATAAATAAGACAAACAAACATTTAAAGATACCGCTGAGTTTACCAGATCCATAACTTGAATGGAGCTGTTAAATGTTAGGTATGTCGGTGCAACCTGCCACGGTAATGTTCTAACCATAAACTTAAAACATACTAGCGTCCAGACAAATACAGCGTGAGACAGAAGAAAATGTCCAACGGAGATACGGCAAGAAAGAAAAGGTAAACGTTATAACGTTATATTATTAACGTTATTGTAACTATTATCAGCCTCAACAGACATGACATCCGTATAATGGTGGGCACCCTAACGGGTCACACATCACTAAACAAACATCTTTTCACAATCGGCGTAAGGGACAGTCCTAAGTGCAGAGGCTGTCTGACCGAACACGAAACGGTCGCTCACGTAATCCTGGAATGTGCGGGGGTGGTCAACCAACGGGCAACAACCTTAACCAATACGAGGTCGCTCCAGGAAGTCTGCGAACACCCCTTGAATGTTCTGAACTTCTGGAAGGAGCTGGGCTGGTTGGAGTAACTGGCCATTACTGCACGCAAAATGGACCAATGCCAGTGGTTTCATTGCGGAAACAGGAGCCCCTATACCATACCATACCATACCATCTATTGTAACAGCTGTAACCTTTTGAAGCGAAGATTTATACAGACGTTCGGGCCATTGGACGCGTGGGCTCTCTGGTCCGTCGTAACCGTCAGATTTTTTCGTCTCATGAGAGCGTCAGATTTAGTACCAAAACTTAAAAAACAGATCAGTACACAAAGCTCGAATTACATGAAAAACGGACATATTAAATTAAATATAATGTGTCTGATCTAATCGATATATAGTAAATAAAGAATAAATAGATTAGATTGATGAGAAAGCTCATGGTCGCTCAGAGGGCAATGGTGACCGCTATGCTCAGAGTTTCCCTGCGAGATCGAATCAGAAATGAAGAGATCCGTAGGAGAATTATAGTCACTGACATAGCCCAGGTGGTTGTGAAACTGAAGTGGCAGTGGGAAGAGCACATAGCTCGACGGACAGATTGCCGGTGGGACAGAAAAGTCTTCAAATGGCGACAATGTACTGGAAGACGCAGTGTTGGTAGGCCCCCAACAAGATGGACCGACGATCTGGTTAAGATCGCCGGAGTTGGTTTGATGAGGGCAGCGCAGGACCGGTCGTCATGGAGGTCTTGTGGGGAGGCCTTGGTCCAGCAGTGGACGTCTTCCGGCTGATGATGAGTTTAGATTTTGTTATCTTCGATTTGTTAGTATTAATGTACGCATCGTTCAATACCCACTCGGTAGCCGGTAGGCACACGAAAACCGAAACTGTATAACACAAAAAACGAGACCATTGGGTCGTTTCTGAAAAATTAATAAAGAATTATAAAGTTGTCCTTATCGGCAGTCGGCACTCCGCAGACGGCAAGTGTTCGCGTACCGCCATACGAGTCGCTCTGTATAATTCATTATGACCTTCCTATACTCTTTAACGAAATTTGGTCTTCCTCCGCTATATACGATAATTCTTCGCTTCTTTCGGGAGTACCTAGATGACACTGTTATTTTTTCATTGACGAGTCGTCCACAGCCAATATTAAACTGGCGAAGCACTAGCTGACGGTCCTAACATATTTGTAATTTAATTATGATTATTTTATGACAGTACAATATTGTATATTTTGTCAAAAAGAGCGCAAAAAAAGAATGCTGGGAGAGTTTCTTGCGCCGCCTCTCTCTCTTAGAGCGCCATATGTTTCCGAAGCGGTAGTAGTATCTAGCATATTAGAAATGACATCAAAAAGAATTCTAAAAAAATCAATTTTGAGAAAATAAATGCCTTATATACCTTTTATGTACGGGGCTTACTAACTCCATCAAGTAATGAATCTTAATAATATTTCCCCTACGTTTTTTTCAATTCTGAGAATTAAGAACCCACTATTGTCCATCGCCGCTTTGTAATATTTTTTACGCTACCAAGTTGTAGCCTCAAACCGGTATTACATCTAACGATTCAATTAAGAACGAAGGTTAAGTTAACCACGATGACTTGAGGTAAGTATTAATTTATAATATTCATGGATGTATGTCGAAAAAGTAGCAGACATATTATCATGTTCGCAAGTCGTAATGTGCGAAATAACATGTCTGATAGTAATAAAGCAGATTAATTGTAAAAAAAAAATAATTTCAATTAATTTTAAAACTAATTTCAATAATATATAAATCAAACAAAAACACTACTTCAACAATGCACAGTATATACACATTGAACTTTCACTAAATCCATTCAATTTCACTTATAAGATATACACAGCACTAATTTTGTACACAACGTCAGCTGTATAGCTACAGATATACTGATATTAGCGTTTCGGTAACGCGAACTCACGATATTTCACCCATACGAAAAATGTCTAGTAATATAATATATTTATACCATAAATTTTCCTCTACCAAAAAGAGCCCAACTCGGCTAAAGAAATTTTCACTTCAATAACGTTTACGACGTTACCCATACGTAACAGAATTTGGCAACGATATAAATAATTGACAAAATGATTATGAACAAGATGTCTCATCATCTCTTGTTCAATACACAATAATATATTAAATTAATTATATAATTATTGGTATTACTTCAAGCAGAAATGCAGGCATTACTGTGTTCCGGTTGTCTTTATGTCGGGCTGTGACACACGTACCCGTCTGCGTGTCCGCCTTGATGCTGTAAAATTTTGGTAGAAAATAAATAACTTAACTACATATTAATAGTGCTTGTTTTTTGTCTATACCTTTTTATTACCTTGAATATTGTGTACTTCTGAATCAATATCAGGAGTAGCTTCAAGGGTCTCTTTGTTAGTAGAGGTGTTTGATATGGTTTCAGTAATTGTCATTGGTGTAGGCTGTTCTAAAGGCTGCAAGTGGAAATGAAAAATATACAATTGATTAAGCATTATATCATAAATAGTCATACACAAATAACCATATGAATAACACTTATAAAACATATAATATTGATAATCCTTTATCTCAGATATAAGTAGGTTGGTATGTATATTATATTTCTTAGTATATTAATTACTCATTTTTTATACTATGTTAGTATGGTTAGTAACACATACTTTGAGCCCAATGGTTGTTTCCATGTACTGCTTAAAGAGGAGGGAGTTATTAGCAAATATATAGGTATATAAACATAATATAGTATATATCTGTGCAAATCATAAATAACAAGCATTACCTCAGGAAAAGCTGGCACATTGCAACCTGGTATATTTGGCTCACCAAAACCATGTCCCATTACAGCGATGACCTTTAAATCGTTCTGGGATAATATGCCAGCTGTTGGTGGCCCACCACCAGTGCCAGTGGCAGATCGAAGCGCTGCTGCATTGACTTTTTTGGCCAAGTATTTTTTATCAGCCCACACCTTAGCACGAACATGATATAATGAGTAAATAAAAGCGAAATGTTCATAAATTAAAACAGTTACACATATTGTTAGTGATTATAAGTTAATTTAACTTAATATTTAAAATCGTTTATTACCTTCTTCCACTGCTGCACAGTTTTTACAGCACCTCCAAGGCTATTTAAATGGCTTGTGATATTATCCCACAATCTTTTTGATTGAACACGACCCTCTACGCTATGTATAAGGCCACGGGCTAAATCTGGATTTTTCATCATGAAATCCATAAGGGTTTCGATTTGAGTACCCGTGGCAGACATTTTATTTAAACTGTAAAAAATAGTTTAAAAATTATGTTTCTAAGATCTATAAGTAGATATTTTTATTTTAATATTAATAATTAAATAAAACTTACTTGCTTAAAACTTTTATATTACTACTGAAAAATTTTAAACCAAATAACCGCGACACTACCACAGATTAAATTAAAATATAATGACATGTAATGTCAAATTTAATAAAAATAGCATATTTTCTTGCAGGAAAATAGATTTTTTCTTAAATAGATAATTAAAACGTAATATAAGGCAATTCCACTATTTAAATACATGTTAACATAACGAAAAACTTATTTTTAATTTGTTATCGGTTTTCACACGATTTATCGGTAATATAAGTATGTACATTAATATCATCTTTGTGTAATTTTTTTATGTCTATGGTTCCGAAACGAATTACGTCCGCACTATTCGGATCCGAAGTACTTTGGTAATAGGATTTAAATCGAAGTTCGGCGTTCTTTCGTTTCGGACCGAAACTACGTATTTCGATTTTCGTAATAGACCTCCAGAATTTGGCAACGATATAAATAATTGAGAAAATGATTATGAACAAGATGTCTCATCATCTCTTGTTCAATACACAATAATATATTAAATTAATTATATAATTATTGGTATTACTTCAAGCAGAAATGCAGGCATTACTGTGTTCCGGTTGTCTCACCGCTAGTTGCAGAAAGCATCCATAAATTTAATGTTTCATTATAATATCACAACCTATCTTTGAATGTCAAAATGAAAAAGAAAGTGACGGTATTATATTTAATGAAACATTAACTTTAAGGATGCTTTTTGCAACTACCGCTCAAATTGACGAGGGTTTTTGCAATGTCGTTCAGAAACTCTTTTTCTTATAAAAATATAAAATAAGCAAATGAAATCGATTGAAACATTAAAATAATATTCTTTGATCTCTAAATCTCTAAATTAACTCTGAAATCAACCTTAAAAAAGGATTCTGCTATTTATGGTCTCGAATTGATTTACAAACATGAAATTTAGCACACGATAAATTGGATAATATATAATAAATAAACGAGGCTCCTTTGCACAGGATGCCGGCTAGATTATGGGTACCACAACGGCGCCTATTTCTGCCGTGAAGCAGTAATGTGTAAGCATTACTGTGTGTCGGTCTGAAGGGCGCCGTAGCTAGGTAAATTACTGGGCAAATGAGACTTCATATCTTATGTCTCAAGGTGACGAGCGCAGTTGTAGTGCCATTCAGAATTTTTGGGGTTTTTCAAGAATCCTGAGCGGCACTGCATTGTAATGGACAGGGCGTATCAATTATCATCAGCTGAACGTCCTGCTGGTCTTGTCCCTTATTTTCATAAAAAAAAAATTTCACGCTCACAACTCGCGAGAGTAAGACGTTGCTTGTCACACACACTAAATTAATATTCCTGGCCTGTTTTTATTGGTTGTCTAACAACAAAAGACTCTATCTAGATTATAGATGTATAAATAATCTAAGGTTGACTCACGAAAATCTGGCACGAGACTTAAATATCACGAGTCTTTAAAACTTACAGGTCAAACTTTAGCGGAATTTAGAAACTAAAAAAAACTCACAATATTTGGATAATCGTTTCTTGATGTTATGCTAAAAGTTTAATGGAGTGTGAAAGAAAGCCCATTTAGCCCCTAATTAATAGCAATGACGAAGCGTACATTAAAATATTAAATTATGAAATTCCCGTAATTTCTTGTAATTATTTCTTCTACATGTTATTTATTTTTTATTTAAATTTTATGGTGCATTAAACATTTTTGAAATCAGTATTTTTTTCACTTTTTAATGTAAATTCTTACAGTCCTTGAGATATGTGTATTCGATATTTTTTGTTCTTTTTTACAATTTACTTACTTAGTATGGCCATAAGTTTTTTTTTTATATAAATAATATATTGCAATCTGTCTAGGACGACATTCATCAATAGGTCATGAATTTATATATATCGGGCTTGTGCGATACTCGTCCATCGACAAGTCCGCTTCATTAAAATCAATCTACAGTAGAAGATCCTGTGGGTTTTTCCTTTTTAACCTTCTTGTTATGGAAATACTCAGGAGGTGCCTTGCAAGTACATTTGGATGGTGCGAAATTCTTGTATTATAGGCTTTCATTTTGTCCGTTATTTCTTGCTTAACTGTTTTCATGTTAAGGTCATGATGCAATCTGTGGTTTGTGATATACCATGGTGCGTTAACTATCATTCTTAGCATCTTTGACTGAAACCTTTGCAGGATCTCAATGTTTGAGTTTGCCGCCGTGCCCCACAGCTGCAATCCATAAGACCATATGGGTTTGATGATGCATTTATAGAGAAGCAGCTTATTTGTCAGTGATAACTGTGACTTTTTGTTTAACATCCAGTACATTTTCCGAACCTGTTATCTCATTGCCAGTCGTTTGGTGAAGATATGCTTTCTCCATGTGAGTCTCTTGTCAAGCTCTAAGTATTTGCCTAAGTATTTTGCCTCATCGGCTTGTGGGATCTGAACTCCATTTAATGTTACTGGTGGGCAGGTGGGCAGGTGTTATGCCGAGTAGTGAAAGTTACTTGGACAGATTTTGATTCGTTTGCCTTTATACGCCAATCTAATAGCCATAAGTTATGTAACAAATAAAAATGCAGTTATATTTTTATGACGTTAAGTAATATAAATAAAACTTAAATGTATTGAAGACTCAGAAATAAATAAGAAAGAATTCTTTTCAAAATGAATTTAATGCAATCCTACCTACCTAGTAAGTTAGGTTTAAGAGAGTAAGTGTATTGCTAAAAGGTTTCACAATACATCTAGGACAGTTTCTTCATACACTTTGGCTAAAATTTTCACTTGTTTTTCATAGAAAAATAGAATATCATCCACTATCTTCCTAGTGCGGTGTTTCCGGGTCGATACAACATGAGTACTATCAAAAAAGCATGTACACCTTTCTTTAAAGGCTGGCAACGCTCCTGTGATTCCTTTGGTTTGTCCTCTTTTTCCAAAATAAAAGGCTGCTTTTATTCTTGATAAGACACCCCTTGCCAATCCGCCTGCAGCAGGATAATGTCCACGTTTTTTGGCAACTTGTGAAGCTTTTTGAGGCTATAATCGCACACTTAGTCATTAAGGTTGCTGTAGTGCTGTTCGATTGTGAAATTTTTTTCATTAGTGAAAAGGATCTGGGAGCACGAGTGCCTCCGACAAGCCGAGCAAAAACAAGCGGCACAGCTGTACCATTCTTTTCTCGAAGCATCATCAGGCCATTTTCGACCAGTATAACTTCGTTGTGGATAAAACTAGAAGCCTGGATTTAAAAATAGTAGCGGTTTAAAAATGATGATTAGTCAAAGTTTCTTAATTTTGTCAATTACTTACTGACAGACTGACCGATCATCAAAAGTTTAAGGCACTTCTAGTAGACAAAGAAGCTTTAAATATAGAATACAATTAGTACAAAGTGATTTTTAATATTACATGGTCATTGTACGATAATGTTAGGATAGCTGACAGAAGGCCTCTAAATAGGGACTAAATAAATTGAGTGTTACATGGATCCCAAAACTTTTTACAGTAGAAGAACTGCGAGACTTGTTATTTTTGTTATGTTTTGATGGCTATTTCTTTACATTTACCCGTGTATCGAGACAGCAACCATTTGGTCGAGGAAATCTGTTTAACTGTTATGATTAATTTAGGATTTATTATGTGTATTGATAAGGACCTAGGTGCAGGTATTCTTTAATAAGACGTAGAAAAGTCCTAGTAAGAATCTTCATCTCTGGCTAAAAAATGTCAATTGTACACGTAAATTAAAAGCAGTGAAATGAAACGTAAAAATAGTCTGAGACAGACTAGATGGCTGCATCACTACAAATATTTTAGACTATAAACGCTAGAACACAGAATTGTAAAGCCAGTTAAAAAAGGCAAAAAAAAATGTTGTTTATTCAGTTTCTTACATAGTTGCGTGAATGTATGTTCCTGTGTTCTGTTTTGTGTTCAGCTTTTAGCCTCCCGCAGCCATGCTAGCGGTCATATAGCGTTTTATTTACGTGTTTTGAGGTACGAATTTTCTCTCTCACTCACTTCTAGGATTAATACACAAATAAAATTTGAAAAACAAAATTTTATGAACAATGCGGGACTCGAACCCGCGACATCTGGCGTTCCATGCCGGTGCTCTAACCAACTGAGCTAATCGTTCGAGTGACGTATCGTTCATAAAATTATGTTTTTCAAGTTTAATTTTCTTGAAATCTGTGCATTACCTCGTAATAAAAGAAGGAGTACTATAATCGTGGACCAAAGCTCTATCAACAACAATTTATAAAAATTGGTTAGGTTATGTAAGTGCAGTTATGACAACGCACGAGCCGAGCGTAGTGTGCCGCGGCAGCGGTCGGCGAGTGCCAGAATCGAATTGTAGGCGTTTATATTCTTCTTTTCTCTCTATTTACAAATTAGGGAGGGAGGATACTTAGATTAATAGGATCCAACCCTTCAAAATGTCATAATTTGAGGTAAGCTTCTAACACTTTTTTCTCTAGTACGGTGCATTACCTTGTAATGGAAGTAGTAACAGGAGTGGGTGCCTTCTCACATCTCCATCCCTCTCCTCCTTCCCCCCTCGTGCTACTTAGTTTTAACTCATTCTATTTTGCATTATAGAATAAAAATTCCAAAACATATAACTACCAGGTACCTTTGACAAACTAAAAATTTAAATAAGTATCCGATACTTAGTAAAATTTTTCGCGGTATGGAGTAATGAGTAGGTTTGAAAACCTTTTATTTATGTCAATTGTGCGACCTAATTATTCCAATAACTAACAAAGTAATAATCATCAATCATAATCATATGGGAAAAAGGTATTAATAAACAAAGCCGTTGTCCAATCAGACTATTGACTTACAATATACTAGCGCTTAGTCAAACAAAACCTAAGAGAGAAAATATTTCTAACGGATATAAAGCAAGATAGAAAAGGAAAGCGGATCTATTCTTTCTGTAACTGAATTCTATGACAAGTTATAAACATTTAACCAAGCTAAGAATTAGCTCGTTACTATTTTGAATAATAATCTAGCTAATGCACACATTGACAAATCAAAATTGTCACGAATTATCGGACTGGCAGGTCGTTAAACGCTAGTAAAGAGCGCTTTCGCACTACGTCCGGTCCGAATCCGATCCGTACCCGTGAAAACACGGCCCCAATAGTCGTAGAACTAATTATATGGTAGTTTACGCACTGGATCCGGCTTCCGTCATCCGATTTCTTTTCGTCAACCGTTAGAAATAGTTCTATGACTACACCGGACAGTATTTTCACGGGTACGGATCGGATTCGGATAGGACGTAATGCGAAAGCGCTTTTAGTCTATGAATCAAATTATGGAACGAAATACAAACTGTCAAATTACACCAATTAGTTTTTCAAAGCGAAAACAAAGATCGTACCACGCACTGACACAAAGCTTGGACATTGGTTAATTTACCACTCTGGAGTTCAATCCGTTCCACTAGTAACGTTCACCAAATATTTTAATAAATTCAAAGTAATACTCACTTCAACACCATAAATTAATTAAATAACCTAAATCCATTCATTTACTGGTTACTGGCACCAATATTTAATATTTAAATTTTTTTGTGATTATGTTTACTACATTATCTTTTAACGTTTTATTAATTATTGTAATTGTATATTGTTGGGTACTTTTAGTATGACTTTACGTTGGTCAAATTAACAGTAGCAATAGTAATTATTGATTTGTGTTAGCTTTTAATAATAATTATGAAACGAAACGACTGAATTATTTGCATGTCAGTCAAGACGAAACATGTCCCTACTCTTAAATTTAAACAGCTTTAGTTGTAAATGTTTCAAGCAAATAAAGAACTTTCAGTTTTAATCTTAACTATCCAGTAGTTATTAGGTGTTGAAATAAGCACCACCTATGTTAATAGTAAATTTGAAAAATTCACTGAACCTACGCAGTACAAAAATAACGCGCCAAATTTTATCCGGCTGAGTAAAGGCGGCAGTATCTTCACTGACTTTGATGTAGCATGTTGCTTATTCATTTTCATGAAAAGCATCGCGAAAAGTTTATTAAGTCAAGAAGTAGTAGTTTTCCTGTGTATTGTTCAAGAAAATCCAAGTGTTTGACGGTGTTTGTGGATTTTTATTAATAAAAATTATGAGTCATTAATGAGTCTGTAAGTTGTATTTATTTATATTTCTTATTATATAATAATAATAATACGTTTCGTTTATTTCATAGATTGCATAAAATACATTTTAGTGGTTCGGACTTCCTAGTAAGTTGGCTTAGGACACTTTTATTGGGAATATCTCGCACGTTCCAAGCGGTTACATTATACTTGATAAACAACATAGAAATAAACAAAAATTATTAAAAACCATTACTAATTATATAACATCTAATAAAAAACTATTAGACTGTTATGGATATCCTTTATTTTGTTAGTTAGAGTTACAAATTTTTATCAAAAACTAGGATACATTCATATTATATATTATGTATGAGACGTAATCTGTAATGCAATGAAACAAAGGAACCAGATAATGGATTCTGTCATTTATACGTAAACTAAGAATAGTTCATTCAATATAATATTGGAAATGGAAAACAATTGGAGTTTCGATGTATATGCTTCTACAATATGATCCCAGAAAATGTACAAAACAAATGTTTTACGAAATTTAAAAGAATTGTAAAAAACGTTTGTGTGGGAAAGGTTATTATAGCATAAACGATTTTCTTAATGACACCACGGACTGGGAATAAAGCGAACACCCTCAGGCTCTTTAATTATCAATGTTTATTGTACGATATTACATGGTAATCCATATTTTATATTTAAAAAAAAAGCCCGCTGAGTTTCTTGCGCCCATTATTCTCAGGTCTGAGGCAGTCTCTTTTGAATGGGTGGTAGTTTTTGACGTTCAATAAGTGATTTTAAATCCTATTTTGAATAAAAATATTTGAATGTGAATTTGAAAAAGCTGCAGAACAAAATATTATTTAAGAAGTATAGGTGTGTTTTCAATCATAGTTGATAGAAATAGAATATTATTCCAGTATGATTTCTGTAAACATTCTCTGTTATTTTCTTATGTTTTTATTTATATAGTGCTATTGGACCCGACAGACGTTGTCCTGTACACACGTCTTCAATTTAAAAAATCGGTCCAGCCCTTAGGAGGAGTTCACTAACATACACATGAGTAGGAGAATTATAGTATATAGATGGAATTGAGAATCTACACCAATCTCAAATTCACTGAAACACACAAAAAAATCATCAAAATCGGTTTCACAGATCGGTATCACAGAAAGTTTTATTAAAATCGGTCCAGCCGTTTAGGAGGAATTCAGTTACAACAGATGTACAAAAGAATTATATATATAATATATACTATACATACAAAACCATTATTGTTTGATATTACTATAAAGTTGCACCCTTTTAGAAAATATCTAATTATTTTTTTCACATTATCTCCCTTATTAAAAGAAGCTTAAGTTTATCATGTTACGAAATTTTCAAAAATTATTAAACCGATATATTATTACAACATGCTTTTTACAACATTCATTGTGACAGTGTAATCTAATTTTACATCGCATCTAAAATTCACCTTATTGAAATGATTTTTATTTCTTAAAATGCAGATGTATTCGCCGTCTAACAATTTAACATAACAATATGATACTATAAAATCTTACAAACATACATCCATCGAATTCGATAATATTTCAAAACAACTTTGATTAATGACTGTAGGCGACCATTATGACGACCTTGACCATTAAGATGAGAAGAGGACTCGTGTTTGAAATGCGGTGAATGCAAACGTTTGTATGGTGAATATGAATTCTTCTTTCCAAGCTATAGAGGGATTCAACATGTATTTTATATAGATATGATATATTATAGTTAAGCACTTATTGAATTGTTGCCTAGGGTACAATACCTTATTTGGGTCGTTTATTTATGTCAAAACAGGCGCTGACAAACGACGATTACCGGTGTTTTCCATATAAATTAAGTACTACGCGACCGCTCATTGTATCAATTGCCATATGAAATGATATGTCATTAATGACATTTAGTCGTATGCAATTAAATGTCATTGACTGAGTTATTTGTATTGCAAATAGGATCTTTAAGTCAAAAAAATATAGTTTCTGGATAAGTAATCACCTACAAACATATATCTCCGAAATGCGCTGCATTATATGGTCTAACTAATAGTCCAATCGGTTCAGAAGTTGTCGCAATAGACCTGAAGAAAAAAAATTGGCTCTCCATTTATTAGTATATATGCGTAAACAAATATTATAATTATACTTTGATTTCATATTTATGTACAGATAAAACAAAATGAATTTTTGTTAGTGATATCACAGTCGCGAAGAAACAATTTTCACCATGAATCTGTAACATTAATTCTACATTTAAATTATGCCACCTGTCACTAAATCCCTACGTACTTTAATACTGTAGGGCAGGCCTGCCATATGATAATTCCTCAAGTGCAAAAGCTTTCATAAAATCGAACCTCAGCAAGTGAGAAATGGGTAAGCAAGAAAACTCATTAATTGATAGTACGGGAGTAGAGATACCCCGCCTCTTTTTGTCTCTAAAACCTTTATTGTATTATAAGTATAAAATGAACTAAACTTGATTTTTTTACCTCATTACCATACATGAATACATCACAAGTATCATTAGAATTCACATATGGTTACAAACTTGAAAACAACAAACGAAACGTCGTTGTCTTGACGTTGTTAACTGTTGAAATTAGTAACACTTAGTTTACGCATAAAAAGTTCGAATACAAATTAAAATTTGGTAATGAAGATGTTTAGTAAACAAGTTACTGGCAATGTGTATAATTGAGTAATTAAGTCAAATAAAATTAAGGCAGAAACGACATAGATACAAGCCTTACACTATTTATTTTCATTGTATTATATGCTAAGGTAAATTGTTATGTTAACACTAGGAATAATCATAAACTTGTTAGTAAAGGCAGAAGTTTTATGTCGGATTTTATAATATTACTAGCTGACCCAGCAAACGTTGTATTGTCATATAAAGTAAAAAAAATCAATAATTAAAATGTTTAGGGTATAAAATTAGATGACGACCGATTCTCAGACCTACCAAATATATCATACATAAAATTTATCGTGCTACAATAATCATTAAATTCGATTGCCATATGGCAACTCTATTGCGTGTCTGTGGATGGATTAGAATAATATTTAAATCTCGATACAAAAGTAAGTGTTGAGCGTAGATGGGTGAAAATTTGAAGTTGTATGTATTTTTTAATGCTGAATCATAATTAAATAAATTCAAAAAAAATAAAAAAATATATATTAAGGGGTGGACCCTTAACATTTAGGGGGATGAAAAATAGATTTTGTCCGATTCTCCCTCCTAGCCGATATACACGCTAAGATTGACGAAAATCGGTCGAGCTGTTTCGGAGGAGTTCAAATACGTACACCGTGACACGAAAATTTTATTTATTAGATATCATTTACCTAATTGTTTTTTAATTCAGATTGTTTTAATTACTTACCAAGTTTTTATTTTTAATTTGCCTTTGTTAATAGTATTCTTCATTTATGGATAACATGTCTTGTTTTATTTAAATTTATTTTATTTTAAAACTATGGGAATTGTTTCACAACTATATTTTGATGATTCCACTATCTTTCTTATTTCTTATAGTATTATTTTTACAAAGTTTTACTACGCAACCCGGCATTTTAACTTTAATTAATTATTTATTAGCAAAGTTTAACAGAACATATGGCACGTCAACGTCACACATTGTTCGAGACTATGGTGTAAGTATTAGTTACCGCAGTTTGCGACTACGTCTGCGGTATCTAGTTGGAGCTCAACGGAGACCAATCCTTAATCTAAAAATTGAATATTTACCTCTTTTTAATTATCTGTTATTTAATTATTCTAGAAGGGCAGATAAGTTTGATGAGGCTCGAATTTTTTTAAATCACACTTAAGTGCAGGTCATTATAATATTGTAATTATAACATATATTTCTACATCTTGTACAGATTTAAATTTCGATTTATAGTAAAATAATAATTTTTACTCATTTCTCGTCTACGTGGGTCATAAAAATTGTATCTATTTTTCGGGAATCGAGATGAAAGCACTAGTAAGTCTAGGTAGGTAGTATTTGAGGCATGCTGAAAACTTGTTCCATATCTCTACTATCAGGCCTGCAGCTCCGAGTTGGGGTATAATAATAATGTTCATTAATTTATGTTCATTAATACTATAATTTTATTCCGATTTATTAGGTACATAATAATAGGGCTTATAAATAGGGTGTAGTATGAATGATTTATACAGTAAAGTCAACAAACCCACTTAAGTTATACAAGTTTCTACTGGAATTTCCTTGTCAAGCAAATAAATATTTGCATTCTCGAGGTTACACGTCGCTTCAAGATTAAGCTACGGAAAAGCATTTTGAACTGCAGTAAGACGTGTTGAAATTTTCCCTTGAACGAATCTTTATTTTGTTTCAATGAATTTTAATGAAAATGTCATATTTGTTGTTAACCTTTTATCAATTACTAGCTGTCCGGGTAGACTTCATACTGCCTCAATCGATAAATAAAAGACCTAAACTTTTGTATGTACGTCAAATAATATTGTTTGCGTTTAGAAATTTAATTTGTGACAAAACTTAAGATATATCAATCCACATAAACATAATCTGATTGATAGTTAACAACTGTATTTAATCTACCTACTATAGTTACCTAAAATTAAGTTTATTTTTTACCTCCTGAAAAAGTAAGAAAGATATTATAAAAATTCTAGTAAGTTATTCATTTTAAACTATTATTTTAATTTGATTTCTGAAAACATCAAACACACACATCAAAGGAAAATCAAAATTTTGTTGTTGTTGAAAAGTTGTTTTTGTTTAATTCCGAGTATTTTCAAATTTATTCACCTTTTGAACCTTCTCTGGACTTCCACAAATAATTCAAGAACAAAATTAGTCATTACGGTCCCGCCGTTCTCGAGTTTTAGCGAGACTAACGAACACCAATTCATTGTTTTATATATAGATAGATTATTATGATTCACTTATTTAATTATAGTTTTTTAATAAAATACGCATATTACAAAATATTACATAGCATATGATTTTAAATAATTTAATTGAAAATTTTATGTTATCACTTCAGTTTTGAGTTATGTTACGATGGCGAAGTCAGTCGCGATCTCGCCTATGTTTAATGAATTTTGCAAAAGTCAAGTCAACAAGTTCAAAATGTTGTTAATTCTTGATAAAGCTCCCAAAAATATCAAAATGAACAATGTATGAAATTAAGTATATCAAATTAGGATGAAAAAATGTATTTTTTTTATTATCACCAACTTATTATAGCAAGGAGTTTTTATTCGCACAAAAGAACTCTTTGTTATGTTGACCGTCCAGATTAAAAATATAATTTTAATTATTTAAAAACGACGCGAATAAAAATCTTAAATTTGAAATTTAGTTTAGTATGAAACGTGCACTGATTTGACATAAGTTTGAAATAGAAGTAATTACAGTATGGTGATTGGCGACGAAGTATATTCCGGCTAAGTTTAGAAAGCGAACAGTTGCCTAAAACGGAGTGGAATTCGGCTATGTCCGTTTTTACAAGATTACAGCCGTCAACTGTCAATCTATCAAAGTCTGCACGTTTCATACAATCGAGTGAATCGCTTTTTAGAATTGATAAAAAAGTAAAAAAATGTTTAATAAGAATAAATTATTATAATATAAAAGAGAAGAGTTGTATTTATTATTACACGATTCCACGTGTACTTTATGTGTGTTACGTTATTATAAACAAAATAAAAAATATTAACACAAATAAAATTTGAAAATAAAATTTTATAAACGATGCGGGACCTTCGACTGCTTCCGTCCTCGCACGGAACATGAGAGGTCGCGGGTTCGAATCCCGCATCGTAAATCGACATGACCAGTGGGAGACTCCTTTCCACACGACGCCGGCTAGATTATGGGTACTGACAACGGCACCTTTTACTGCCGTGAAGCAGTAATGTGTAAACATTATTGTGTTACGATCTGAAGGGCGCCGTAGCTAGTGAAATTAGTTGGTATAATATAAGACTTATCTTATATATAACATCTTATGTCTCAAGGTGACGAGTACAATTATTGTAGTGTCGCTCCGAATTATTGGGTTTCTCAAGAATCCTGAGCGGCACAAATGTAATGGGCAGGGCGTATCAATCCCATCAGCTGAACATCCTGCACGTCTCGTCCATTATTGTCGAAGTGAAGGCCCGGCAT
This sequence comes from Leptidea sinapis, assembly GCF_905404315.1. Lineage (NCBI taxonomy): Eukaryota > Metazoa > Arthropoda > Insecta > Lepidoptera > Pieridae > Leptidea > Leptidea sinapis. Next base: position 14,342,111 of record NC_066269.1, read on the forward strand.
CGTTCATAAAATTTTGTTTTCAAGTTTAATTTGTTTAATTTTTAATTATAATTAATGCCAGAAGTGACGGTTATCACTTTAAAACAATACAAATTATAAACAAACATTAACTAACTGTTATCTCGTGATCTCGTAAAGCATATGTGAAGGGCGGGAATTTGTTTTAAATAGTAATTATATAAATGCCATTTTTAAAAATTTGTATGTAGGTTTTATAAGGATTTGATTCAAATTCAAATATTTTTATTCAAAATAGGATTTAAAATCACTTATTGAACGTCATAAACTACCACCCATTCAAAAGAGACAGCCTCAGACCTGAGGAAAATGGGCGCAAGAAACTCAGCGGGCTTTTTTTTAATATAAAATATGGATTACAATGTAATATCGTACAATAAACATTTATAATTAAAGAGCCTGAGTGTGTTCGCTTTATTCCCAGTCTGTGGTGTCATTAAGAAAATCGTTTATGCTATAATAACCTTTCCCACACAATCGATAGGAATAGATTGATAAAAAGGTATTATAATGGTTTGTAGCTCAAGATAATATCTTGTAAAAATAATTAATATTGTTGAATAAAGGATTGCGCTTCTCGAATCATGGCCAAACGATTTCTATAGTCTGTATCTGAAGCGATTTATGATAAGAATAGAGGTCGCTGATTTGTTTTCTTGTGTCCTCAGATTGAATTTTTATGTGGTCTAACGGAAACTAAACTCGTATCAACCAATGACGTGTTAATATTTATCTAGCTTAGATTTTTTTAAAGTGAAACTTTTATTACATCGTCTCAAACTTTTTCGTCTGTGTGTTGCATGTCGCGTGACGGTTGGGCGGTGGCTATAGCTCGCAGCAGCTGACCGTGTAGTGTAAAGACTATTACTCATTTGTGCCAGCGCTCCACGCTATTTTGTTTGTTTTTTAATATGTGTATATTATAATCTAAATAATTATTAAGTATAATGTATATCGTACTCTTCCTGATAAAAAAGAAAAAGAATTGAAATAATTCAAAAGTATTCAAAATTCATCACTTTTCAATCAATATTTTTAACCAGGGCTATAAGACACAGAGTACAATTAAAGTATTAGTTGGAGACTTAGTCTACTTTTATTATTTCCCAATATCATTCCAATTTTCTTAGTATAAAATTAAGATTGATAAAACCATTTTTATACCCTTAGTGGAATATTATTCCAAAAATGTTTAGTTACTTTGTTGTTTTTATTTAATTTAACAGCATTTTCCTATTTACTCATATTTTAAACCTTCTCTGGACTTCCACAAATAATACAAGACCTAAATTTGCCAAATCGGTCCAGCCGTTCTCGAGTTTTAGCGAGACTAACGAACAGCAATTCATTTTTATATATATAGACTAGTGGACCCAACAGACGATGTCCTGTACACACTGTCTTAAATTTGAAAAATCGGTCCAGCCGTTAGGAGGAGTTCACTAACATACACATGAGCAGGAGAATTGTATTATATGGACGGAATTGAGAATCTAAAGCAATCTCAAATTCACTGAAACAAACAAAAAAATCATCAAAATCGGTCCAGCCGTTTAGGAGGTAGTTTAATTGTGAGAATCTAAACCAATCTCAAATTCACTGAAACATACAAAAAAATCATCAAAATCGGTCCAGCCGTTTAGGAGGTAGTTTAATTGTGAACCATTCTCGAATCCACCTGAAGACACATACCAATCTCAAATTCACTGGGACACACAAAAATATCATCAAAATCGGTCCAGCCGTTTAGGAGGTAGTTCAATTGTGAATCTAAACCATCCTCGAATCCCCTTGAACTCACACAAAAATTTCATCAAAATCGGTCCAGCCGTCTAGGAGGAGTTCAGTGACATACACACGCACACAAGAAATATATATGTTAAGATATATTTTTTACATCAGCTAAATTAGAATGAATATTATTATTTATTACATTACTATACGCTGCTTCATTAGCCTCTTTATCGGCTTCTTCATTACCTATATTCCCTGATGTCCTGGTATCCATACTATTACAAATCTAATTTTATTTCCAAGCAACATTATATAATATGCGACGTTAAGTACTGAATGCATTGAGTATTTGAGTCAAAGAGTGGCAATGAGTTTCTTATCAATTATTCTTATCAAAGCTAACCTTCTCCGAAGTGGTGGTAAATCAAAAAAGAAATATAAATTTTTCACATTCATAAGTGTTATTCTCTTGACCTACAAAAGGGTTTTGATTTGATTTGATTTAAAACCCTGAACACACCAGTATGTACAGCCCGTTCGTTATTCAGTGCCTTTCTACAATTACGAATACAATTTGAAAGATAATTTGAATAAGGATTTTGTTTGAGGGTTACCGATTGTATGAGATTACGCCCGCAGAGTTTTTCGTATAGCCGACTTTTGGCTTGTTGTGGATTTTGAATAATCGATACCTCGATTCAAGTATTTGCAGGCTTAAGCTCTTCATTTTATGTTTTTCCAGGTAATTCCATCATAATAATGTCTTAAATTATCCTCAATATCTCTTTATGGAAATTTAAAAAAAGATTAATCTGAAAGATTTAATTGAATATTATAACACGCAAATTCGCGCGTTCCTCGACAGAAGTAACAATAACTCTTTATAAAGCTTACTGCACATCGCTCTAAGACAAGCTGGACCTACAGCTGATGGTAATTGATTTGCCCTGCCCAATACAATGCAGTGCCACTCAAGATTCGCTCAACAACTACAATTGCGCTCGTCATTTTGAGACAAAGGATGTTAAGTCTCATTTGCCCAGTAATTTCACAAGCTACAGCGCCCTTCAGACCGAAACACAATAATGTTTACACACTTGCGGTAATGCAACGCCTTCAAAGCACTGCTGGAGCTGCCACGTTTTTGTAGTGTCAACTATGTTTGCACACGCAGAGGTCGATAGCTTTAGCACCGTTCTACGTTAAACAGCGGCTTCCCTACTCCGTCGAATACGAGGCGGCAGTTGTAACAGTTATCTGGAGGCAATAGCCGACAGCGGGGGCTATCCGTATGTGGGCCATTTTAATAAAAATAAATATGTCCCTTCGTAGATATGAATACTAACACAATTAGATTTATAAGTTTAGTAACAATGAATCGTCGTTAAATGAAAATAAACGTTTTATTATTTATTTATTTATTATTATTATACACAAGAGAAAATTTCCAGGAAAAATTATTTTCCTAAATCCATCTCTATTATATATAATTTTAGTTCCGCGCGCCCTTTACTGCGCACTATAGCTAAATATAGTGTACCACATAAAATATTTTTAATAACAAATATTAAGTTATACGGAGGGGTACACTGAAATAATCGGGAATAAGAAATACCACATGCACGGTATGGCTAAATTGTATTTCATTGTTTTTCGAAGTATTCTCCGTTCAACTTAATGCAATTTTCCATTCGTGCAAACCAATCATTAAAACAGTAATTCCAGTCTGAAGTTGACATTGACAAAATGGCTGATTTGTACGCTTCCACAGCTGCTTCGGGGTCTTCAAACCGTTGACCGCGTAATAAATCTTTCATTCTAGCGAATGTAAAGAAATTGTTTGGGCTCTACTCAGGACTGTACGGAGGATGGCCCATCAGCTCAACGTATTCCTGCTTCAAAAATCATTTATATTCCGAGCCGTATAGGAGCTCGCATTTTCGTGATCTAAGATTTTGGGTTATTTTTTCGCCTTTTGAATAAGAGTGCCGGAATAAACGCGTTAGCACCGGCGTCAACTCAGGGGCACACGTTCTAAGCACGATTGGAGAAATGCCATCCGGCCCGCTCGACTTCCTGACGTCCAACGAAAACAGAGCTCGCCTAACAGTTTTCTGTCGAAACTGTGCTTCAGGCATGGAGCTCTGACACCGCGGGATGGTAGGCGGTGTTTTTCCGTTGTCGTCAAGAGTCGAGTTGGCTATCATTACTGGCAAACGAACCGTGATATGCCACTCAGCGGTAACCGTTCTGCGATCCTGTAAAAGAATTGTAGCAACATGCCCCTTTTTCGAGAAAAACGTAGCGACCATTTTCTTTGACACGCTGCGGGAGCGAACCACTTTCGTTCGAAGACCTAAACTTCTGATTTATGTTTTATTTCAGGTTCGTACGAATAAATCCATGATTCATCACTAGAGACGATATAGTTAACGGCATTTGACTTCCCTCCGTTGGAGCGTGGCTGAGTATTCCGGCACCAATCTACACGAGCCGCATTTTGCTCTTCGGACAAATTGTGGGGTACCTTTTTTGGAAATTATTGGAAAACTACCTTTGGGAAACTACCTTTCTTACACAAAGTTCATTATGTAATATTGACTGAATTGCACTCATTCCAATACTGATAACAGCCTGAAACTGTTCGTATGTCACATGACGGTCAACTAACACAATAGTTCGCACAGCTGCGATGTTTTAGGCGTGACCGTTGTTCTTGGTCGAACTGCAGAAGAAACAGTACTGAGTGACACACGACCGCGTTGGAACTCGGGACACCAGCGGTATAGTGTCGTTAGACTCGGTGCTTCAACATCATAAATCGAAACAAGTTCACTGAGACATTTTTCTTGAGATAAGCCGCGACGAAAATTGTGATAAATTATGGCATGAAAATGTTCACGCGTGAGCTCCATTTCTGTCAACGACGTGTCAACTTTAAACCAACATTGTTTTTGTTTTTGAACTTTATTTAATTGTATGAATGTCATTAAGGTTTTAAGAGGCCAATTTTCAAATTCTAAAAAAGGTTTTATTGTAACTCAATCACAAATATTCTATTCCCGATCATTTCAGTGTGCCCCTCGTAATAATTTGAATAAATTCTTTTATCATCCAGATACTCGAGAGAATAAATCCCCGTTGGAAAAAACCCTATAGGCATCGCTTAACTTCTCCCCTTGGTAATTTCATCTTAACATTTCGCATTTAAAATTATCATCTTTAATGATCCGAAAACTAAGTTTTTTTTTTATGAAAATAAAAAACGAGACGGGCACAACATTCAGCTGATGGTAAGTGATACATCCTGCCTATTACAATGCAGTGCCGCTCAGGATTCTTGAAAACCCAAAAATTCTGAGCGGTACTACAATTGCGCTCGTCACCTTGAGACATAAGATGCTAAGTCTCATTTGCCCAGTAATAACATTAGCTACGGCGCCCTTCAGGCCGAAACGCAGTAATGTTCAAACACTACTGCTTCACGGCAGAAATGGGCACCGTTGTGGTACCCATAGCCGGCATCCTGTGCAAAGGAGCCTCCCACTGGTAAAAGTTAGGAAGTTAGATATAACGCATTCATTTTTTCATATATTTTTCTAAATTATCCTATTATATAATATTAACAGACTATATTGAATCATTAGCAAAAATATACACCAAAAAAAGATATTTTAATCAAAGGTTATTTATGATCTTAAATCGTTTTAATTATATTCTAACCATTTACTAAATTATATAATTAAAAGTAATCAAGATGATGATCTACAACTGTGATTTCCATAAATATGTCATTTGTTTTCTTTGCTATTAGAATAACGGCATAATATCTATAAATATTAACGTCTCATAGTTCGTGTTTTATGTTCTTGATATTGACCGGCGGAAGTAGATGAGGTATTTTATTTATACTATACCTAGTCTTCCCATAAATACTGAAACAAAGAAAAACAATTTCTATTACAAATGACATTTATTACTTTTAGAGTGTGTTAGTTTGATACATAAATATAAAACAATTCAAAATATAAAAAGCTTATTTGAAGTGGTCTCCATTGGCTGCAATACAGTCCTTTAAACGTTGAGGCCAGTTATCAATAGAAGCACGCACTGTTACCATGGTAAAATTCTTTAATGCCAATCCAATTGTTTTAGGGACTCCAAATTATCTTGGCGTCTAGAGCAAGCCGTACTCTCTAAAACTGACCATAAATCATAATCCAGCGGCTTAAGATCGAGACTAGACGATGGCCAGTCTTCAGCTCTGATGTAGGGCGAAACGTTCGTTTCCAACCAAGACTGCGTAGACTGAGCTTTATTACCCGGTGCCAAGTCTTGCTGGAAGGACCATTTTTGGATTTTGAACATGGTGTTGTGAAGGGGCTTTACTACCATCTCAAGAACGGTATCTTGATACACTTTTTCACAAAATTACGGCTTAGTCACTCGTTCATAGCCAATTCCCCACGAAACCATCACTGAAGTCGGATAGTGCCCACGTTGCACTCTGTCCACTAATTGGGAAGCTTCCTTAAAGCTTTGAGCATAAATACGGTCATTTAGTTTGTTAAAATGTTGCTCCATTGTAAGAAAAAATTCTCATCCGTGAACAAAACTTTTCATGACATCCCTTTGCGTACCGCTTCAGTGGTTGTTTAGATTTTTCGACCCTGTTATTTTTGAAATTATCAGTTAAGAAATGACCAGTACCTCTCTTATAAGCTGCAATTTTTTCCCCTATCAAAAGGTGCCCAACGCGACTAAAGGTATTTTCACTCCAAATAATAAACTGACTACTATGTACTGAATTTAATTAAAAATTAGTAAACCCACCGTTGTTTGTAATAATGTAAAAATACTTAAACAACGATGTTGATGGCTATGAAATCAAATCAACATTTATCTGTTGAATTGGGTCGTAATACTTATTTATTTATAAGAGTAACTTGTTAAATTCTTTACTATTACTCTATCAAATAAAGCCTTATCGAAGTCAAGGCTAGTGACTATATTTTTTATTAACTAGCGGACCCGGCAAATGTTGTTTCGCCATATAAATTATTTTTAGAATTAAACCGTTTCTTGGACATTGCATCACTACTTTTTTTTCTAAATTAAATTAAGCCTAAGTTACTCCTAATAACATCAGCTACCTGCCAATAAAAGTCCCGTCAAAATAGGCTCAGCCGAGAGATTTCAGAGATTAGCCGGAACAAACAGACAGACAAAAATTGTAAAAAAATATTATTTTGGTGTATGTATGAAATGTTTTCATATATATGTAGTAAAAAACGGTTATTTCAATATTACAAACAGACTCCAATTTTATCTATATTTATAGATGTATATTTTGCGTCAATATTCAACTGTGACATGTGGCAGAGACTTTCGAGAAGAGATTGAACGTTGATTTTTCTCTTAAGGAAGCACAAAAGCCACAACAATACAAAGTAAGAAAACTTTTTTTAGCTGTCGCGTTCTTTTTGTTTGTTTCTATTGAATATTTGAAGTTTTCATAATTAATTGATGAAAAAACTTCCTTAGCCGGAACTTGAGAGTTACGAAGAAAAAATAACTCAGCGGCAAAATTTTAAACCTTCAAGTTACTGTAACAAAAAAATAAATAAAACAATATTACTTATGAATTGAGAAACTAACAATACTTTATTCATATATTTTACTAAATTAAATTTGTAACCAAAATTTATGAACGATGTGGGACTCGAACCCGAGACATCGCAGGTTTCGTAAAAGGGCTCTTCCACTGAGCCAACCGTTCGAGTAACGCATGGTCCGTAGATCTTGGTATGTCTTGTTCAACTCTCAGGTTGTGACTCTATCTACAGGATCGACTTTAAAGTTGATAACCTGCTCAACCTCAATAATTGCATATTTGATATTAGCAAATTGACTTGATAATATGTCACTTCTTCAAATCTAAACAATTTGTTATTATTAAAGTTTCCCGCATCGTTCATAAATTTTGGTTTCAAACTTAATTTAATTAATCCCAGAAGTCAGGGACTTTAAAAATATCAAACTGCTTAATATACTTTGTGTTTTCTCGTTTTTGTCCTAATTTGTTTCATATTTTGTGACATTAAATGGAGTTGTGTGATGAAGAGAACTGAATTGCTCTTACATTTAGTAACACGAAGTTGGTATAAATCGAAGTGCAATTTTCGAGACTTTTCATCCACTTCGTATTGGTCGAATATTTGTTATGGAGTTATTCAAACTGCTCAAAATAGTGAAGAGAAAAATTCAAAAAAATATTATCTTTGTATTCGAAAATTGTTTTTTTTTAAAACATACGGAAGCCGAATCCTAACAGTTTGCTACTTTGAGACATAAGATGTTAAACCTCATTTGCCCCATAATTTCACTAGCTACTGCGCTCTTAATTCTAGTAGGCTTCATAAGATACATAATAGCTTTGAGGGTAAATGTATACACTTTTATAATAAAGTCCCAGCCACTGTTCAGGCCTTATCTAAAAATAAATTTAAATGTTTTATTAAAAAAATGCTCTGTCGTAAGTCCTACTAGTCCACAGCTGAATATCTAAGTGATCCGACAGCCTGGGACTAGATTATGATTTTTTCATTTATTCATAAAAAAGAGCGAAAAAAAGAATACTGGGAGAGTTTCTTGCGCCGCTTCTTCTCACTCAGACCGACACCTGTTTCCGTAGTATCAAGTATATTAGAAATAATATCAAAAATAATTCTAAAGGAATAACGTTTTTGAAAATAAATCCCTTTCAGTCAGAAACACAACTCTCCCCTACATAATACTGCTTGATGGCAGAATAAGTAGCTGTTATCCATTTCGGCATCCTATGCACATAAACTGGTGAAAAATATAAAGTGATCATATTGTGTATGAATTAAATTTTCAGTTATGATAATATTGGTGAATTTTGACTAGTAGATTGATAACTCAAACTAAAAAACCGCTTATTTTTATTAAACTTACAATAATATAATAATAATACTAGCCTTTTTTAACAATCTATAAATAAGTGCAGTTACATTACTTATCTTAAATCTACTTTTTTTAGTTTGTTTATATAAAAGTACTTATGTAATAATTTACTATGTTAGTCACTGGTTTCTAGATTGTCTTACTTTCCAGCATAGGCCTCCCCACCTCGCACAACCACTTTGTGGAATCAACTACCGGCAGCGGTTTTCCCGGACAGATACGACTTAGGGACCTTCAAGAAAAAAGCATACTCCCACCTGAAAGGCCGGCAACGCATTTCTTGACACACCTGTTGTTGCGGATGTCCATGGGCGGTTGCCTCACCTCTCCCCATCCCGGGGGCCTCTTGCCCGTATGCCCCCTCTCATATAAATAAAAAAGAAGACTTGAGGAGACAAAGATGCCACCTTTTGAATATCATCTACCCATCTTCGATGCTGTCTTCCTTTATTTCTCGTATTATATCTTGGGCACCATTCTGTCACTTCTTTAGTCCATTCTCAGTCTTACTTCTTATAATGTGTCCATTTCCATTTTAGTTGTTTGACATTTTATATCTATGACATTGGTTTGTTGTCTTATTCTTGCCAGCCTAATTATATATTTAAGTTTTATGTTATGTATACTTCGTTGACAGGTTTCCATTGCTTTGATATTTTTGTTTGCGCAACTCCAAGTCTAACACCGTAGGTCATCCTGGGTAGAACACAAGTATTAAATAATTTTATTTTTTCCAAAATCACCAATTCTCCTCTTTGGCCCAAAATCTCTTCCATCCTGTATTCATTCTACTGTCTATTTCTTTTGTATTGAATGATGTCTCCAATATCTCCTACGAGTATTAAAAATAAATAAATAAAATATGCAAATAAATCTCCCACTGGTGAAAATATATATAATTATCGTGATCATTTGTATAAATTAATAATTTATCAGTTTTGACCATATTGGTTAGTTTTGACTAGTAGATTGATAGCTCAACTTAAAACAATACCCACCATTTTTAACTTTATTATTCATGGCTTTTTCAATACATTATCCGAGAAATTTCGAAGAACTTCAAGTGAAATTTAGGTAACGTTTATTAGATAATTGAATTTAATAAACTTTAGGGACATCCCTTGCCAGATAAGACGTGTTAAACTTTTAACTTGTTTAGGTTTGTAACATAATTGACTTCCACGAGATAGAAGTTAGAAAATAGATCAAAAGCTATGGCACAATATATACGGCATTATAATCCTGCAAATTACAACTCTTTCGGAAAACTTAAAGAGCTCAAATATGATACTTAAAGGCAGAGTTGCTCAGGATTGCTTCCTTGCTGCTACAGAAAAAAAAATTATATTGAAGTAAAATAATCAATAACCAGTGGGAAGCTCCTTTGCACATGATGTCAGCTAGATTATGGGTACCACAACGACGCCTATTTCTACGGCGAAGCAGTAATGTGTAAGCTTAACTGTGGATTGGTCTGAAGGACGCCGTAGCTAGTGTAATTACTGGAAAAATGATAAGTAACATCTTATGTCTGAAAGTGACGAGCGCAATAGTAGTGCCGCTCAGATTTTTTGGTTTTTTCAAGAATCCTGAGCAGCACAGCATTTTAATGGGTAGGGCGTATAACTTACCATCAGATGAACTTCCTGCTCGTCTCGTCCCTTACTGTAAAAAATATTGGCCTAACATTATTAGAATTTAGACAGCATAAACACAAATAGCTTAATTTCCATTGACTTAACACAATAATATATAATTGTTTGTGAAAACCTGTTATTTCCTTTTCGTTTTGTAATAGTTTAATACTGCAATGTATAACAAGCTGTTCTATAAAATGGGATATTAACCAATGTAAGCGATAGGTCACTTGGCTACGGCACGTTGTAATGTGTAAAGATTTCTTTCCAGGCATCATAAATATTTCAGTAGTCATCTTTCTTGTAACAGTGATTCTTGATTTATGCGCATTTAACTTACCTTTACTAACTTACCTAACTTTGACTATCTTTGCGGAATAAAGCGTTTTGCAGCCGTGAAAACATCTGTCGCTGTCATTACACTCTGTGTATGTTAACGAGCTTCCATAGTGATACATAGAATTAGCCGTAGATTTTCACAGCGATAACCGTATGTTGTCTGGAGGCCTTACTATTGCAAAAAAAATTAACAAAATAACAACCGCCTTCGAAAACACTATTCCAAAACAATAGATATAATTTGCACTAAAAAGTATAAAAATAATTGCGTATTTTTATACAATCTAATTCATTTATCTAATTCTAGTTACGATTATTGTTATTTTTGGAATCGGTGTCCTTCCGCCGCGACCCACTTTCGCCTCTTGCCCCCTCACGACTCAAGCACATCTCACCTATAGCTGTGTATTTAGTAACAAACCTATCTTGGATGACACCGACTCCAAAAAATACAATAATCGTAACTAGAATTAGATTAATTAATAAGATTGTATAAAAAAAACGCAATTATTTTTATACTCTTTAGTGCACATTATATCTATTGTTTTGGAATAGTGATTTTGAAGGCGGTTGTTTTTTTTTTATTTTATGATTTTTAGTGAATTTGAAATACATTAACTAACAATTTGCATAAATATGTGTAGATATACAACAATTTTCAATGCAGCAGTGAACGTAAGTGCTTTGCAATTTGATTACAGACAGTTATCCGTTACTTTGTCATGGATTCCGTAATCAAAACCTAAGCAAACTCTCACCAAACTGTCTTTCAAGTATATCCTTATCCAATAAAAAAAGAATCATCGAAATCGGTTGGCGCGATATTGAGTAATTCGTATATTTATCATCCACTTTGCTATACGCATGTATTGCAAATTTAAGACTTTTATGGTTTTCTCGTGGATACCACTTTCAGAACCGGACAAATTATAATGGGACCACATGGGAAGCACCAACTTCCCGTGTGGTTGCTTTATCTGGGATGTATTACATTTTCAAGGAATACAAACAAAATACATTCGAATCCTGGAAAACGTTTACAAATAGAGTACTGCACAAATAAAGTTTGAATCTACAGGTGATGAGTTTCACATTGAAAGAGGTGTTCGCCAGGGAGCCCTACCCTATCTCATCTAAATTATTTTCAGCCGTCCTTGAAAAGGTATTCGGGAATCTGGATTGGTCGAAGAAAGGTCTAAATATAAATGGCGAGAATCTGAATCATCTACGTTTTGCTGAAACTTTAAATGGAATGTTACAGGAGTTAGCGGATGAGAGTATTAAGGCAGGCCTTTCAATGAATCTAACAAAAACAAAAATAATGACAAATTCTGCACAAACAGTGCATATTACAGATAATAACGAGCAAATAGAATACGTTCAGGAATATATATACTTAGGGCAGTTAATATCTAATGAAGCATGCATGCAAAAAGAAATAGCAAGAAGAAAAGTTAATACGTGGAAACGATACTGGTCACTTAATGCAGTAATGAAGAATAAAGAAATGCCTATGAAAGACAAAAGGAAAGTATTTAAAACGTGCATTCTACCATGCTTATTATACGGTTGTCAGACATTGCCATTGACAGAGCTTGAACTAGCCAACAAAATTAAAACTTGTCAAAATGGAATAGAATGAAGCACAATAGGAGTTAAAAGAAAGGATCGTGTGAAATTAAAAGTCATTAAAAATAAGACAAATTTTAAGAATGAATACAAAACATTCAAACAATTAAAGTGGAAATGGACAGGTCAAATGTAAAGAGAAAAGACAGAGAAATAGGCAAGACTAATAACTGAATGGCAACCACTAGACGGCAAAAGAAATAAAGGTATAAAGCCTATGAGATAGGGAGACGACTTCAAGAAAATAGTGGGGCAACTATGGACTCGTACAGCAAAAGATAGGACAGAATGGAAATCTTCGGAGGAGGCCTTTGTCGGAAGAGAAGCTGTACTACTGTAAAGACCGTTTGCCGATATTATTTAAAGGCACTTTTTTACTTTATTTTGGTACCTAGTACGTAAAATTAGTACAGCAATAAAGGTTTATTGTTTTAATTTAATTTTATTAATTATAAAGTTGATGATGTCGATATATTGTTTAAATCTAACAGACTTTAAGAGGGAAATCAAAATCAAAAGTCTTATAATAATTATATAACTTATAATTGTTATTTATGTCTGTCTAACAACACATAACGACCTAGCTATGTAATTCAAAGATCAAGTCACCTTAAATAATTGCACGTTTAGTATGATAACATAATGTAACTATGAAAATCTAACAATTTTTATACAAGTCGTTATAGTCAAAAAGATAATGCTATTCTCAAGCAAAAAGTAACCTTGGACGAAGAGATCATTAGGAATACAACATTTATTTTCTTAGCTGATGTGAAGTCAAGTTTTTTTTTTATTTGTCAACTAAATTAAAATGGTATTGTATTAAATAGCTCAGTCATGTTCATTGTTAATTTAATTATAAAATATATATTTTAATATTATTTAATAAGAAAACAATTCTTTCTGTTGCTGATTGTATTTCAAGAATATTGCCTCGCCTTTTAGAGCTGACAGTGGTCTTCCAAAAGTCATAGCCCTCAAGTAGATCTGAACAGTTTACTGTATTTATAATAATTAGTTTATCTATCCATTTTCTGAGATTCTGTTTTACTTAGTAGTATCAAACTGAAATTTATTATCAAATAACGGTCCACTGCATGAACTTTAAAACATTTATAATATCAATAAACGTTAAGGCTTATTACTTTTTGTTACTAATTTCATCCCAGTTCGGTCATATAAAGTCACACACAGTCAGTTCGTTAAATTATTATCAGAATAATATTAGCAAGGCCTTTGAAAATACAGATCTTCTTTGACGGTTTATTTTACGCCATCTTGGTTGGCTGCTGAGCGGTAAATTGAAATCGTTTTGTCAATAGTATTTTTTATTTATTTACTAGCGCATTGATATAAGATATACTGAACTGTTCTAAATTTTGTTTAATGAAATTATAGGGAAAAGTCTGCCATAAATTAATTATGTCTTAAATTTCATGTATCATATTTTGAAAGTGTTGAACTGTATAATAAGCTTCCTAAAAATATTAAAGAGTGCAACAGTATGCACATTTTTAAAAAACTCCTAAAGGCCCATTTTAGCAATAAAACTGAAACATAAATAGAAATATCTTGAAATTAATTGTCAACCCATTGAATAGAAATAATATTTTCTGTTGTCACATCTAGTAACTCGTTATCGATGAATCTACGTAATCTTGTGTAGTGAGTTGTGACTCAACCGTGGCTCGCGTCGACTGTTGACGTCGACCGGCCCGGGTCAGTATGATTTTGATGCGATGGTGTTTTAAAACTACCCACTAGTATTATAATTTTTATAAAATATTTGTATTATAATTTTTATTTAATATTTGTATTAGAAATTAGAAATGTATATAAGCTATACTTACCTAATTAGCCTATTTTAATTACTTTATATTTACTGTAGGCTTTAAGATGCAACTTTGTTACCCACTTTTTATAAAATAGCCTGTAAGTTCAATTTAAGTGGAAATTCCTTTATGGAACAATAAATGTCTTAAACCATACATCAAAACTAAGTTGCAACATTGTATTTGTTTGGGCCTCACAAATGCTTCAATAATCTTAGCTGTACTTGCATAATGTGTATACTGTATGGTGTTGAAGCACAACGAGAAAAAGAACGTGCTATGTATACTTTATTCAAGACTCTCTCAGTCGTTTATGGATCGATGAGTTTTCTGCATCACCTGGAAAGAAATCTCGGTTTAACTCAAATAAAGACGTAACTTTTACGCAAAAATGTTACAGTCATAGTCGCTAATTAATCTTCACATCATTATGGAGGTAATTACGTCTACGTCAAAACTTCTTTGAACTAAGCCACGCACACAAAATGGCGTTTCATCACAAAATGTTAATCGAAATCACAAACAAATCTCGATCTAACTTAAGTCATGGCAAAAAAATTTTGAATTTAAATTAACTACTTTATTCAGGATAAAAATGCGTGTAATTGTAACGTAACAAAACGTTATAATGTAAATTTTATAGAAAACATAATGTAAAAGCACAGTTAAGATTACATTGTTTTAATCCTTTAAAAAGTAATTTTATTTAAATGTAATTTACACTCGCGTTAATCAAAGAAAATATTGTGTAGTGGATAATTATTATAGACATAAAAAATACTTAGTAATTTTGAGTACACTGTACACAAGCTAGAGTTTCGTGCCAGAATTTGGCGAGGCAAATCTCCTGAGGCTGCCTCGTGCAGTGGCGGTCGCTGCCCTCATCCAACGTATTCGACGGTCGGTCCATCTTGTGGGGGGCCTACCAGCACTGCGTCTTCCGGTACGTTGGCGTCATTCGAGGAATTTACTGCCCCAACGGCCATCTGTCCGTGGAACTATGTGCCCTGCCCACTGCCACTTCAGTTTCATAATCATTTAGGCTATGTCGGTAACTTTGGTTCTCCTACGGATAAAAAAACTATAATACTATGTTCTTCTAATATAGACTCGTATTGAATTTAATTTACATTATTTTCTATCAAAATTACTCGCGCGTTGATTAACAAACATTTAAACCTACAAATTTGTTTGTATAGCTAGTGGATTTCATGACACATTTATTATTAAATACTTATATTTTAAATGTTTACTTATTCTACATTCAACAAACTCATAGTATACACTTACTTACACACCATCGATTGGTTCAATTGTACCAACATGAGTAGTTACTGTAATGCCTTTTGATATTGTAATAACATTTAAATTAAAATATTCATGAAGTTTTAGAAACACCTGTTGTACTCTTTGGTTTAAATGGACATATAAATGAATACACAATTTGGGTCGATAAAATAGCATGCGGAATATTTTAAAAGATTTTTTAGATCGGATAAACGTACAATAAATGAGGATAAAATGAGTCTTGACACTTCACAGATGCTCGCACTACTTTACGGTGTCAGATTTCAAAAATTTGGCAATGGCTTAAAACAAAAGTGGGCTGACAAGATGGGCTCAATAATGGATCTAGTACTTCCATTTAAACAAAACAATCTTAAGAACTTAAATAAAAATAACCTTTTTTTGTTTGTTTCCTGTCGTTTCTGGGGAGTTCTCAGAAACGGCGTATTTCTGTCGCCGATTTTACGTTCGCGCGACACGTCACACACCACAAATTAGCATATCATCCTTACCAATTGGATTTGTGGCGTTCCTCCACTGTGCGGTTTCCAAGGAACTCTCTTCCGAGTACAACTAAGCTGTGAAATGAACTTCCTTGTACGGTGTTTCCACGACGATATGCCATAGGTACCTTCAGAGAAAGCACGTACACCTTTCTTAAAGGCCGGAAACACTCATGTAATTCCGGTGGTGTTGTAAGAGTATGTACGCGGTGATCACTTGATAATAGGTCATCCGTACATTTATGTCCTCGTCTTCCATAAAAAAACATGCAAATATGATCCATATAATAAAAATTGGAACATTTCCACTTTGGATAGCAGATCGGCCGAAATTATTGCCCTTATATTTCGCATAGCTCTTTTGACACGTGTATTTTGAGAGGTGGCAATCGATCGATAAGTAAGGGCAAAATCCGCTTTCTATCTATTTCATCCTAACATGAATAAACGAATTCAATTTAAAACATTTCTGATAATAATATTGTTATGACATACTGGCACTAACTTGGGTGTCACAAGTCGTCATCTATAAGAAATCGCCCAATCTACAAAAAAGGAGATCGTGGTTCTTTTTCTAATTATAGGCCAATTGCAATTCTGTCTAGTATAGATAAAATTATGGAGAAAATGATTGTTAAGCAAATAGGATCGTTTCTTTCACGAAATACTATACTTAATAGGTGTCAGCATGGCTTCCAAACCGGTAAAAGCATAAATACTTTATTGGCAAACTTTACAAACGAAATAAATACACATTTAGAAAACAAAAAGTTAGTCGTAGCAATTTTTAATGATTTTAAAAAAGCATTTGAAACTCTCGAAACGGAAACACTTTTAAACGGAATGGACGAATGTGGTGTCGGCCATCCACTCAACCTATGGTTTCGCAACTATCTAACGCAGTTACCGGGTGAAGGTGGGTGACGTGCTCAGTGACGAGGTTTCAGTTCGGTGTGGAGTACCACAAGGCTCCGGATGTGGCCCAATCTGCTATTTGATGTACGTAAACAGTCTCTGTGAAGTCTTACAACATAGCTCAGCTCACATGTTCGCGGATGATCTGTGTACGCTGCGGTACTGATCTCACCGATACGTGTCGCCTGGTTCAACAGGACATAGATGCTGTCGTCAAATGGTCGCATGGAAAAAACCAAATTTATCCTAATTCATTCCAACCATCTAACTGTTAACGAACAATCCCCGTCAATGTTTACTCATAGTTATTCATGCTTCCATAACAACCAACTATGTTGCCAATGCTCACCTATTGAGAAAGTAGATTGTGTAAGATACCTCGGTGTAAAAGTAGATGCTAACTTTTCCTGGTCCCAACATATTAATTATATTTGTAACAAACTTAGAATATTACTTAAATTTTATTATTTAAAATTTAAAGTTCCTATAGGCACTCTTAAATGTTTATACTTCTCCTTAGCAGACTCGATTCTGAGTTATGCTCTCGATTGTTACGGCCTCACATTCAAAACATACATTGACAAACTTGAGTCACTGCAAACGAGATTTTTGAAACTGCATATTAATAACAAAACTAAAAATAGCTGTAAAGGAGATTATCACAAACTTTTCAAAATATGCAAAATTTTACCAGTCAGTCTTAAACACCTTAGGTACCTTTTGGCAGTTAATAACTATGACAATCAGGAACATAATCGATTGCAATCTAGTCATAGCTACAGCACGAGGTCGGTGTCATCTGGTAAACTAGAAGTACCTAGAGTTGCAAATTATTATGGCGATAGAACTTTAAAAAAACGCTTACCATATTTAAAGTATTAAGTTAATTTTATAAAACTATGTAAATATCTATATTTAAAGAGACTCATTCCTGCAGTCAAACTGTCAGAACAGTTTTGCAGGGTTTTGTTAATATTTGAATGTTATCATTTAATAAATAAATAAATAAATAAATAAAGACACTGTCATAACTATAATGTTAACACCAGGAACAGATATAAGCTTATAATGCCTACTACTCGGCTAAGTCGAGTTAGTAAGTCTTTTGTGGGGCGATGTATATGCATTTACAACAAGATCCCAGAAAATGTTCAAAACAAGAGTATTACATTATTCAAAAGAATTGTTAAAAAACGTTTGTGTGGAAAAGGTATTATAAAATAAATGACTTTCTTAATGATACCACAGATTGGGAATGGAGCGACCGCCCTCAGGCTATTAAAAATAATAAGTTTAATTTTACAATATTACTTTGTAAACATATTTTTTCGATGAAAAAAAAGCCCGCTGAGTTTGTTGCGCCTTTTCTTCTCAGGTCTGAGGCATTCTTTTTCGAATGGGTAGTTTTTGACTTTCAATAAGTGATGTCACATCCTATTTCGAATTAATGAAAATATTTGAATTTGGTCTCTTCGGCAGTCACAGCAGCAGTCCCAGCACTAACTGACTTAATTAATATATACTCATATAATAATATTATATATTATAATACGATGTATGTAAAATTATACTGAATGAACTGAGATTAATTTTAATGTTTTGAAAATTCTTAATTGAAATTTTAAGTTTTTACATATATAAATTGCGATTATATCACAATGAAAATGTATTTATTTAATGTATTAAAATAATAACTTACAAAATTTACATTAAATTATATATTTATTTTATAAAATAAGGGACGAGACGAGCAGAATGTTCAGCTGATGGTAATTGATACGCCCTGCCCAATACAATTCAGTGCGGCTCAGGATTTATGAAAAACACAAAAATTCTGACCAGCACTACAGTTGTGCTTATCACCTTGAGATGATAGATGCTAAGTCTCATTTGCCCAGTAATTTCACTAGCTATGGTGCCCTTCAGACCGAAACACAGTAATGTGTACACAATATTACTGCTTTATGGCAGAAATAGGCGCCATTGTAGTACCAATAATGCAGCCGGCATCCTGTGCAAAGGAACCTCCCACTGGTAAAATATATAATTATAAATTTAAAATGAGTTTATCTCTATAAAACCATTAAGACAGAATACAGATGTAGATACTTCTTCAATAATTATTACTGCTAACATGAACTGAAGAAAACAGTGTTAATGACTAATATTGTTATAAGTATTTCTGTTTTTTAATACTCATTAAAATAGTGATTTATTTCAATTTTATAAAACCCTTTTGTATCTTAGAATCTCTCTTCGAAATATGATCATTGCATTCAAAAATGGTGAGAAACATAGGGAAACGAGAGTATGGGCGACACCTATTGAGTTATATGTAAGTGCATTCTATTTTATGAAAACAAGTAGTACTCAAATATCATAAATTCTGTTGCACTTATTTTAAATGGATTAATATACTATAACGACCTTCAATTTATATTTGAAGGTTGGCATCAAAACCCCGCGATGAGTCAATCAGAAAGCAGCTGTTGAAATAAGTAACACTTATGTAAATTGTAACTTTGGATAATGCGCAGAATTTAGGCTGTTCAGAATTCGGGCGCCAATTTCCATTGTTACTACAGATGGCGGCAGTATCTTCCCCGACTTCAGTCTGAATTGTTGTCTGTTCATTTCCTTGAAAAGCATCGGGAAAGTTTATGATGACTTCGAATTTAAGAGACTATTTATTGTTTTGTGTTTTGTTTAAATAAAAACTAAGTGATTGGTTTAATTTGTGTGTTTTGCTGGAATCTATATTGTGTGACAGAATTTATGTACTTGTTGTAAGTTTTTATTAAATTCATATTTTTATTTCATAATTTATTATAATTTGACGATTTTTTATTATAAGACACCCGTGTACAATTTCAAATTAACTGGATATTAATTGAAGGTGGTGTTTATTATATTGACAAATTCCGTTTCAAAGATAGATAGATAGATATATATATAAACAGCATTTAAAATTTTATTTTTAAATATGGGTGTAAATGTATAAAGTTTATTTATAACACAAAATTGATGTTAATTGAACTTGCTGAAATAATATTGTAATAATATGATCTTTCATACTTCTTCCCTGAATTTGAAAAAAATATATAATTATACAACAACATGGTTTACATATAAGTATAAAATGAATCAAATCCTTTATTATTTTAAGAAAAGATAAGCCAGTTGCAAAATTCAACAACACTTAAACATTTATAATAATCAAGGAAGAAAAATCTATTAATTTATGTAATCTCATTTATTTTATTTCAAAAAGTTATTTAAAAAAACATAATATGAAACTAAATCTAGATCTATCCATCTACTAACAACAGCAAAGATAAAATGTTTGAGTCCAAATGCTAATTCATTCATAGAAGAATTATATGGACGTATATTTAAATACTCAACGGCTGTCTCAAATATGGAAATTTATTCTTAATTAAATATTTCTTGTCCATATAAATTGATCATCAAACGAAACCACATACTTATAAAAACAAACCAAAATCACAATAATCGCTTCTAAGAGCCGTTCTAGTATAATGACATTCCACAGTGAAAAAAAACAAGTTATATTTGTGTTTTTAAATACAACACTAGCTTTGTTAGTATTATTTCTTGTTACAAGTATTGATGTAAAAACAATCAAATACCAAGACATGCTTCATAATTATCGCAGGCTGCTAACATACATCTTTAGAAATTAGTTACACTCATTGAACACGCAATTCTGTTGTATTGCTCATGTAAATTCAAGTTTGGCAATGAAAATGTATGAAGAGTCATACTTAAAAACAAAAGTTGAATTATAAATGCATCATTTTGTAACTTTTGTAACAATAGCGGAATCCATTCATAGAATTTAGTCAGATCCACAGATAATTAATGTCTGTACATTTTAATTACAATTTGGTAGTTTAATACCAACTACTTCTATGAACAGATTGTAAACAATGTAATAACTACATATTATATTAAAGTCCTTCACTGCGTCTGTCTATCTATTGACGACAAACTCAAAAACTACTGCACCGACTTTCATTCTATTTTCACCAAAAGATAGTGTGGTTCTTGACGAAGGTTTTAGAATATAATTTGTTAAGATTTTGTATACATTTTTGTATACATAAACGATATTTATTGGAGGTGTCGGAATTAAAATAAGCCGTTAGCTTTCGACGTAACCCTTTGAGATATAACAAAATAATTTATAGTGGAATTGTGTATCTTATAACATAGGTCTACAAAAAAGTCCAAGATGGCATATGTCTGTCTCTTATAGATAACAAACTATATCCATTTTTAATACTTTAAAAAATTGCCAATTATAAAGCGGTAATGTAAAAGCTGTTAAAACAAATATTATATTAATCCCTATCACTTTGTTCCTACATATTATTTTAAAATCATTCATGAATACGTTTTTGTTTGATTATTTTCTCAATAACATTGATTATACATTTCGGATGGCTTTAGACTACATTATCCCTAAATTCTTACAAATGTGAATGATGATTTTTTTTCTATTGACAGAACAGCGTCTGTCGGGTCAGGATAATATAAAAATACAGATAAACAGAACACAAAAGCAATTAAATTTTGTGATGTATGAATAATTTATAAAGTAAATCAACGATGCCTTTATAAGGTATACAATTCCCAAGTAGAAATTCCTTTGTGAAGCAAATAAATGTTTACGTAACCAGGATTTCTCGCTACATGACGATTAAGCTACGGAAAGGCAGTTTCAACAGTAGAACCATTTGTATAAAAGTTAGCTTAAACGAATTTTCCTTTGCAGTCGATGCATCTAGAAGTATTTCTTTTAGCTACCTATAATTAATATTGTCATGCAGTTCGATTTTTATATTATTAATATTACCTTCGAATCTTTGAAAGTAATTTTCAACCATTTCAAGATGTCCGTTGAAACGTTTTGACAAGCTTACAATTTGTTTTAATCGTTTAAAATTATAACGTTCACTTCTGGGATTAATTAAGCAAATTAGTATTTTAAAACAAAAATACCTAATTGTTTAGATTTGAAAGACCGACATCCGTAAATATTTGGGTTGAGCAGGTGCAGGTACAAACTGAGAGTTGAACAAGACATACAAGATTGATGAACGAACGACACTCGAACGTATGGCCCAGTGGAAAAGCGCTCGCACGGAACGTAAGAGGTCGCGGGTTCGAGTCCCGCATCGTTCATAAATTTTGTTTTCAATTTTAACAAGGATAGTTAAAAAAATTACACCCGTACGATATAAGTAGAAGTCATAGTAGAAATATAAGTAGACCTTTTCATGATAATTAGGTACTCTTAATGCTGTTTTTATTAAAAGTTAATTTAAAAAAACACTACAATACGCTTTTAATCTGTTCAATGACTTTGTCATAATCCGCCATGTTTAATATTTACTTTATGCTTTAAAGTTTGTTTTATTATTTTAATTTTTTATATTTATCATTTACATTCAAAGTACAACTTTGTGTAAATGTAAATGACAATATCTTGTAAGAAATCTCAATATCAACTATTACGTCTATCATTCAGCATTGCTCTTATATATTTTGGTATAGATTGGAAATACCAATGTCCGTTGATCATCAATAATCATTAGTGCTTATCGCATCACGTGAACTTCGTACACCACAGGAGTTACATAAACGTTGAATGTGTTTCGCAGAAAGTTTCCATTCGACTGTATTTTATGTTAATATCAAATCATCACTTTTGGCTAAATCAAGATACTGCTGTTACATTGTGATAATGTAATTATTGTTTGTTTGTTATGATTTCACGGCTTTAATTCTCAAGCAATCATCATCAATCACATACATTCGTTGTTAAGGGTGCACATAAAGATAAAACTGCATTATTTCAAATGTTTAACAGTCTGAATTTTAAATTTTAATGAATTATTTGACTGGTTTTTATCATTTAGGCCTTATTATTATCATTTAGGCCTGATGAAGAAGCTCATGGTCGCTCAGAGGGAAATGGAGTGGGCTATTGCTCGGAGTTTCCCTGCAAGATCGAATCAGAAATGAGGAGACCCGTAGGAGAACCAAAGTCACAGACATAACCCAAATGATTGTGAAACTGAAGTGGCAGTGGGCAGGGCACATAGTTCGACGAATATATGGCCATTGGGGCAGTAAAGTCCTCGAATGGCGACCACGTACCGGAAGACGCAGTGCTGGAAGCCCCCCACAAGATAGACCGATGATCTGGTCAAGATGGCCGGAATACAGGGTATAATATGAGGGCAACATACGACCGATCGTCGTGGAAAGCAGTGGACGTCTTCCGGCTGATTATGATTTGACTGGTTTATACATTTTGTTTCTATAAGATAATTTCAAGTGCATTCCAAATCATACCTATATTATAGTATTTTATGCGACAGTTGTATAAGAAGTGTCAAAAACGCGAGTCTCGTGGGTTGCAACAATTTAATTTATTAAACAAAGTTTCCGCTTAAATGGGCGCGAAATGTATAGATAGGTACTTGTCTCTCGTGAGTGGTTTTTCGCAAAGGTACAACACACCCATACAGCCAAAGTGGGAAAACGTAGTATAAAGTATTGACATCCTCTTTTCCGGGAAATGTGAAAAACACAGAATACCGCGCAGCATCTCAAGTTTTTTCCTAAAGTTGGCATTAAAATGTTTAGTCTAATGATTTAAACATTCAAATACAAATATTTATTTATTACAACAAAATACAAAATACAATCAGTGTTGGGGTCTCCTTTTAAACAAAGAGTTGCGTGTAGTAGGAGGCCCCGCTCTCCCATAGCAAAAACATAATAATAAGATGTAATAATAAACAAGTTAATTAACTAAGGGAAAGAAATCTGCTAACTATAATAACATTGAAAAAATTTATTTATTTGTAATCTAAGCTTAATGTGCTGTGAGTGTGTGTGTGTTAGTTTGAAAGAAAACTTAAAGATTTAGTACCAAACTATAAAAATATATAAACATGGAAATAATATCTATGTAATATAGGATGTACTAATATTCCTATGAACCTACTATGATACCTAACCTAGATTTAGTTGTCTGTGGCACCGCAACAACTGTGCTTTTTTGGCGACATTATAATTCGGTAAACAATGCTTTTTAGGCCATCGTGGGTGTATTAATAACAGATAAAAGTAAAGGAGTAGAAAAAAATCAGTATAAACAGGCGATGATTGTTTATAAGACCAGACCTTACATTATAATGTATAATAGTATTAACTTATGAGAATAATATAGATCGTTTTTGCAAATGCAAATCTTAAATTACTATGTAAACAGATTCTATATACAGATTCATGGATTGTTTAACTGTAAACATAATTATCGTTATACGTACATTATTAATTATATTTCAAATTAAAGTATTCTATATATTTAATGCTTATTATGTATCTATCTATATATCTATATATATATAAAAATTAACTGCTGTTCGTTAGTCTCGCTAAAACTCGAGAACGGCTGCACCGATTTGGCTAATTTTGGTCTTAAATTAATTGTGGAAGTTCATATGGAAGTGAATAAATATGAAAATGCTCGGATTTAAATAAAAACAACGATTTTGATTTTCCTTTGATGTGCCCCCGTCGTTCAGAAATCAAATTGAAAGAATAGTTAAAAATGAATAACTAATTAGAATCTTTGTTTCTTAGGAGGTAAAAATCGAACTTTATTCTAGCTACCTATACTTAGTGGATTAACAACAGCTGTTAATTATGATGGCAATACAACGTTTGCTGGGTCAGCTAGTCAAGTAATATAATAAAAAGTACAATTTGAGTTTTCTTGCTTAAAAACTAAAAGCGTTGAATAAGACTTTGTCCTTTTTAGCGAATAAAACTTTACCGAAAGTGTTCCATTGCCTGTACGTCGAAAGTTTCGTGAAAGGAATAGGGGTTCACTATTTAAGTATTAGTATTATTTGTGTTGCCCTTGGAACAAATTTACTATCAACTAACATCCCGTTAACCTTTAGCTTAAAACTTCTTGCCATGCCAATTTATTTTAATCACTCGTCATAATATGATATTTCTTTTTTTTTTTGGAAGAGTAAACCAAGGAAGTACACCAACCTTACATAGCCCAAAATTAACACACATATTATTATGACTTCGAAAACACATTACAGTACGTGTTGGGCTAGGATCGATGCCCCAGTTGCAAAGATATGGAGAGACCTTAACATCAAACGAAAAACTAAAACCAAATTGGTGACTTCGCTAGTTTTCTCCATATTCAGCTATGGAGCGAAGACCTGGACACTGAAAAAGGCCGACAGAGACCGAATAGACGCCTTTGAAATGTGGAGCTAGAGAAAGTGGTACAGATTCCATGGACCGCCTTTAGCATTAAAGTGTTTATTCTGAGAGAGCTTAATGTCAAAACTATACTTTCCACTATATACCTTCGTGAGGTGCTGGAAGTCTTCGAACATATTGCTCGTAAGGACAATCATGAACAGC
This sequence comes from Leptidea sinapis, assembly GCF_905404315.1. NCBI lineage: Eukaryota > Metazoa > Arthropoda > Insecta > Lepidoptera > Pieridae > Leptidea > Leptidea sinapis. Next base: position 14,367,485 of record NC_066269.1, read on the forward strand.
TGATGGTAACAGGCAAGGTAGATGGCTAACGTCCGTAAAGGCAAATACGATCGTCTCTAAACATCAACTTCCGCAATGCCTTTCATGAAGCTAAGGATCGCAGCAGATGGAGGGAAATCGTATGGAAGAAACTGATGCAGAGGGGGAGTCACGAGCTTCAGTCATGAGGAAATCAACTCGAGGGGGAGGGATAGTTGATATTACATTCAATTTGATGGATAGAAGCCCTATGATGTTTAAATAGAGTAATTTTAAATTACTTTGGAAGTTTCTTTTGTGTATTGGAATACATTTTAGTTAACAGAAAACTAATAATTACTGAAATTTTTATATTTAATGTTTTTTTTTTAATTGACAAAAAACTTAAATAGAGACATATTTTTAATGTGTAGTTTTAATTTTAAATGCTATAAACTTATAACATGTATAATAAGTGTTCTTATTCTTAAGAATTAATCAAAGGCTTATATGGTTTAAGATCGTTTCAACCATAGTTGGATGGCATACTAAATGATATAATCAAAGCAATTACAATGATGAACCTCGACCGCTATTTGCATAAACGTGCCATTTGTTTTCGTTGCAGTCGGACGCGAAGGAATAACGCCATATTTTATAATGCTGAGTTATGAAGACAACATATTAACATGTCATAATTCTTGTTTTAATCTTGAAGACTTGTTGATGAAATACTTTTAAATTAATGTTTTAATTCTTGCGAGCATCCGCGATATTATTGGAAGGAATTCGTTTAAAAGGCATAAAAAGGCATAAAAGGCATTTATTTTCTCAAAATTGTATCCTTTAGAATCCTTTTTGATGTCATTTCTAGATAGCTACTAGATACTACTACCGCTTCGGAAACAAATGGCGCTCTGATAGAGAAGAAGCGGCGCAAAAAACCCTCCCAGCATTATTTTTTTGCGCTCTTTTCAATAAAATATTGTACAATATTGTACAGTCATTTCTATCGCTATAAAATAATCACAATCTAGTTCAAGGCTGTTCGATCATTTAGATATTCAGCAGTGGAGTAATAGGATTTACGACATACCTATTTTTTTATAAAACATTTAAATTTATTTATAGATAATGCCTGAACAGTGGCTGGGACTTTATTATAGAAGCGTATACATTTACCCTTAAAGCTATAATGTATCTTATGAAGCCGTTTGCGCGATTAGTTTGTTAACACGATTATTAAATTAAATAAAAATGTTTACCGCGAGAAATGGATAACATCACCCGTGTTCGCCTGCGGGGAGAGAAATTAACGCATAATTTGGTAGCGTTCACTGAATGAAGACGTCCCAATCATTAGTAGCTAGCGATAATTCTATTTGGTTTATTTTTGATGGAGTGGAATAAAGTAAATGTTTTTTTTAATAGAAGTGATAACAGAAAGATCGATTCGAAATACAAAAAGCTGGATACTTCGTCGGAACTCATTTTTGAAATGAAACAAAAACATAATATACAAAAACAGATGCAGCGGACGGACTGTTATAATATATAATTATAGTTAATCTTAATATATATATAAATTACGTGTCACGTTGTTTGTCCGCGATGGACTCTTAAACTAATGAACGGATTTTAATGGGGATTACTTCATGGAGTGCAGTTTAGTCCAACTTGAGAGATAGGATAGTTTTTATTTCAATTTGGGACCCATAATTAGTTTTAAAGGCATAAAAAGGCATAAAAGACATTTATTTTCTCAAAATTGATTCCTTTAGAATTCTTTTTGATGTCATTTCTTATACTACTAGATACTACTACCGCTTCGGAAACAAATGGCGCTCTGAGAGAGAAAAAGCGGCGCAAGAAACTCTCCCAGCATTCTTTTTTTATGCGCTCTTTTCAATAAAAATATATTGTATATTTTGTATATTGTACAGTCGCTATAAAATAATCACAATCTAGTCCCAGGCTGTCCGATCATTTAGATATTCAGCAGTGGAGTAATAGGATTTACGACAGAGCCATTTTTTTTATAAAACATTTAAATTTATTTATAGATAATGCCTGAACAGTGGCTGGGACTTTATTGTAGCAGTGTATACATTTACCCTTAAAGCTATTATGTATCTTATGAAGCCTACTAGAATTAGTTACAAGCAATCCCTTATTTCTAGTGTTATAATAATGAAAATCACTATTAAGAGCAAAAAGGTGACGATTTTTGTGAACATATATTAAATTTTCATAAATGTACTGACAATAAACAGTCATAATATTTATTTCTTTAAATTTTTCTTTGAGAGACTGTCTATAACCAAGCTATATATATAGTACGAACAGCTCTCTTTTGCAGTGCAAACACTATATCAATGTCAGCAGCATGACCCCATAGTAATATACCGTACGTCATGATGCTGTGAAAATAACTAAAGTACACTAATCTAGCGGTCGCAACATTCGTGTACTCTCTAATCTTTCTAACTGCATATGCCGTAGAGCTGAGTCTATCTGCTAGATGTGTAATATGTGGACCCCACTGAAGCTTTTTAACTAACGTGATACCCAAGAAGACCGTAGTGTCCACAAGTTCCAATCTCTGGTCATTTATAAGTACGTTGGTTTGTACCTCCGCTGTGTTTGGTGTAATGAACCGTAAACACTTTGTTTTTTTACTGTTTAAGTGCAGATTATTCGTCTCAAACCAACGAACTATCTTTGAGAGTGCATTGCTTACCTCGTCATCAATATCCGCACGTCGCTTCAATTTAAAAATAAGTGAAGTATCATCAGCAAACAATACAATCTCATGGCTATCATCTACCACAAACGGTAGATCGTTAATATATATAAGAAACAAGAAAGGACCGAGAATAGAACCCTGTGGAACACCTATTCCCACAGGTTTACCCGAAGACCGTTTGCCATTCACATCGACTATCTGAACTCTTTCGCTTAAATATGATTTCAACAGATTTAGGGCTCTATTTTTCACTCCATAATGCTTTAGTTTTAGGAGTAAAGTTTCATGGTGGACGCAGTCAAATGCTTTTGACAAATCACAAAAAATGCCCAATGCATCCTGTGACTCTTCCCAGGCGTAAAAGATGTGCTCAATGAGTCTAGTACCCGCATTAATTGTTGATAAGCCCCTAGTGGAACCAAACTGATTTTTGTTAATTAATTTACAAAAATGCATTTGTAGCTGTTGAAGCAAAAGTTTTTCAAAAATTTTACTTAAAACAGGCAGCACTGAAATAGGTCTGAAATTAGCAGGGTCAAAAGAACTGCCCGATTTAAACAAAGGTATATCTGACGGCTATATCTGACGATATCAGGAGCCCTATATATAAACGATGGATATCTGTTCACATGGAGAATAACAAAAAATAAATTGGACATGTAATTAATATTATGAATTTTTATATTTTTATATTTTGGACACCACACCCTTATACAGTGATGGTTTTCTAGTTTTTAAGTTTACTTTTAATTATAATAAATAATTAATGTTAACTATGGGACGTAATTGGCCTGAAATAAAAGAATTATTATTATTATTATTATTATTATTATTATTATTATTATTATTATTATTATTATTATTATTATTATTATTATTATTATTATTATTATTATTATTATTATTATTATTATTATTATTATTATTATTATTATTATTATTATTATTATTATTATTATTATTATTATTATTATTATTATTATTATTATTATTATTATTATTATTATTATTATTATTATTATTATTATTATTATTATTATTATTATTATTATTATTATTATTATTATTATTATTATTATTATTATTATTATTATTATTATTATTATTATTATTATTATTATTATTATTATTATTATTATTATTATTATTATTATTATTATTATTATTATTATTATTATTATTATTATTATTATTATTATTATTATTATTATTATTATTATTATTATTATTATTATTATTATTATTATTATTATTATTATTATTATTATTATTATTATTATTATTATTATTATTATTATTATTATTATTATTATTATTATTATTATTATTATTATTATTATTATTATTATTATTATTATTATTATTATTATTATTATTATTATTATTATTATTATTATTATTATTATTATTATTATTATTATTATTATTATTATTATTATTATTATTATTATTATTATTATTATTATTATTATTATTATTATTATTATTATTATTATTATTATTATTATTATTATTATTATTATTATTATTATTATTATTATTATTATTATTATTATTATTATTATTATTATTATTATTATTATTATTATTATTATTATTATTATTATTATTATTATTATTATTATTATTATTATTATTATTATTATTATTATTATTATTATTATTATTATTATTATTATTATTATTATTATTATTATTATTATTATTATTATTATTATTATTATTATTATTATTATTATTATTATTATTATTATTATTATTATTATTATTATTATTATTATTATTATTATTATTATTATTATTATTATTATTATTATTATTATTATTATTATTATTATTATTATTATTATTATTATTATTATTATTATTATTATTATTATTATTATTATTATTATTATTATTATTATTATTATTATTATTATTATTATTATTATTATTATTATTATTATTATTATTATTATTATTATTATTATTATTATTATTATTATAACTTTGCTGTATTTCATGAGGTCAGGGAACACACCCTCAGCTAGCTAGCATTAAATATTATTGCTAATTCAGGTGCTATAATGTCAAGTATGTATTTAACAATATTAGTCGAATGGCCCCATAGGTCTTTTGTATTTTTTAGGTTAATTAATTTGAAGATATAACCTGTAACATACTTAAATTTCAAATCAGTAGAAGATACTGGTACGTATAATTTAAGCATATCATATGCTGCTTTTGGCGAAGAGTTAAGGTATTTGGTCGTGACAATCGGGATTTCGGAGAAGTATTTATCAAATTCATTTGCAATTTCTATTTCCGAATTTATAACGCGATTATTAATATTTAAACAAATAGAGGTGTTACGGCAATTCGATCTACCAGTTTCATTGTTAATTACACTCCAAGTCGCTTTTACTTTATTATTACTGTTTTTAATTTTATCTGCAATGAAACGTGTTTTCACTTCATGACAAACTATTTTAAAGATCTTGGAGTATTTTTTTACATATATTTTAAATTCTTCACTATTATTGTAATGTTTCTCATAATAAAGGTAATATTATAAGCGTTTACGACTTTTGTGGATACCCATTGTTGCCCAATCATTAAAACTATGTTTGTTGTTTACTGTCACCGTTACTGGAGTAAAAATCCTGTCAAATTCCTCACAGAAGGAATTGAAGACTAAGTTGTAGTGAAAATTTGCAGTTTCGCCACAGTGTAAAAATGGTATCGTATTTACCAAATTATTTCTAAACCTCTCAAGACGGCTACCCGTAACTGGTATAATCGTCACCTTTTTTGGTCTGACATTGTCCAATCTTATATTTACTTTTATAAGTTGCTCACTATGGTCGGACTGAAGATTATTAATTATGAGTTTACTAGTAATAGTAACATCTAAACAGAAATATTATCTAAACAGGTTGCTGTTGTAGAAGTGATTCTAGTAGGTTCCCAAAATACATAGAACAAATTAAAACTTTGAAATAAATTTTTAAGGCTAGTACAATTGGCCGAAGGTTCAAGCAAGTTTATATTAAAATCTCCACACACTATAATTGACTTGCTAGTTTTGCTAAATTTTGATAGTACCTCCTCCATTCTGTGTTGGAATTGTTCATATGATGCAGTGGGGAGGCGGTATACACTTACAATAACAATATGCTCTAGTTCTATACAAGCTATCTCAATTAGTTGTTCTATAGAGAGATTAACAATATCTCTTCTATTTTTACATTTTAATCTATTATTAATAATAATTAGGGAACCTCCATGTATTGCCCTACTTCTACAAAACGAACTGACTACTTTATGTTCTCTAAAACTAAACTGGAGCTGATGACTCCTACGCCAATGTTCTGTAATACATAATATATCTATATTACAGCAGCTCAAAAACAGTTCAATTTCTAATTCCTTACTTGAGATACCTTGTATATTCTGATGAACAATATTTATGAGCTTTATATTATGATTATCTATAGCAGTAACATTTAATTTGGTGAATGTTGCCTATTTTGTATGATATTGCAAGAGTTGTCCTCCCTTGTCAAATAATTTAATTTCCAATATTTGTTTTGCATGGACATATTTTTTGTGAGGGAATTTAATGACGCACGGTTTGACAGTTCCGCTGTGAATCAATATCATTATAACAACAGCTACAGAACAACGTCTGTCGAGTCAGCTAGTAGTATATAATTTAAACAGACCTAGTCCAGTTCCAGTAAACATATTACATATACTAGTAAACTTAAAACATGTTTGGTGAGAAAGTAGCAAATGTGACAATCATAAAAAAAAACTATAAGCTAAGGATATTATTTAATAAGTGATATAATTATTTACATGTACGTTTTCCTAAATATTCTTTCAAGACATTCAAAAGATACTAATAGGTAATAAAAGATGATATTAGTCTGGTTGAAGCAAGTGTTTAGTAATATTAAATTATATTTTGAATTGTATGAAAATTCATAACCTATTTCGGACGAGTTCTTTTTTATATTTATTTGTGTTTAAGTATTCAATATTTTAAAGAAAATGAAACTGGCCAGTAATATCTAAGTCTAATAACTTATAAAATATTATATCGATGAGTTATTTTCCTCAATATCTGGGATTATATGATGATGATATTAATTATGAGCGATGCGGGATTTAAATCCGCGCCTCTGTTCATATACCTCGAAAACTATCTCAGTCTCAGAAAACACATTTACAAAAATAAAAAATATGTTTTATGGGTAACTTTTTGTTTAACAAAATCTATTCAATAAACAATTTACCAGTGGGAGGCTCCTTTGCACAGGATTCCGGCTAGATTAGGGGTACCACAACAGCGCCTACTTTTGCCGTGAAGCAGTGATGTGTAAACATTACTGTGTTTCGGTCTGATGGGCGCCGTAGCTAGTGAAATTACTTGGCATTTTACAGACTTAACATCTTATGTCTCAAGGTGACGAGCGCAATTGTAGTGCCACTCAGAATTTTGGGTTTTTCAAGAATCCTGAGCGGCATTGCATTGTAATGGACAGTGCGTATCAATAACCATCATCTGAACGTCCTGCTCGTTTCGTCCCATATTTTCTTATAAAGAATATGCGTTCAAAAAACGTGAATTAATTTATTTTCTGATAATTCAGAAAAGCGTACAGGTCAATTTATGATAGGTCTTATTTCCTTCAATCACTGCATTTAAATGGGCAAGGCGTATCAGCTATCATTAGCTGAACTTCTTGATTGTCTCGTATCTTATATTCATACTCTCCACCAGCATCTATACAAAGTTTTATATCTATGAACTAATTTTCAAAACACTTTTTCCCAGTCCGCTTTAAAGACCTTTTCTATTATAGCGTTTTTTCCGGTGACAGCAAATAAGAAGAAATAAAGAAGGGTTGTCTAGAAGTTTGACCGGTGTGCTATTTCAGAAAGTGCTTCGTTTTGAGGGCTGCGTACAACAAAAACGTTTTCATGGTAAAGCAACAGCCCGTCGCTTGTTGATCACAGCAGTGAAAACCTCTGGCAACCATATTGTATTATACCAATACGCATTGATACTTCGTTGATTTGTATCAAGTATTGAAGCCAAACACCCAGTCAACAAAAAAACTAACGATCAAAAACTCACCCGCACTTCAAGGTCACTTTACATTGGTAGGCGTCGATTCATTTTTAAACACTCAAACAGTTGATTGGCGGTTCGTACCCAGATCGTATTGATAAATCTGAATTCATCACGTAATATGATGAATCATGTTATGTCATCATTCAGTGCTTCTGAACATTGGTTAGATAGAGCAGGCACCTAGCGCAAAAATTATCTCCACACACGAAATTGCTCGAGGAGAATTTCATCCAGGTGTAATGTGTGTATGTGTTCAATCTATTGATAATTTTTAATGAAAATAAGGGACAAGACGAGCAGGACATTCAGCTGATGGTAATTGATACGCCCTATCCATTACAATGCAGTGTAGCTCAGGATACTTGAAAAACCCAAAAATTCTGAGTGGCACTACAATTATTGAGCTCGTCACCTTGAGACATAAGATGTTAAGTGTCATTTTCTCAGTAATTTCACTAGCTACGGAGCCCTTCAGATCGAATCACAGTAATTTACACATCACTGCTTCACGGCAGAAATAGGCGCCGTTGCGGTACCCATAATCTAGCCAGCTTCCTGTGCAAAGGAGCCTGGAACTGGTGTAATTTGCCTGCTTTCTTGAATTTAATATTTCACTGCGATCACGTCAAAGGGCTGCCACTTATTTCTACATGCCTCAAAGTTATTCCATTCAAATTAATTACACCAATAGTACACGGCTGCCTTAGAAAATCGTAATTTTTTATCGCTATATGAAGTCAATGATTCTATGTATAAGTCTATGATTTCTGTGGTTTTTTTATAACAATAAAGTACGAGACGAGCAGGACGTTCAGCAGATGGTAATTGGTACGTCATGCCCTGATGGGCTAATTGTACCAATTACCATTATCATTGTAATCAATGCAGTGCCGCTCAGGATTCTTGAAAAAACCCAAAAATTCAGAGCGCACTACAATTGCGCTCGTCACCTTGAGACATAAGATGTTGCGTCTCATTTGCCCAATAAGTTCACTAGCTACGGCGCCTTTTATACCAAAACACCATAATGCTTACACATTACTGCAGAGAAATCTCACAGCTGAAAAAAATGTCGTTGTGGTACCCATAATCTAGACGGCTTCCTGTGCAAAGGAGCCCCCACTGGATTTAGGAGATATGAAATCATATCAAAAACATCACGCGAACAGTTGTTCCAGACATTAAACATCTTTAAATGACATTCGATAATTTCAATTAGCTCGTCAAAATTTGGAGGGAATATTTTAAAATTCAATCGTTCCAATTTTCACTTACACATAAAAACTTTTTTTTCGCAATTATTTTTACTTATTCTGGTGTGTACCTACCGAGAATACAAATCTAATATTTATAAAAGATTAAACAAACGAATTTACCGTTCCGTGGGCGTAGCAAATATTATGTAGATTAGATGTATCCAATTTCCGGTTAATATACTTAAAGTTTTCGATTCATACCGAGATTATTTCGGCGTTTTCGACGTCTTTTCGAGGTAACTCCATACTTATAGTGATTGCTCGTATTATATTCGCAAATTTTATATTTAGCTATAGCTGAATTGAACACAACCAGGGCTGTCAAACTATCGGTACTAGAGACCCTGTTGATAGTACATTGGCCGCTAGTACAAATATTATGATAATAAGAAAGGGAACCATTCTTGGCCTTTTAGTATTAGCCTTGGGCTAAAAAAGAAAAGGCGGTTGTTGGCTGTCGCTGTTGCTTAGCGACATTGCCATTTGATGAGTACTACTCACTATTCTGGCGAGGCTGATGATCATGAGGAAAGCGTTGAAGACACTACAACTTCTGCGGAGGTGATCTGGGCAAGCACGTAGTCAACTGCTGGTTGAGCCCCTAAGATCCGTATCTGCATTATCAAAATGTGATTTCAACCCCGGGCTTGAAGTGGAATTAAGTTGTAAGTTTGGTGGCATACCTTGCCAGATAAGACGTATGAAGCTTTCGACTTTCTTGGGTTTTTAAAGTTACTGAGGATGACAGGAAATGGTTTTGCAAAATAGAACAAAAGCACGATTATGCGATATTATAAACTTGAACACATTTTATCAGATCGTTTGGTATTCATTGGCTTTTTATAATGATGATAACAATTTAAATGATAAAGTATCTTCCGATCAATTCTATTGAGTAAGGATTTTATTTGAGGGTTACGAGATGGTGTGAGATATCACCCGCATAGTTTTTCGTATTGCGGATTTTACTTAAATGTTGATTTTAAGAGTTTAAACCTTGATTAAAAGGATCAATATGAGAACAAGTTTAAACAAATTACTTTTTACCAACCAATTTCCTAATTGATAAGTACAGTGATTTATCATAAGATTACACACTCATTCGTATATTAAAATTATAATATTTGATAGGTTTAATTTATTATTATTATATTGCTTCACGGTAGCATTCAGTCTATATATAGTATTAGGTAAATAATTCAAGTACTATTGCATTACGAAATGGTTTCTCATATAATATATTGTAATGGATGTTATAAATGTGAAGCATCTTACAAAGCTCGATAATTTTCAATATCGCATTTACGAGCACTCCAAATTCACAAATAACTTTGAATTTCACTTATCTTTGATGTTTTGTGCGCAGATTTGAATAATATGATTTATTTCAGATTCACGTATGCAAAGGCATTGATCACGTATGACGAAACATGGAGAGCGTCGACAACAATACCATATCATATGACAAACTTATTAACTTTAATCAAAGACATGTGATCAACAGTACAATGATCAAAGAGACATGGCCTATAGAGAAATGTTTGGAACTTCACTTGACAAACGAAACATACAACGATAACATAAGCAATGTATTTATTTACAACAACACTGAAATTTACTGCTTGGAACACGCGCCTTTACTCACTAGAAGTAGAATAGTTAGAGCGAGCATACTTTCAGTCATGGCAGTTTTATCGTTTGTTGGAAATTTTGCGACGATGATAAGCGTACAAAGAGGGAAACGCTGTCGCAGACGTGCGAGGCCGTCTTGGACTGCTATTTACAGTCTTATCTTTCAACTGAGTATAGCTGACTTATTCGTGACTCTATTTTGTATAGCTGGTGAGGCAGCTTGGTCGTTCACTGTGCAGTGGTATGGCGGAAATGTTTTGTGCAAATTGTTTAAGTTCTTACAAATGTTCGCGTTGTATTTGAGTACGTTTGTGTTAGTGTTGATTGGTGTAGATAGGTGGTTGGCTGTCAAATATCCAATGAAGAGCATGGGTACTGCAACTAGGAGTACGAGATTACTCATTGTGGCATGGATTTTGAGTATTGTTCTAAGTATTCCCCAGGTAATTAATTGCCATATGATTTATTATTATATAAATCACAAAAAATATGAAGAAGGTAAAGTACCACCTTTCTTTTATATTATTTAACAGCTTCTTCTTGAAAGTTAACGAAAAATAGTGAAGCCATGAATGTTTAATTTGAAAATAATACGACTTTAATAAGGAAATTATCAAATAAAAGGAAAACAGAATAATTTATGTATTCAGGCGATATACATATAATATATTGTACAATAATGATTGAAGAAATATATATATTTATTATTTAATAAAGTTAGAATCTGCCGATTTTGTTTGGAATACAATCACTAATTAAGATAGACGTAAAAGCGACCTACTAAACTGAGACAAGATAGACTTTACTACTCAAAGGAACTAAGATACAGGTTCAGGAATTAAAAAAAAATTATCACGAACTTTGGTTTGGTGAAATTCAAATTCAAATATTTTATTCAAAATAGGATGTGACATCACTCATTAAGAAAAAAAACTACAACCCATTCCAAAATGAATGCCTCAGGCCTGAGAAGAATAAAATCTAACATAATGTATTATTATAATCTTAAGAATAGGCGATCACTGTCAGGTTCATTCACGGAATTTAATTATAATTATTTTTTCTACCAAAAGCTCCCGCTGAGTTTGCTGAACACATTTGCAAACTTCTATCTAACTGATAGATCCTGACTTTTATTAAAAATAAAATTTGTGTCTGAATTAAAAGTTCCTTTAATAATCTATAATGTTACTATTTGTTCCAGACAATAGTTTTTAGGGTAGTAAAAGGTCCGTTCGTAGAAGAATTTCATCAGTGCGTGACACATGGCTTCTATACAGAGCCTTGGCAGGAGCAGGCATATACTACTCTCTCTCTGGTCTTCATGTTTGTAATTCCACTCATCATCTTAGTGTCTACTTATGTGTCTACAGTGAGAACTATTGCAAGTAGGTTTTATCATTTTATTTCGCACTAACTTCTACTGGGATAAATAGATTGTAATGTGAGGTATCTAAAAGTGACAAGTAACTATTAAATGCTATTCATTTTGACACCATGAAGCTCTTGTACATCAGGGCTGATAATCAGATCAATTCACAAGTATTCATTAAAAAAATCAACAATTAATGATTATAATTCAGTCAAAAAGGCATTTATGAATGTACTTTTATTTAAACAATGTTTGCTATATCGACTTAAAACCAAGAAATATTTATTTGGAGTATGAGTTACCGTTGAAGATAAACCTAACTACTAATAGTTTACATTCTTTCATACACTTATAAATTACATCAGATTTTATTTAAGTTTTCTAATTACATATACCAATTTAAATTAATAATGTAACGAAGAAAAATTTGTGTTTTTGTACGTTATAAGTAATTTCAAAAACAACTTGAGTGGATTTTAAAAATTGTAACTGTGGGCTGCATTATATTTAGAAATTACTTCGTAGCTTGGAATACTGTATAAATAGTTAAATATAGTAGCGAAAGAATAGATAGAAACACCTTTCTGTTAAAAATAGCAAAGTTTTTTTACACGTACATTGTACATTCCAGCCTGAACTATTTGAGACGATTGAATACTAATATTATTATATTTAACTACTGCTTTTTAGTTTTCTTTATCAACCATTATACATATATATTGGTCACAGTGAGTCTTGTATTCCTTTTTTTATAAAAATCAGGGACGTGACGAGGAGGACATTCAGCTGATGGTAATCGGTACGCCCTGCCCTTTACAATGCAGTGTCGCACAAGATTCAATCTCCAAATATATATAAAGAATCACTGTAAAAAGTGTTACTTAACAAATTCCCAGATAAATTATTTTGAAAACTATAAAAACTAGTCATTGTATGCTTACTAGTTAGCCTACTATACTAGATTGTAAAAGTATAAGCGACAATAGTATAGTAAATAAAATCAATGTATATCTTACAGTACTTAATGTTATTTAATTTTGTATTTCAGAAAGTGAAAAAGTATTTCAACCAGAAACAATCAGACAAGAAAAATACGTAACACCTGATCTGAACAGAAGAAGGCTAATAGACCGTGCCAAAATGAAATCACTTCGGATGTCAATTGTAATTGTAGTGACGTTTATTGTCTGGTGGACACCGTACTATATAATGATGTTAATTTTTACTTTTGTAAATCCTACAAAGAGTGTAAGTATTGTAATGTAAACAAAAATCAAGTTCTTTTTTAATTTTTTGACTTTTTTCGGATTACCTGGGTTTAAGAACGTTCGACTAGCAGTTATATGGCAACTAAACCGCAAAAATTGCAAAACGACCTCCTATGACACCTCTGGTACTGCAAAAAAGCATGGTTGAAGGAGATTACCTATCATAAGTTGATTTGATACGCTTCATTTTCTTAATTATCAGAAAATTAATTAATTCGCGTTTTTTGAACGCACATTTTTTATTAGCTGCGGGGGCTGCAAATGGGTAACCGCGCGATGAATCTATTGACTATAAACGTCATCCGACGCCAAAGTCACCACATGACGCAACGGGCTCGGGTTACAATATAATTAAAAATAAGGGACGAGACGAGCAGGTCGTTTATGTGATAGTAATTGATACGCCGTGTCCATTGTAATGCAGTGTTCCTCAGGATTCCTGAAAAACCCAAAAATTCTGAGCGGTACAAAGCGGACAATTGCGCTCGTCACGTTGAGACATAAGATGTGAAGTCTCATTTGCCGAGTAATTTCACTAGCTACGGCGCCCTTCTTCACCAAAAAACAATAATGTTTACGTAAATTACTGATTCACGGCAGAAATAGGCGCCGTTGACCCATAATGCAGCCGGCATCCTGTGCAAAGGAACCTCCCACTGGCAGCAATTGGATATTCGGGTTGTTGCTTCTTTAAAACTGAAAAACCTGTTTTTGTCTATGTGGTTTTAGTATTTCATATCAATTTAGGTAATTTTAAGTGCTAAATATTCATTTATTCATTCATTTAAGTTCCTGTAACCCTAGCTAGGGCATGGGCATCTACAGTGCATCTCGGGTTGTTACTTCTTTAAAACTGATAAACCTGTTTTTGATTATGTGGTTTAGTCTTTCGTATTAATTTAGGTAATTTTAAGTGTCAAATATTCATTTGTTAATTCATGTAAGTTCCTGTAACACTAGGGGCATGGGCATCTACAGTGCATCTCCATCATGATCAATCCTGAACATCTCTCTTGATTTCACTCCAGGACTTTCCATTATATTTCACTAAAGCTATCCTATCGTGAAAGACTACACCATGATCAATATAAATTGACCCTTTTCGCGTTTTGGTGTATCTATCAATAAATCAGCCTGATAAATGAATCTAGAATCCGCAACTTATCTGTGTAATTAAAAAAATATATCAATTGTTTAATTCATTGCAAAATTCATTTTCAAATGCATAACTTTGTACAGGTCGTTGACGATTGGATGTCAGCGATATTCTTCTTCGGTATGTCAAACAGTCTAGTCAACCCTGTGATTTACGGAGCCTTTCATCTGTGGCCTAAAAAACGTTCACGTAATAGTGAAAGGTATGATTTTTGAAATAAGTAAATGTAATTTATTTGGAATGAAATTGAATGAAAAATGTTTATTGGAAACGTATAGTTCATATAAATATATAAAAAAAACTTAAAATTAAATTTATAAAGGAAACAAACAATAAACAAACAAATTACACATACACAGTGCCGGATTAAGCAAGCGCGGGGCCCCTAGCAAATACTTTGAAAGAGCCCTTGTTCTATATTGGAAATAGTCTGTTACCGGGCTTCTGACGATTGTCATAGTAGGAAAAGTTTCACGTTTTTATGACATCAAGTAAATTCAATATTCCAACAGCTTAATAAGTTTCACTAAAATTACGCTCAGTTAGAGCAGAGTGGGTTTAAATATGCGGGGCCCCCATTCGCGTATGGCCCGTAGCAATTGCAACTCTTGTTATGTGATTAATCCGGCACTGCCTACACGTTACAAAAATGGTCCCAACTCAGCATATTTTCTGGTGTAAAAACCAACGCTGGTCTTCCGTTTGACTTTTGATGACGTCACGCTAAATATAATTTTATATAAGATAAGATCATATAAGGACGAATACACACACACAAGCACACGAAAACACGCACATATATACACGTTTCCTGCGTTTCTTTGTACCAACCTCATACGTACGCACGCGGCGACACGCACTATTAGCGCAGCCACCTGCACGCACTCAAGCGCATAAGCACACGCCTGTAATAAGAGCCATCTGTCTTCTAAACTCTGTATTTTAGGTAGCCCCACAGTGTGATCTATTTGCCACCTCGGTGGGATGTTTGGTCACAGAATGTAAGAAAAGATTTGAGAGTATGATGCCTGTAAGCTCTATAAAATAAGATAACTAGTTAGTTTATAATTTTTATTGTTTTAATCTGTAATGTTACATTGCATTTTTTAATAAATAAATATATATATTTGTGTATGTAAATATATATACTGACTAGCTTCCGTCCGTATACAATCATGGTGTCTTACTGTGTTAATTACTTAAAAATCAGGCCTTTAAAATGTTAATCCCCTTTTGGCTGTCAGATCATATAAGTAAAACAAAAGTTATTTTAGCTAGTAAATTACCGTAATAAGAATTTAATAATTAACTAATAACTTATCAATTTACATGTTTAATTTTAAATTTGTACTTGTATGATGTATACTCAGTGGGCGCAATGGTGGTGGTTACATCTTATGTCACTGTCAAATTGGAACTCCTAATCCAAAATTTAATTTTTTTTTCATGCTCTTATTCCCGATATGTGCATTAACCTGTTTTTACTCAACAAGAGCAATTTTGTGGTTTACTGCTGTATCGTACTTTATAAATGGGCATTTTTTGTTTGCGTTGTTAAATAATCATCGTTAATAATATACCAGTATTTATAGCTATGATGATTGGTTAAAACATTCTGTTTTTAACGTTTTAAATTATTGCTAAGATGTATGCATCATTTTGGTATGCCTAAACCATACCTTATTAAAGATAAAAAAACATCAGTATGTAATTTTTAGACAATTTTGTAACGTCGATACTATCGAGTGAAGTGCCTACTCGTATAGTAGTGTTACCATTCTATCAAATTTTACATCATCATCATCATCAGCCGGAAGATGTCCACTGCTGGATAAAGGCCTCCCCCAAAGACTTCCACGATGATCGGTCCTGCCCTGCCCTCGTTCAACGTATTCCGGCGATCTTGACCAGATCGTCGGTCCATATTGTGAGGGGTCTACCAACACTACGTCTTCCGGTACGTGGTCGCCATTCGCGGACTTTGCTGTCCCAACAATTGTAAATGAAAACTTTCCAGAATTATCATATTTTCTTAACCAATAAATAATATAATTTAGAAGTGGCACATACTTAACAGATAATACGACCTTTATGTTGTTATTATTAATAAATGGCTTATATTTTGTTGTTGGGTCTAATAGCCTAGACACATGGTCGGACCACCGTCGTACTCGGTACGGTCCCGACGGTAATGATAACAATTTTGTACGATAGACAATACATACATACATCGAATATGGTCTGCTACCAGACCGCATCCAATGGTTCGGCCGTAACAAATCCGATCATGTGTTTAGGCTCTTCTTCTTCTTCTTTAACCTTGATCTACACAATACTGAGTAAAGGTCTCTTCCATTTTAGGCCATTTTGTGCGGTTCTGAGTTTTCTGCATCCATTCCTTCCGCATCAAATCGTCCGTCCATCTTGCTGGCCTAAACCCCGTTCCTGGTTTCCACTCCAACAACTTATTGCCCCATCTTCCATCAGACCTACGAAATATATGGCCCGTCCAATTTCACTTCCTAGGGGCTATGATTTTTGCTTGTTTTTAGGCTATTTACGTAGGCTATTCATATATAAATAATTATGTTATTCTTATAGGGATTCCGGGCAACCTGCTTCATTTATTCGTCGTGGTGATCAGACCTCATCTATACGACTGACTACCATCAGATCAATGAGATCATCTGCGAAATACACAAACGGACAAAATATGAGTCTCTTATAATATTATGAGAAGTGTTTTTGCTATATAAATTAAGTACCCCACACCCACTCATTGTATAAATACCTATGTAATGAAATGTCATTGACTGAATTATTTGTATTGTGAATATATAGATATTTCTAAGTCAAACAAAATATAGACTCCGGAAAAGAAATCACCATGAATTATATACTAAAACCATCTACGAAACATCTTATGGTATAACTTCTATACCGATCGGATCAGTGGTATTCAAAGTACAACCGAAAGAAAAAAAAAGGCTCTCAATTTATTAGTAAATAGTATAGATTAAGAATCTCCGCTGCGCCCCAAATAGATAATGCAGGCATAATTGCAAAGTACGGCAACTAATACTACTATTAAGTGGGCGTACTGGAACCAGTGTCGAACAATGTGTGACGTTAAATTTTGCTAATAATTGAAACCAAAATCCCGGTTTGCGTAGTAAAACTTTGTAAAAATAATACTACTAGAAATAAGGAACACACTGGGATCTCATATCATCAGTAAGTTATTTTGTATTTTATTTATTTCAATGTTAAATAACACATGTTACAAAATTTTGAAAGATGTTATTGAGCGTCAAGATGCCACGCAGGCAAGCATCTAATAGTTGCCGTAATAAAAAAGCAATTGTTCTTAGGCAGTGCGGTATCTAGTTGGAGTGTAGCGTAGACCAATTCTTAATCGAAGGTAAATAGATATCCATCATAATTCTGAAAATGAAAGTATTGTTGTCATTGCGTTACAAGGTTCGTTAGTAGTTAAAATGTCTTGATCATGAGATAAAAATATTCCTTTTAATTGATTATGGTTAACCGACAAATTGTGCTATTTTTGAGGTTTTAATATTATCACTGTTGATTAGGTAGACAAGTTTTTAGTTGCTTATTGTGTGACTAATGTAAGTGGATCATTCATCAGTACTTCAAATGTTTATTACATATTCGCATAATACCTTTATTTGTACAGAGTCTGTGAATTTATGCATCCGGTACTAATATGATCTATAACTAGGCTTTTTTAATAATATACTTCTATTTTTTATATATGTTTCAGCCAACTTGCTTAACTTAGCCGTTCAATCAACAGAATAGATTTATGACTGTCCCGAATGATAAAATAATAATAATAATAATATTGACACACTTTTTACACAAATTATCTTGCCCCAAGTTAAGCATATATAGCCTGTGTTATGGGTTACAAGACAATGATATATTTAATACAATATATTTACTTAAACATACATAAATTTATATAAACATACATAAATACATTTAAACATCCATGACTCGGAAACAAACATCCATATTCATCATATAAAATGCTTGCACCTACCGGGATTCGAACCCGGGACCTCTAGCTTAGTAGGTAGGATCGCTAACCACTCGGCTATACAGGTCGTCGTGATGATATTTAGCCTTTGCGTTTGATACAACATTTAATAAACTGTCTAGCTACTGCTTAGTACGATAGGGTGACAATGTGACAGAAAAAAGATGAAACATGTGGTATTTTTTATTTAATACTAGCTGACCCGGCAGACTTCGTACTGCCTCCATGGATAAATAAAAGTCTAAACTTTTGTATGAAATAAAGTTCAAACAAACTATATAAATATGACTGAAATTTTATTATTATTTTCTATTAATTACACATGATGTTGCTTACTTACAAAACAGAGTATTCCTAAAATACTGGCTATTTATAAGGTTTCAAATTAATATTGACAGACACACAGAGTTATGATACAGTCTGTTAATCAATTTAAAGCTTTCTTATAAACTATATTGTTTTTTTTTGTTTTGTGGTGCGGTTATATTCCGAAATTTTATTTTTTGACCAAACTTAAGATTTATCAATCTACATATAGTTTGTTGTCAAATGTCAAATAAAATTGTTTACGTTCAGAAATTTAATTTGTGACAAAACTTAAGATTTATCAATCTACATAAAAATAATCTGATAGATAGTTAACAACCGTAGTTAATCTACCAACTATAGTTACCTAAAATTAAGTTTATTTTATACCTCCTGAGATAGTAAGAAAGATAAAAATTCTAATTAGTTATTCATTTCAAACTATTATTATAATTTGATTTCTGAACGACGGAGGCACATCAAAGGAAAATTAAAATCATTGTTTTTATTTAATTCCGAGCATTTGCATATTTATTCACCTTTTAAACCTTCATTGGACTTATTAGCCAAATCGGTCCAGCCGTTCTCCAGTCTTAGCGAGACTAACGAACAGCAATTCATTTTTATGTCTATAGATATTTAAAATTAACAGGATAAATTTGTTTTTGGGACATTCTAGTCACCAAGGGCGGTTTGGGTTAAATAAAAATTTGCTAACTACACTACTAAGACAAAACCCTAATAACTAAAAAGAGGACATATTATATTTTTGTAGATCGCAATTTTCTTTTAAATTTTAAACAAATTTACAATCATTTTGTAAAAAAGATGTAAGCAAATTGAAAGTACCTGTCTCTAATTGAGTATATTCTCTCAAAATTTTTAATGTATTCTTATTGTGAATAATAATTTAGGCAAAACATTTGCCAAATCATTATTTATTTTATGGTTCATCTAAGTTGTTTTAGAATGTGATGTTAAAAAAAATGATTTTACCAGAAAATAATAATATATTCATTTAATAATAATATTTATTAATATTGTATATATTACAATAAAAGGCAAAAAAAAAACAGAAAATATGAACTTTAGAAGAACTTTTACATGTAATATTTAATATTATGCTTTGTAGTATTAATGTTGTAATTAGTATAATAAATGTTTATTTGTTTAACATTTATTTTTAAGCTTAACGTTATGTAAAAATATATTCGATATATAATGTAAATAATTATTATGTTGAAAATAAAAAATAAAGTTATATGCTTTTTTATTCCTATTAATTTTCGCTATTTGATTTTATCTATTTTCACAAAACAGTAAGAATAAAGAGTTAATTTAAATTTAACCGGATTAATTCTGAGCTAGTATTAGTTTCTTAAGATGCCGTCAGAACAATTCCACCCAAATATATCTACTTGGAGAAACATCTATATGTCGCAGTGACAAACAAGTGCGGTAACTTCATGATAAGTGATCACCACTGCCTTTATTGTCCCTATTCCATTCAGGCCAAGCCGAAATCAGGAAATCGATATTTTTTAGTAGAGATTTTCATTTCAAAGTGTAAAAACTCCGTTTATTCGTACAGAAAATAAAAATCAGTAACCTACCGTATAGTTTTAGCGTTATGGGAAAAGGCTTACGTCGTCACGTGGCAGAAATTTCCGTTGGCGAGGGCCGCGGGGTCACATTGTTTGCTTTGTTTTATTAAGATACATCTGTGATTTTTATTATTTATAAGTTTCTTTTAATAATTTAATGTTGATTAATTAATGTGATTTAAAAAAAGGTACCCAAGGTAAAATTGTGATTATTATCTAGACTTCATAAGGTCATTTTCTTGATATAAAAGTAAAAAAAAAAGATGAAGAAACTATTATGTTCGAGTATCATAATAATAATTTCGTTATTTTTTTTTAATTTACTAACAAATTATATGCAAAATAATATTGTCTACTGTAATTGTAGTAAAACATCGACACCTTGAAAAACCACAAACTTTTATTGGATTTGAAAACCACGTCGTCCCGTGTGGCTTGAGGGATTTTTTTTGGTCGAACCTCACACACGGCTCACGGGTGACCCCCATGGCTTGAATGTTCATTATAAGAAGGATCACCGGTGAGTCCCGTGGCCGGTATGGAAATACTCGATTATTCATGCGTGTTCAACGTGTTAACTACGCCAAATTGGCTTCGTAATTAGTTGTCAACACAACGAAGAAATACTTCAAGTATGTCCACATTCAACCACTCTATAAAGCGCAAGATCGGCCACATTGAGCTCATAGAGTTCTTTAAATTTACATGAACCCAGTAGTCTCTTAACGACAGGTTTTCTTGACAAGACGTCTAGTAGAGACGTCACTTTATTGTGTATCTACTGCATTATTATGGTGAGTTAGAAGAGGAGCTTAAAACCCTACTATGAATTCCTCCATCGCAACAGACGCCTACGCTCCTCATGTCTGTGTGTGTGGCATTTCTCCACAGTGCGGCTTATATATATATAATAAGCTAATATTATGAGCTTCCTTGTGCAGTTTTTACAGAACGATACGACATTGTTACCTTCAACGAAAATCACAATCAAATCACGGATTAGTACCACACGCGCACAGAAAACCTGCGTGAATTAGTGGCCTAGCGCGATTAAGTAAGGCCGCGAACCGACTTTCATCCCTCCACCACAATATGTCAATATTCCCTCAAGAGATATTACCCAAAGAAGCCTCTAGAAACTTCCATCAATTGGGTTGCCTGAGAGTCTATCCAATTGGACCAACAGCTTCCACACTTGGCACACCATCAATATCGGTAGACGGATATTGGTGATACCTGAAGCCTGTGTGCCTGTGTCTGTACTGTTTCTTATGCATATTAATGATATTTTGGAAGCCTCCGATATACATTGCTATGCAAATGTCAGTACTAGATACGTATTCTGCTGTATGCTTCAACCATGCAAGTCGCTTTCAGGAAACTAGGAGGATCAGTGCCGCATAAAACTTGTGTCTTCTATCGAGCCATCTCTTGAGAAATTTGCAAGTTGTTCTGAAAATTTGAGAAGGCCCAGAGGACTTTAGATTGCGCGTTAAGTACTAAAAAACCCACTTTTCTTACTTTCGCTCTTTGAAAACACTCCATTTATTGTCTCACCTTGTATTAGAATAATCGACCCTAAAATCGACTGGAGCGACTGCTAAGCCTGCAGTCATCTGGAAAGAAAAACCAAATTGGCTTCGAGGATACTCGCATAAAGTAAAACACCATTTCAGGTCTCTGGTACTGCAGGAGAATGTTGGCTTAGTTATCCCTTAACATCAGGTGACATTCGTTCATTTGTCTTTATCTTTTGTAAAAAAAATATTATCTTAATATTTTTTTTTTATGAAAATAAGGGACGAGACGAGCAAGACGTTGAGCTGATGGTGATTGATATGCCCTACCCATTACAATGCAGTGCCATTCAGGATTCTTGAAACACCCAAAAATTCCGAGCGGCACTACAATTGCGCTCGTCACCTTAAGACATAATTTAATGTCTTAAGGTGACGTCATAATTAAATGATTATATAAAAGATGAAGGTGTTATTGAATTTATAATGGTTAGTAAGATGATGTTAATATTGATAATCTTTCATCAATGTCAACTCATGAAAGATAAGCGGTGCTATTTCAAAAAACTAATTTAAAAATGGCTTAGACACGTATTTTGTTAAACAGTTACCTAACTTAAGCAACGTCAGTGACCTAACAATAACAACGTCTAAAATGGAGTTTATCTTTTACTATTACAAAACAGTGTTTAGCTTGTGTTTAACTAAAACATCGCAATGGAACGCATTTTTTGACAACTGTCATCTATCTGTCAACATATAATCTGAATCTTCCTTGTATACTCGTATAATAATCTATCCGTTTGACACACCTTAGAAAAGCTTCGATTCGTGTTTAAGTATAAGCAATGTGTAAAGGTTGTTGAATTATTGATTGATATTTTTTAAAACAAGTGTTCAACATATGTTTAACTTTTTTGTAATAACACAATATCTGTTTATCTACAAAACATATAATTTGAACCGGAGTACGAATTTTTTGCATACTCATGATACACTGTTAAATGAATCCTAATTTCCTTAATTTATCACCAATACTTACAGATTATATTTTGTGTGGATCTTATGTGGATCGTAATAGTTTAGTATTACTAGTTAGATAATATGAAACACTATGTCACACTGGCTGAAGAAATTGTATTTAGCATATAACAGTTTAAGTTTTGTTTAACTATGACGTTATTCAAGTTGGCAGCACTCCAAGCAGGCAAGTAAATACACCACCGCAGTTTTGACTCAGCTAATTGCGAACACTAATCAATTTTGCCTCAACATGTCGTCGTATTCCTTGACAAGTGGGAGGCTCCTTTGCACAGAATGCCGTCTAGATTATGGGTACTAAAACAAAGTAATGTATAAGCATTATAATGTTTCGGTCTGAAGGAGAAAAGGCAAATGAGACTTAACATCTAATTTCTTAAGGTGACGAGCGAGTCAAGGAATAACTGAATGGTTACTTTTTAAAAAAATAACTTTATTCAATTAACCCGATTTACAATGTTTACGGAGCTAAGACTAAACACAGAATACTTAATTTTACGGAAACTTACATTATATAGCTTATTCTAACAAAGAGAGTCATATTTCTGTGGAAAAGTAATTTGGTACATCAGCAATATTGTTTTCAGAAGGTTCTACACGTGTAAAGTAAATGTACCTACGACTTGTTGCTATGCTCTACTTTGGCTGACAAAGCATAAATCTATAGGGTTAGCACCCTTAACTCCTCCCCCCTTAAGAGAGAAATCAGCTGGAGACGAATCTTTTGGTTCCAGATGATTTCGACGTATCTGAAGGATTTTCTAAAACAACTTTAATTTAACAATTACAAAGGCTATTAAAAACACAAACATTATTACTATGATACTTATTGTCCATACACTTATATCCTGGGTCACTAAAATTTTATTTTTATCACCACTTTCACTATTGTATTTTGCACTATTGAGAATATCTTTGATATCGTTAAGGTCTACACCGCGAAGGTCGACCTGGCTGTCTTCTATTCTGATTTCTTGTTGCAGCTCTGGCATCGTTACAGGATTTAGCAGCAATTTCACCTCGGGTGTCCTTGTTTCAGCTACTTTACTGATAATCTTGTCGCCGATTTGTGTTTCACAGCTTTCATTGGGAATTACCAAAAATGTTCCTTTTAGGTTGTATTTCCTGGCTTCCTCTTTGCAGGTCTCAGTAAGAATTACGTTTTTCTTTGTGAAAAGTAACCATATTCTATTTGCTACTAGGTGACTTCTAAGGTCCTCTATTTGTACAACATTCTTATGACATGAAGAATAGTTTTTAAGAAGCATTATTTGTTCTATGCACGTAGTGTCAGCGTATTGCACGATGTTATCTTCCTTACAAAGTACTCGATCATTCTCTATTTGCTGGCATGGAGTTGACACGGGTCTGTATTTCAATCCATTCACTATGAGGTAAGGATACTCGGGAATTATAACAGATGTTTTTAAAGAAATAGGATTATATATAGGTATCGGGATAATTTTGTAATAATTATATGTGATCGTGTCTAACAGGGGAACTTCCAACACAAAAACTAACTTATTATTATCAGAATACGATTTAAGAACTATAGTACTTTCTAATTTCATTAGGTTGTCTTTACCTACAGTATACACTAATCTATGATATTTTTCTATTTCTAATAATATATTAAATAATTCTGTAGAATTGATTATAGATTGGTGAAGTATATGTATTTTACTAAAGGCTATTGCTGTTTCTATCTCTTGTATTACATTATAGATAGTTCGAAAGTTATTTGAGATTTGATAAAGAGTATTCATTTGACTGACTATATTATGTATTGTTGACTGATTATACTGCAATGTTCGTAGCTGCGAAGTTTTAATATTCAGTCGAAGTAAGTTATGTTTTAAATCATCTGAAACATTAACAAGCTTATCGAAAGCCTTTTGCATAAGTGACAGTTTTCTTTCTACCGAATGTTCTCTGTCCTTGAGATGAGTAATCTCGGAATTATATCTAATAGCATCATCATTGTCTAAATTGCCTGAAATTAATTTAATAATAGAACCTAACGGGTTTATTAAGCCTCTTTTTAGCCTTTTACTGGGCATAATTTGTTTAAATCTATCTTTTGTAAGTTGCATAAAAGATTCAATCTGTGAAGCTAATCCTACAAGTTCATTATGATACTCATTTTGCGAGTAAATCATATCTTTTAATCTAAAATACTGGTTTATATTAGTTTCTAAGTATTTAGCTAAAGTTTCTAAATCTAACGTCTTAAAAATAGTCCACTGGCTATTCTGAATCACTGCTGTACTTATCCGTAACGGCGCTATTCCCGGATTCTGATTCATATCTTGCAGGTTTACGCTGCTTACTGATTCCACTAGGACCAGGAGCGTCAAGACTGCTTGCCACCACCCGTGGAGGGCGTTTTACGTTTTTTATTGCTACTTTTGTATTCCTTTTCCCTAATTTTACCGGTACAATATTCCTATCAATTTTCCCTATAACTTTGGCTTTTTCGTACCGTGGCATTTCCTTGCCTTTTCGATTCCTAGTTGTTTTCATGAAAACTTCGTTTCCTTCCTGTATCTCTGGAGGCTTTTCACCGCCTTTTTTCTCTATCACTTTACTTTTATTCTCTATAATCTTTTCGCTTACATATTCATATAATACCTTGAGACTTTTCCTATGATCCTGAACTAATTTCTGTAATAAATTTTTATCTCTATCTATATCAAACGCATTTCCTGATTCTGTATGTCCAAATACTATTTCAAAAGGTGTGAAATTCGTAACGCTATGAATAGTGTTGTTATATGCCATAATAGCATATGTCATTACTGATGCTGCATCTTGGTCGCTTTTTTCATATTTTGCTTACCTATAAATTTCAAGAATTGTTGAATGAAAACGTTCAACAATACCCATTGAATTGGGGTTGTTTGGTGTCCCTACATGCATTTCAATTTTGTACAAGTTCAGTAATTCTTTAATTAGATTATTATTGAATTCAGTGCCGGGGTCGCTATTTATCTTTTTTGGGACTCCATAGATACTAAAGTACTTAATTAATGCTTTAACAATTTCCGGCGTACTTCTATTGGGTACATTAAATGCTTGCGCTATCTTGCTAAACGCGTCCACTATAGTTAAATAATAATTATTTTCTATATACAAAAGATCCATAAAAACTTCTTCAAATGGCATACACTGTGTTTGAGTGAGTTGTATTGGGGGCTTAATGGGTTTTCTATCATATTTCATTTTCCTACACTGCTCGCATGCATTTATTATGGCAGAAATCATAACTTTCATGTTAGACCACCAATAGTGTCTTCAAAGTTTTATGAATGTTTCTCGTATACCCCGATGAACAGTTTTGCCCTCATGATATTTAATAACAATCTCTCTTTGCTCTTCTTCATTTGTTACATCAACTACTCTCTCTGTACATTCTATTAAATTTTGAGAGCCTTTTTTATATAAAGCTGTTACTACTTTATTAAAGATTTTCCTAAATATTTCCTCTTCGAAATAAATGAAATACTTTTGTTTAAAGTCTATATACTCTTTTAAAAACTGTTTAACTAAATGTTCATTATTAATAGCAGGCATGTGAACCTCAATTATTTTTTGGCTATTATTAGAAATGTCTTTTACACTGATGTCATTTTTATACCAAATGTAGATAAGTATTTGTCTAGGTTTGGTATCAATGGCTTCATTTAAAATTGGTATGCCTTCATGTTCCCTATTCGTTATTGAGTGAGCAGTAGCTCCGTCATCTGATTCCGATATGTCTATGACAGGAATCTCTTTTCTATCTATACTCATCCTATCTGAGTCCGATTCTGATAAGAAAATTGTTACTTCACTTTCATTTTTATCTTCTAAAGTTCTAGTAGTTTCTTTATCATCTATATTAACTTGCATTGATTCGCTGTCATTATCTAACATATTAACCTTTATTTCCCTAATTTGTCTACCATTTAAACTAACTACGATATTATTACTATCCGCTCTTAAGCTGTTTATTTTTACACGAGATAAAGCATCTGCATTTGAGTTCTGTGACCCTTTTTTATAATTAATTTCAAAATCATATTCCTCAAGTCTAAGGCACCATCTAGTGAGTTTACTATTTGGGTCGTTAAGTGAATAAAGCCAGGCTAAGGGCCTATGGTCTGTATAAATGTGGAACTTTTTACCCCACAAATACGGTCTGAAATGCTTTACTGCCCAGATGACTGCTAAAAGTTCCTTCTCTATGGTGCTATACCTAGACTCTGTATCACTCAAAGTTCGGCTAGCATATGCCACAGGTTTGTCTGAGCCTATAGTGCCTTGTGAAAGTACTGCCCCGATTGCATAGTTTGATGCATCGGTGGTCAAAATAAAAGGCTTATTGAAATCTGGGAATTGTAATAATGGGGCATTTGTGAGAAGTTTTTTACAAGTTTCAAAGCTTTCTATATAATCAGCATTTAAAACAATACTTTTACCTTTTTTCAAACAGACTGTAAGCGGCCTTGTAATTTTCGCAAAGTCTTTAATAAATTTCCTATAATATCCTATAAGGCCAAGAAAACTTTTGATTTCCGTTGTGGTTTTCGGTATAGGATATTTTAGTACGGCTTCTATTTTATCATTATTAGGTTTTAAGCCCTCGCTAGTTATCGTGTGCCCTAAATATAACACTTCTTTACGTAAAAAATTAGATTTATCTAGTTGCACTTTTAAGTTAGTTTCGCGAAATCTTTCAAATACAGCCCTAAGATTTTCGTAATGCTCTTGAATACTTTTAGCAAAGATTATTACGTCATCAAGGTATACGAGGCAATGGATACCTTGTTATCCCCTTAGAACGTTGTCCATTGCTCGCTGGAATGTAGCCGGTGCCGTTTTTAGGCCAAATGGCATTCTATTAAATTCGTAGTGACCAAAAGGGGTGCTAAATCCTGTCTTGGCTTTATCCTCATTTTCCACCTCTATTTGATGGTATCCACTCGCTAAATCTAAAGTTGTGAAATATGTACTCTTGCCTAACATATCAAAAAGATCATTGATGTTCGCAAGAGGGTATTTATCGTCAATAGTTATTTCATTAAGGCGTCTGTAGTCTATGACCATTCTCCATTTCTTTATGCCTGAATTATCTACTTTCTTGGGTACCAGATGAACCGATGCACTCCAAGGTGAAAAAGACTTTTGAATCAGGTTATCTTTGAGCATTTTCTCTACTTGGTTCCTAATTTCTGCTGTTTGTGTAGGCGGTAACCTATGGGCCTTAATATGTATTGGATCTTCATTTTTAGTCCTAATGTTGTGCTTTACCTCATTAGTAAAAGAAAGAGATACGTCCTCACAATAAAAATATCTTTAAATTCTTTGCAAATATTAATTACTGATTGCTTTTCCTCCTCATTCATATGATCTACTCTTAACTTTGAGAGATTATCTGTTAACAGTTGATCTATGTTATAATAAAACTTATCAGTAAAATTTAAATTTACCCTATCAAATTCTAAATTCGTTCCTGAGTACTGTTCGACTTTAAAAGAAGAAGTCACTGTTAATTCCATTTGCTCGGATCTGGAATTTTGAATAACCGTTGTCGCGTAACCATGTATACAGTTTACTAAAGCTGTTGGCATTCTAACACCTTCAGTAAATTCTGTGAAGTTTAATATGCCCTCACCATGTAACAAATTTACTGGAAGTTTGACCCTTAATTCGCTACGTGGAGGTAATACATAAATTTCACGTATTGGCGGACTATAAATAATCGGTATGCAAGTGCCCTTTGTAAATAATTTTGTGTAAGTTTAAATCTGTGTGAAGTTGAGTCAATAAATCACTACCAATTAAGCCGTCATACCTATCATCAACACAGTAAATATAAAATTTGTGCCATTCATCACTTTTAAATAATCTATGTAAAGGTATAAACTCTACTTCATTATGCTTACTACTAGCATGAGTACTAACTACTTCAAAATTTTCGTTTGGCTTGAAGTCGCAAAAATATTGATTCGCTAACTTTGGGCTTATAAACGAGCGTTGACTACCGGTATCAATCATAAAGATAGCATTAATTTCTGGTATACGTATATGCGGGAGATTTAATATATTACAATTTAATTTTATCCGTTCTCGTGTGTAGGGGCCCTTATGTAAAAATTTCCTACTTGTTCATTATCATTAAAAGTACCTGGTAACACATTATTTTCATTATCGTTATAATCGGTATAGTTTACACGTCTCGAACTAGCTGTTCTCATGGTTACATCGGTATTGCAACCTGATCCCGTCGCCGGCGTTGGCTGTACGTGTTGCGAGCCGCGACGAGCGTTGTCAGCATTTTGCCGATGTGGGAACTGCGGCCTCGCTTGTTCCAATGTATTATAATTATTAATTAATAATAAGGATGGATTATTTTGATTCAGAAGATTATTCTGGTTCCTATTATTGTTTCTTAATTGTAATGAATTATGTGGAGAAAAGTTATTACGATGAGAGGTGAAATTATTAATAGACCGTTGCAATTTCGGCAAGTTATTGTATGTACTTGTCGATGCTTGTTGATTAAAATTATATTGGTCAATGTTTCGCCGTTGAAAGTTTTGATTAATTTGAGTGGACCTTGTTTGTTTTTGATCATAAACTTCTTGAAAATATTGTTCCTCTAAAACAGCTTTTAATGCGTCTTCTAATGTTGAGACTTCTAATATTTCGCCAAATTAAACAAGAAAACTTTCATAGAAAGATCCGTGTATATATTTTGTTTAGATAACCTAACAGCTGCATCATCGACAGTTTCATTAATTTTGGCTATTAAAATACTCCTTATTTGTTGTATTCGGTTACAAAAATCTAAATAACTTTCGCCTCTATTTATATTCAAACTTTCTAACTCAAGGACAAGGCAATCCTCCGTCCTTGGATCCCCAAAATGATCCTGTAATATTTGTTTTAATTCAACCCAAGTCTGTATTGATTCTCTTTCACCAATTAAGTTAGCTGCTTCCCCGCCTAATCTACTAGTAATTGCATTAAAAAGATATTCATTTTGTACTTCAGTTCCTCTATATAAACTAATAATGTATTCTGTTTTGCGGATGAACAACGATAAGAGTCTTGTCTCTCCACTGAATACTGGAATTATTTTCAAAACTTCCGAAGGTACAACTACGATTCCTTCCATTTTTAATTATTAAATAAAATTAAAATACAAAATAAGTAACTAACGTGAGATTTTAATCACTTTACTAACTAAATTATATATGCAACGTGCTGGACGAGCTTTTTCTAATCCCTATTATTACACGAAACACATATAAAGATCACCAGGAAAATATAAAAGGATATTTGACAGGATAGTGAAAAGATTTACTCACATAACCCGCTTCTCCGCTCTCCTTCTGTGATCAGTGATTCTGGTCAGCTTGCTCCGCGCCGTGTCTTCTCTTGACAAATTTATTTTTGGTTCGTTGACCCGATTAATCGTTAAAACGAACGTTAGGAGTCTGCTTTGTTGCCCGAAAATTTTTATTCGCGATGGCACAGAGGACCCAAACGACAAGGTCACTTACCGGCTGCGCCAGTCAAGGAATAACTGAATGGTTACTTTATAAAAAAATAACTTTACTCAATAAACCCGATTTACATTGTTTACGGAGCTAAGACTAAACACAGAATACTTAATTTTACGGAAACTTATATTACATAGCTTATTCTAACAAAGAGAGTCATATTTCTGTGGGAAAGTAATTTGGTACATCAGCAATATTGTTTCCAGAAGGTTCTACACGTGTAAAGTAAATGTACCTACGACTTGTTGCTATGCTCTACTTTGGCTGACAAAGCATAAATCTATAGGGTTAGCACCCTTAACTAGCGCAATTGTCGTGCTGCTCAGAATTTTTGGGTTTTACAAGAATCGAGAGCGGCATAGCATTGTAATGGGCAGGCCGTATCACATACCATCCGTCTCGTCACTTACTACTATAAAAAAAACTCAATGATAAAAAATACTGAAATAAAGAAAATTCATGCGTGATTCTTGAAATAGCCTCCCAAGGATTAAAAAAAACTAATTACTTATCACCAGTACGAACAACAATTCCGTCGCCTAAATAAAAGAGTGTCTCGACTATATTTTAACCAATATTCGAGTTTGATTTATTTATTCTATGAAAATTAAATAGATGTCAGGAGTACATTTTATACGGAAGTTAAATGACTTTCTGCGTGAATTGAATATCATTTGGACAACGTCACAGAAGCTGAAGTACATGTATAATATATTGTTAAACAAAACACACAGGCGAATTGGTCAATTAGAAAGTAGTCTACGTTAATGCTAATAATGCTACAAAACAATGAATCAAACGCAAATATTTTACACAGGAAAAGCACGATTTATTTCTTTTCTCGTTTTTTTCATCCTACAGAATTTCATTGAGATAAGATTGGAGATAAGCGATGTTATGAAATGTCATTTTCGTCGAGGTAAAATAAGTTTTAGGAGGAAAATAGAATTTAATAATGGCGATGTAACACGATAGACACATTAAACTCGTGTATTTCTTTCTTTTTCTTGAGTATAAAGTACAATTTATTAAAACAAATATGTAGCTTTAGTTGTGAATCCGTACTGCTGCAACTTTTATTTATGACAGTAAGGGACAAGACGAGCTGGATGTTCAGCTGATGGTAATTGATACATCCTGCCCATTACAATGCAGTGCCGCTCAGGATTATTGAAAAACCCCAAATTTCTGAGCGGATTTTTTTACAATTGAACAACATTATACACAATAAAATACCTACAAAAAACTAATATAAACAAAATAACCGTATTTATGCTAAAAGCTATAAGGTAGCTTCCCATTAATTCAACAGAGTGCAACGTGGGCACTATCCGACATCAGTGAAGCTTTGGGGGGAGCTATTTAAGAGTCAGCCATACTTTTGTAAAAAATGTATAAAACATCGCCACAAGTGTATCAAAATACCATTCTTGAGAAGGTAGTGAAGCCCCTTAACAATAACCAAGAATGGTCTTTCCATTAAGACTCGGCGCCGGGTCATAAAGTTCGGTCTACGCAGTCTTGGTTGAAAACAAACGTTTCGGACTTCATCAGAGCTGAAGACTGACCGTCGCCTGGTCCCGATCTTAATCCACTGGATTATGAGTTATGGTCAGTTTTAGAGAGTACGGCGTAACTGCTCTAGACGCCATGATAATTTGGAGTCCCTAAAACAATCTGTACGATTGGCAGTGAAGAATTTTCTCATGGAAAGAGTAAGTGCTTCTATTGACTTAACTGACTATTAACTGACCTTAATGTTTAAAGCACTGTATTGCAGCCAATGGAGACCACTTCGAATAAGCTCATTATAATATTTTTTTTTTTTTATATTTATGTATTCAACTAACACAGTGAAACAATAATAAATGTTCTTTGCAATACCATTTTTTTTTCTATGTTTCAGTATTTATGGCAAGACTATGTACATTTTACAGGATTTTTAAAAGTAAATTATCGAAAAGAACCAGCAGATCATATAATACGAAATCTATCTCATATAAAGATAATGTTTGTACCTAACTTTTGAGAACCGCTCTAGCCCCATTGAAATGAAACTGCAAACATAATTATAAAGAATGACATTAATACTTCGATGAATATTAGTGCTGGATAGGTGCCTCTGGTGGGAGCGAATTTTTTGTATTAACCATACGTCGAATTGATCATATAAAATTTTGTATATATGCATATAGCATTAGAGTACCAAAGAATATGGTAATACTGGTAAATGCAGACGAAGTCAAGGGTAATAGCTAGTCATCAAAAAAAGACAGCCAACGATTGATCGAAAGAGTAGTGAAATAGGATTCCCGATCACGTCACTCAATGTCCGTCAGCCTGAGAGGAAATAAAATGTCTCTCGTTATTTCATCAGCACCTTTCAAAGAATAGAATAGAATAAAAAACACACACCTTCAAATTTACAATATTAATTACAATCTTAAAATAATTATTGAAAAAAAAAATAAAAAGAACTGCGCGGCGCGTGATGCCCTGCTAAAAGGAGCTGACTCAGCGAATTTTTGTGTTGGTGCCATAGTGCAGAAGACATCAACACAACAATGGTTTTCAGCAGCCCCACGTGGTAATTGGACAAAGCAGAACGCATTCTATTTTAATAAATTAACTTGTGAAGAAACCATCCCAACTTTTGTGTATAATATTTAGTTGTCAGAGTAAATTTTCACAAAATGGTACGAAGCTTAAGAATGAAGCTGTGAGGCTTAAAGTATAATTAATGACTATCATTAATTTCTTTTGTTAGACATAAAACAAAACATTTATTTCTTAATTGTCTGTACTTTATATAATTGCATGCATTTGTTCTAAGGACACCAAGCTTTTTAATGGTGTATTTGGCTTTCTCTTCCAAGTGACCACAGTACTGAACATCGCTTAACCCTTCGCGGGTGATATCAGCCAATTTCGGCGCGCCAATTTTTGTGTGCGAAAGTATCTATGCGTATTATTTTACGTGTGGCAAAATAATGCTTATAGTTAGGGAGATTTCAGTCCCTTTATCTTTTTAGTGAAAATAAGGGACGAGACCAGCAGGACGTTCAGCTGATGGTATTTGAAACGCCCTGGCCATTACAATGCAATGCCGCTCAGAATTCTTGAAAACCCAAAAATTCTGAGCGGCACTTCAATTGCGCTCGTCACCTTGAGACATATGATGTTAAGTGTCATTTGCAAAGTAATTTCACTAGTTACGCGCCCTTCAGACCAAACACAATAATGCTTACACATTACTGCTTCACGGCAGAAATAGGCGCCGTTGTGGTACTCAAAATCAAGCCGGCACCCTGTGCAATGGAGCCCACTGATATCTGAAAGTTATTGAAACAATCTATTATATTAAATACAAATTATTTAATTTGTGTTTTATTTTATTTTACACAGACCTTTCTTTAGACAAAAATTAAAAAACAGTTTTATCATCACTACATAGTATAAAACAAAGTCGCTTTCCGCTGTCTGTCCTTAGGTATGCTTAGATCTTAAAACTACGAAATGTATTTTGATACGGTCTTTTAAATAATTTATAGAGTTTAATATATTCAAGAGGAAGGTATATTTTTGTAGGTTTATACATAAAAAACGTTCTTAATATAGTAGCGAAACACTAATTTTAGAGGTTTCTATGATGTAATAAAAACGTCATTTTTTTTGCTTACATTGCAAACGATGGATGAACCCTACGAGATAAATCAAAATATTGTGCTAGAGTATTGTATGTACATCTTAAAAAGGTCTTTAAAAAAATCCACGATGATATAATATGTCTATCTCTTAAGGATAATCCACAATAACCATTTTTTGTCCTTTACTTTAACGAGAAATAATGGCTTATTTATGAAGCGATTTTAGGCAATACAGCATTAATCCTTAACCAATTTAGTACATTAAATAATTTGTGCATTTAATACGGCAATATGGCAATTTACAGCATGTATTTTAAATGAATATTTTCGATGATATTTCAGATATAAAATGCAGGGACTTAGCGGTTGCGGCGGTAACGGAAAGCATTATAATGAGTATCATCAAGTTTATAAAGTATTGCAGTCTATGAAACTTATAATTGTATGTTATAGTCGCTTATTAAATGTTATATTTATTTAATACTAGCGGACCCGACAGACGTTGTTCTGTTAAAAAAAAACTCTCGCCGATGGACTTTCGTAAAATCCGTTTTTAGCTCTACTCGACGAAAGGAATATTCCTACCTAAATTTCAAGTCTCTACGCCTTATGGTTCCAGAGATATCGTGATGAGTGACTATATACGTGGAAATCTCTTATATATATATATATATATGTAGATTGACCATGGGAATTGGATTTTCTAGATTCAGACCACAAACTATCAAGAATAAGAAGAATTGGCCTTGAGATTTGTTAATGGACATGGCGAATGCAAGACGGATCGAAAATTAAAGATTTGCGGGCTAACTCGACATGCAAAATGTTCATGAAGTAGTTGCTGCAGATCATGAAGAATTGCTATTATCATTACTGCATTGATCTCTTCATGTCGTTGTTCCTCCATGGTGCCCATGAAATATAATTGTTAAAATTTATGGTGTGCATCTTCGAGAGATTGCAATGATCCAATTCGATGGTGAATCTGTTATTGTCAAACAAAATCAAAAGCAAAGTACGTATTACTGATTTGTAAACACTTATTTTAATAATTAGGATACATAATACATAGGAATAAGTATAGTAGGTATGTTATTCTTCTACTGTATTGTGTGTAAGAATATAAATAAATTAATACCCTGAATATCAGATTAAATCGTTGTTCCTAGATAATGTCTGCCCCAAATGAGGACATTTGGAAACAAACATTGTATTTTTGAGTGTTTGCTAGAAAATGTCGTGATTCGGTAGTTTCCCACTAAGGCAGCACAATCCTGGCGTTTCTCCGGAAAATACTTGCAAACAACGTCCATCGACCCAATGTGAACGCTAGTATGCAAGCGGTAATCAATACTGCAATCGTATCTAAACGCTGCTCGATTCAAATCAGTAATTCATAAATTTCTTCTTGTGCGTCGAAAATTATCTAGTTGTTGATCTCTGAGGTTTACTGGCTTTGCTTTGCTCTTGTGATTCAGAAACACAACGTCGAGCCGATACTAACGCGGTGCTTTTTACCTGCAATTTATTGTTCTTCGTCAGTCCAATTCGCAATGTTTCGAATCCTAGTTGCATTACGTCTGTAAGAAGTCTAAGGGAAAGATGGCACAATAAGCTAATAGAAACTCGAAACAAACACACCCACCCTATGACATTCTATACATCTAATGTATAGAATGTTATATTAAGTCATTGCACCCACCAGTCAACTTGAATAACATGACGTGCACTGTCAGTTGTATTTTATTACTCAAGTAGCGTGAAACTAACAAAAAACTTCATTGAATTCTTCCTATTCCCGAGATGTCATGAAAATGTCAATCTATACAAAATGTATGAGAAAATAAATGTTTTTATAATAATATTTTTATGTGATTTTTTCAATATTTTATTACTTATTATCCTATTCCGGACTAAGAGTAACCCAAAAAATTAAACAACAGAAAAAATGGTCTAGCCGTTCTTGAGTTATAAATGGTAAACTAACACGACTTTCTTTTATATATATAGATTTACTTTTGACAGAACGAAATCTGTCCGGGCATATAGTTCGTGTTTTATCGTTATACAACTCTTCATAGTTGCTTAATGATTGTGAATTTGGTGTTATTTTACGGAAATCGATAATTATTTAACCCTTATGTGAGTGAGGTTGAGCTCTTGCTTATTTATATAAATGATCTACCTAATCTTGTAGAAAAAAAACACAAGGTGGTATTGTTTGCGGATGGCACTTCAATTATATTCAAAGTGAAACGAAGCCAAGTTTTGTATGACGAAGTAAACAATGCTCTATCTGACATCGTGTACTGGTTTAGCGCCAATAACTTATTGTTCAATAATCATAAAACCAAATATATTATTTTCACCGCGCCAAATGTCAAAAATGTAAATGCGAATATTTTATTAAATGGAGAGGTGGTAAAGCCAGTGGAATCTGCTATATTTCTTGGCATTACTCTTGATTTCAAATTGCATTGGGGCGCCCCCACATTGAAGGATTGGCGAATAGGCTTAGTTCTGCAGCATGTGCGGTTAAGAAAATTAGACGGTTAACTGACATAGATACGGCGAGATAAGTATACTTTAGTTATTTTCATAGTATTATGTGCTATGGTATATTGTTATGGGGCAGTGCGGCCGATATTAATACTATCTTTGTGCTGCAGAAGAGGGCTATTCGCGCGATTTATAACCTAGGTCCTAAAGAATCATTAAGAGAAAAATTTAAAGAAATAAACATTTTGACTGTTACTTCTCAATATATTTTCGATAATGTTTTGTATGTTCATAAGCACATTGAGGAATTTTCTAGAAACTGTGACATTCATAATGTTAGCACGAGGAACAAACATAAACTTGTTATGCCTACTACTCGGTTGGGTCGAGTTAGTAAGTCTTTTGTTGGGCGATGTATATGCTTATACAATATGATCTCAGAAAATGTACAAAACAAATGTGTTACAAAATTTAAAAGAATTGTAAAAAAACGTTTGTGTTGAAAAGGTTATTATAGCATAAACGATTTTCTTAATGACACCTCGGACTGGGAATAAAGCGAACACCCTCAGGCTCTTTAATTATAAATGTTTATTGTACGATATTACATTGTAATCCATATTTTATATTAAAAAAAAAGCCCGCTGAGTTTCTTGCGCCCATTCTTCTCAGGTCTGAGGCAGTCTCTTTTGAATGGGTGGTAGATTTTGACGTTCAATAAGTGATTTTAAATCCTATGTTGAATAAAAATATTTGAATTTGAATATACCTTTAGCGTTTTCAAATTTAAAGAAAAGTATGTTAAGGCCCTGTAGGTAGTCGTGATTTCCTGAGAGCTATTAACTATTTATAAATTATATATTTTTTAATCTTTTGACCCAGTAAACTGTTTGCAATGTTTTGTGTAAACCAAAACATATTTTGAACTCACAATAGAGTGACAAGTTACCCGGTACCTGTTTCTATTTGTGTATGATTATGAAAAAAGTATTTAGTAATTTCATACAACAATGAAATAATAAACATTTTTTAAAGTGTTTTATTTTGATAACAATTACAAATTCACATAATATCATCAGTAAGTATTTCGAAATTATTTTATCACAAAACAAATCTTATAACTATATTTACAATACCACGACTACATAAAATTAAAACTATCATTACGTGGAAGCGTACCAAGAATACTGGCAGCATTACCGCGTTGGAAAGCAAGGCTGATTGAAATAGCTGCCAGTGCTTGGAATTGCAGTATCCTTATTGAGGCATGAAGATAGTATTACAAATTCTGTGTTTATACAGAAATAAGCACAGATCTCGAACCTAGTATTACATGTTGAACGAGTTACTGCATGTTTATTATAAGCTGGTTTTCTAAAGTAAGTGCAAGTTTTTCGTGTTTTATTTGCTTGCGTTTGAGTTCTCTGCATACGTAGCAATTTCTGACGACTGCAAAACGCACTGTAGAATATCGTCTAGCAGACTAGTCAGAACTTATAGAAGTTGTAGATCTAGTAATTCTGTTGAATTAATAACTATCTCAAATACGTGATCTTTTTTTAAAAGTACTCGCTTCAATATTCATAATGAATTAATTAAAAACTCAAAAAAAATATAAATAATCTCGTACAATACAAACAAAAGGTTGGTATACATCAAGTGTCAATATCAAGCACGATGCATTGAATGGTGCGCGTCAATAACCATGTACCGCACTCCAACCCTCCTACGCTTTGATCGCCGCAGATTGTCAAATGTTTAGCTGAACTAAAATAATAATATTCAAAGTATGTGTAACGTAAAAGCACATCTTGATTTATTACATTACGTATAAGCTGTATGAAGGTACCCGGGTACCTTGTCACTCGGTTAGAGGTGTTTTATTTGTCACTCACATAAGGGTATTTGATTGTAATATGGGCAAGCCTTAAATGATGCATTTTTTGTTTTTTTGACAGCTTTGCCATTGTCATCTGTGGCAGTGTTGATTTGGATTTCACGTTTTGTATGTCTAAGCATCTGAAACAAAGGTATTGAGTTATCTTAAGTACTAATTCCGCTAAGGTTTGTTAGTCTATGTGCAGATCACTGTACTTAAAGATTATCGATATAATAGTCTGTTGGCGGTATATTTGGAATATCTTTTTAATTTACTCAAAATTTCTTATTTACGAAATCCTTGACTGCAGTGACTTCTGTTTGATGTCTTCAGCATCCTCAAATCTCTGTACGTTCAAATAATCCTTAAACCTTGAAGAAGTAATAAAAAATATTACCATAAGTCCAGTGCTGGAGTATAAATTGTATTTAGCTTGAAACAGTTTGTTTTGTTTAAGCATGACAATGTACAAGTTGGCAGTTCTCCAGACACTAGTAAATATTATATTCCACCGCAGTATTGACTAAATTCTACTAAACTTGTACTTCTACACTGGTTAATTTCAATTATTGTACTAATACAAAGTAAGAAAAAAAAATTAAACAAAATTTATTTTTATCAATAATTTATGTAAAACACCTTTTAAAGGATTAAAATCGAAAAATTTTAGCGAATTTTATCTGTTTGGATATACTGTGATTTTTTTTGAGAATTTTCAAGATGCTTGATTAGCCTTCATCAGATGTACAAGTACATAGGTAAGGTAAACGACTGTGACGCAAATGTTGATGCGGGTTCCTTTGTGTGCGGATGAGTAGGTTTTTTCGTGGCATTCATTATTGCGGTAAAATTCCTTTGAGCGGACGAATCACAGTGCCAGAATGCATGGCTAGTCAAAAGACGTTTAAAATTTATCCCAAATTCGTTCTCTGTACCCTCGAGAAACTCAATAAGATATCCATATTGTTGATATCATAATTTTGCACAGCGGCCAAAGTAATAGTTTTATAAATAATAGCTGGTAACGGCGCCTGTCTGATTCATCGTCTCGCTTTTTCGTTTCATCGCATTGCAAATCACAACGATTCTAAAGACGTTTCACTTCAAAAACCAATCAATTTTCAGTAAAGTGTGGCAAAGCATCTACCAGCAAATACAATGCTGCTTGAGTAGGTACGAGTGCCAAATGAAGTAATGTATTGCAGGTATAGTGACCGACAGAATAAAAAACCAAAAGCATTATTGGTTCCCAACTATGTTGATGGCCTTACGTTCATACTAAATGAGTGTTAGTTTTAATTAGGTACTTGTAAACAATGTTTTTAATTTTAATATTGTTAATATTGTTATATTTTATAGTAAATAATATAGTTATTAAAACTGTTATTTTTTCTAAGCAAAAAAAAATATGACTACACCTACTATATATACTACCTATAAAAATATGGGTACTTAACTAAGTACCAATAACTGGTAATACTAAGTAAAAAAAAATCAATAAACTTATTGATTTTTTTTATTAGGAAATGTGATTAAATTAAGATGGGGCAAACAATTTGGTCATCGGTATTAAAGGTTTGATTAAGATAACAACATACCTTTATTTACAAGGTATTAAATAATAATGGTTTTGAAAATCTTTTTTGTTTTTGCATGAAATATGAAAAGTATTTCAATACTGTCTTTCTCTCTCTCAGTGCTATGAAACAGTATGTAGACAATTATATGATAATTGACATTAAAACTTCACAAGCTTGCGCGGACAGTTTCAATTATCAAAAGCTTTTAGCGGCTTTAATTATTCCGTGAAGTAATGAGACAAATGAAATATAAGGTTATTATTTCATGGTTTTATATTTATCACAGCAACTGCGTTTTACACACCTACCCCCTTATTCATAATGGTCCGCTAATGACTGAAATCAACTAACTGAAATCAGTATAAGCCCGTATTCGTAAATACGAACACTTGCAATCAAGAAAAAAAATCCCACATACCTGCGCCAGCCAATTGAGAAACAGCTAGGTGAACCATCACTTGTACATGAGAATGTACCTGGATGAAATATCAAAGGCCAGGATTATAAATACAGAATAATCAAGCATGCATGCAAAGCTTGTGCCTCGCCCATTTGCATGGAGCATGCAAAGTGTTTTTGCAAAAACTGTGCTGATCTGGACAGTAGTAATTAATTATAATGCCTACTACTCGACTTAGTCGAGTTAGCAAATCTTTTGTGGGGCGATGTATATGCTTTTACAACAAGATCCCAGAAAATGTTTAAAGCAAAAGTATTACGTTATTCAAAAGAATTGTTAAAAAACGTTTGTGTGGTAAAGGTTACTATAACATAAATGAATTTCTTAATGATACCACAGATTGGGAATGGAGCGACCGCCCTCAGGCTAATAAATAATAAGTTTAATTGTACAATGTTACTTTGTTACTTTGTAAATGTTACTTTAAGTAATTGTAAAACATATGTTTGATTAAAAAAAAGCCCTGAGTTTGTTGCGCCCAGGCCTGAGGCATTCATTTTGGAATGGGTGGTAGTTTTTTTACTTTCAATAAATGATTTCACATCAACTCATCATCATACAACAGCCCACATAAACAAAGAGACGACCCAGGACCGAGCCACCTGGAGACACATGATACGGAGGGCTGACCCCAAATAAAATGGGAAAAGGCCAGACCAAGAAGATTAGGTACACTTGATTGTAGGTGATTAACATACCCGTAACAGGTCAGCTCTCTAATATCCTGGCCGGCGTCCCACGCCACACTGTCTCCAGCTACTGAGCGAGCGCGGGTTGCCAGACAAAGATTTAAAAAAAAAATACACTACTTTAAAATCTTACCAGGGTGTGAGATACCCTGGCTCACGCTCGCCGGGTTAAGGTATCAATGTAATTGGCCATTTCTGGCATGCAAAAGTATTATAAGGTATTAACTTATTTATCATTTTATCACAAAATTCTAGTTCTTATTATAATTGATTTAACATTGATAAACTCTATATTTTAAGCACTTAGGTCAATTTTAATTATTTGTATTATTATTAGATGTCATTATTTAAAAACTATAATAATTAATTTATTTTCTTAAAGATCCATACCGTAGAGGAAACTTGAATATATATAATAGGAGACTTGACGTTTGAAACGCCAGAAATACCAGACAATTAAGTAAATATTTTGATGAATTGAATGTGATTTTAGAAGTAAAATAAAATTTTATTTATTTTAGTTAAAAAGTCAGAAAAAAATCTTGAAAAATGGCTTCATATTCAACCGACCTACACGGCGGCATGGGTTGAAGCTTGCCATGTTCGACCAGCATAGAAATTAAGAATCAATGAATTTGGTAAATACCAATTGTGACGTGTGATGAATAGTAGTTTTATACGATTATCTTATTTAAATTAACATTATTATTATAATATAATATTACCGATACCATTCAGGGACCTCAAGAAAAGAATATACTCCCACCTTCGGACGGCAACGCATGTCTTGACACCTGTTTAAAGAAAAAACTACTACGATTTTTGCAAGCGATTCTCCCAATGGTCCAGGTCAAATGACGCAATAAACAAAGTTGTAATGCAAAGCTTCCCCACAGAAAAATGACAAAATAAAGAACAATGGGCCCACCAATTGATCTTTATTTTGTCATTTTCATCCCTCGATTTAATTTAGCTTCCTCTGACCCAGATAAGCAAGAACAGCAGATGTCTGTTCTACTAAACTTTAAACAATGGTGGTGAAACTTTCATTGAAACAGTCGCGATTCGTCAACTCATCTGCCCCATTATAAAGTAAGATCTAGGACATTTAGATACACTCCAACATCCTTCGTAACCGCTTCATCCGATCACGGTAACCAGGGTCAAATTACTGCCATTTTAACATTTTTATTTGGACCATTTGTTAGATTGTATAAATCATTGATTTAGAATATACTTGCGTATAGACGACTCGACAGCCAATTAATGCGTGAACAATTTTGATTTATCAATGTGTACGTTAGCGAGTGATTTCATATTCTAACTACTAATAAGCTAATTTACATCATGGCTGTTTAATGATAAATAATAATTATTTATAGTAACAATAGATTTGCTTATACTTTTGTTTCTTTGCTGTATCTCCGTTAGAGATCTTCTTCTCAGTGTTCAGCAATAAACAAAACTTTTGAAACCTCCAACCATTTGACTTATATTTTAATTACAAACGGCTCACTGCAATCAGGATAATCATCTTTAACGATATTATTTCTAAGAATTCTTTCTCACTACGTCCGATCCGAGTCTGATCCGATTCCGTGAAAACACGGTCCGAGGTAGTCGTAGATTTATGGTAGTTTACGCACTAGATCCGGCTTCCGTCATCTAATTTCTTTCCATCAACCGTAGAAATAGTTCTACAACTACTTCTGACCGTGTTTCACGGATACGGATCAGGAACCCTATTACCAAAATCGAAATACGAAATTTCGGTTGACGGATCGTACATTTTACTATTACGAAAGTGTTTCGGATCCGAATAGCGATACGAAGTTCGCGATTATACATTTTCGGCCTTACAAATAAAATTGGCATAAAGTTATAACTAAGCATAAACCAAGAATATGTAAAATGTTTACAAATAGACATTTTGCTTACGAATGGTTTGTTCGGACGTTTAACGTTTCCCGCGTTTATTTGCAAGGCAGCTTACCATTCGAAAAACTTCGGAACTATCATTGTATTGGCAGTGTTGTCAACGATATTTTAAACATTTTGCATTTTCTTTGTTTATCATCAGTTATGACTTTATACCAAGTTTATTTATAAGTCTTTCGTTTCCCTTATTCTCATATTCACTTGACATTTACATTTTCATTGTTTGACATTATTATAATCGTAACGACTTCACTTTCTGTGATTATCTATGGTTTCGAAGCGAAATCCATACGCACTATTCGGATCCAAAGTTTTTTGGTAATAGGATTTCAGACTCTTATCGGACGTAGTGCGATAGGGTTCTTAGTCTTCATTTACTAGGAGCATTAGGTACACTTGAATACAAGGAAGACCCCGAATCACATGGATGTCTATAGTAAATAAGAACCTGAAAGAAGCCCACATAAACAAAGAGACGACCCAGGACCGAGCCACCTGGAGACACATGATACGGAGGGCTGACCCCAAATAAAATGGGAAAAGGCCAGACCAAGAAGATTAGGTACACTTGATTGTAGATGATTACTCCCACCCACGCTACAATATCAGGGGGCACGGTAGTACCCCCGCCAAGTCCAGCAAAAATTTCCAAAAAAAACATCCATATCTCGAAGGAGTGCAAGCCAATTTCGACCCCTTATAATTTCGTTGTAAGTAATACTTGAAGCCTGGAGAGAGAGTCAATTTAATCTATTTCTTTGAAACATAATGGATTTTTAATACTGATATGGTCACTATAATATGTGGCTAGGTAACCTATTTTTTTAATGACAATAAGGGATGAGACGAGTAGGACTTTCAGCTCGAGATGGTAATTTAGCCCTGTCCATTACAAAGCGGTGCTGATCAGGATTCTTGAAAACCCCAAAAACACTGAGCGGCACAACAACTATTTCTCAATTAAGTCTCATTTGCCCAGTAATTCCACTAGCTACGGCGTTATTCATACCGAAGCACAGAAATGCTTATACATACTGCTTCACGGCAGAATTACGCGCCGTTGTGGCACTCATAATCTAGCCGGTTTCCTATGCAAAGGTCACTCCCACTGGCTAATAAGCTAATTAGGTAATAACTTAAGACAGAAGGACCCTTAAGAAGAACTGAGTTGCGATACTTGTTTTTTTTTCATGAGTTATGTTTTTGATGGCATTTATTTCTGCTGATTAAAACTTCAATAATATTATAAATCAACATAATCTAGTAAAGTAAATGTATTACAATCACCTTTTGAATAAAAATACATTTATATATACAAAGTATTTTCAATAAACTTCAAATAAATCGTTGTTTGGAAGAAGCGTGTGGATTTTGTTATTTGTCAAGC
The DNA here is from genome assembly GCF_905404315.1 of Leptidea sinapis. Taxonomy (NCBI): domain Eukaryota; kingdom Metazoa; phylum Arthropoda; class Insecta; order Lepidoptera; family Pieridae; genus Leptidea; species Leptidea sinapis. The sequence goes on from NC_066269.1 coordinate 14,412,161, forward strand.
CACGTGACTTCAGACTAATGGTTAGTAATGTGACAGTATAGATTTAGCTGTGACAAAGTGAAGATTTTTTACAACTCCATTTTCCATTAGAATTCTGTGAATCCGTCATTCTAAATCTCATTATTTGTAAAAATAAATAATATCAATTTATCATTCTATAAATATTCTAGCCAGACGTCGAATAACCACGTTCTCGTTAAGTGATCACCGTCGCCCACATTCTCTTCCAACACCAGAGGAATCATAGGAGCGTTGCCGGCCTTTAAGGAAGGTGTATGCGCTTTTTTTGAAGGTACCCATGTCGTATCGTCCCGGAAACACCGCACAAGGAAGCTCATTCACAGCTTTGTAGTATGTTGAGGAAAGCTCCTTGTAAACCGCACTATGGAGGACTGCCACACATCCAGATGGTGGGGATGATATCCTAATTTGTGGCGTGTCGTGCGAAGGTGTAATTCAGCGGCAGGAATTAGGTAAAACAGCTCTTCGGAACACACCCCGTGTTAAATGCGGTAGAAGACACATTATGAAGCGAGGTCTCTACGCAACGCCTAGTGATCCAGCCGTTCACAGAGCGCTGTGTCCACTGTGTGACAATTCGAGCAGCTCTGCGTACCACGCAGTTTAATTTATATTTAATATTCATAGAATAAACGCATTTAATACACTTTAGAATGAAAATCTCCTTTTAAAAAAATGATCGAGTTCCTGCTTTCGGCTTGGCTTGAATGAAATAGTACAGTAGGTCGTAAGGCGTACAACGTGTTAATGACTTTCTTAGCCGTCTCTCTTCATTATGATCGCTTCGCTGATAATGATGCAAATTTAATTAAGTTGTCAATATTAATTATTAAATAGCTGATGTATATTCTCTATTTTATAATTGGAAACTAAATGTACTTATATTTTTTTCGTAAGACAGGTTTGTAATACCTGACCACGTGTTTTAAAGGTCAACGGACTTCACTAGTCATCGGATCACTGCTCTTTGATATCTGTTAACTTCTTCCACTCTTCAGTACCTACCTTAAAAGGAGTTGAAAGTATGGGTTTCGAAATTTCAAGCGACTGTTAGATTGTTTATACGAACGCTAGCGCCATTACATCCACAAATACTTCAGCTGCGGCGCCATGTGTAAACAACCTAAAAGTTCAGAAATTAAATGTCAATTAATTGTTAACAACACTTTTCTGACGGTATATAGAGAGTGGCTCGAACCATTTGTACATTTTTAATACAATGCGGAGTAGGGGAGGGCGGTTCGAGTTTTTCGATAAATTACTATTTTTAACATTCAAGCCGAAGGAAATTGAATGACGAGTTGTTTGTTGTATTGATAGATTTATTTCTATGGTTTATTTATGTATCCAGTTTAATTAATCTGAAATATCGTGAAGAACGTTTGTTAGCTATGAATGACAGGTAGCCTAAGAACCACTTATCAGCAAATGAGTTAATAATAATAATATATATTATATAACTAGAAACTATAAACTAAATGAGAACTCCTAAAAATGAAGTACGCAAACTGTCATAACAATATCATCCGCGTAAACAAAAATAGTCTTAAAAAAGTTCATAAAATGAAAAGTATTTGGCCAAACTATGTCAAATTTTAATGTGACCAAATTGCAAACATTTCGCATCAAACTAAAGAAGAATTACGAAGATCGTTACATGTATAAAAAAATAACAAGCGAATTGAGGACTTCCATTTTTCGAAATCTGTTAAAAATCTGGAACCATTATAGGATCATTAATGTGTTTGCCTGATTAGCATTAATTAAAAAATTTAATGTTAATTGAGGTCCGTCACACATATAGATATATTTCTTAACATAAAAGGAGTGTGATATGCAATTATTGAAGACGAATTTTCCGGTGAAAACTAGTAGTAAAATGGGCTTCAGTGAAAAATATAAAACCTTACATCATATTTATTAATTTAGCAAAATCTACGCGGACATTCGCAGGCAACAACTCGTTAAAATGATTCATGGAGAGCTAACGAGACAAAAGTGAATGTTTTGAAATGAAATATGTGGGTTTTCATATTATCCTGACAACGATACATTAATTAGCACTGTAATTAATCATGCATTATATAAAATAACGCTTTTTAAATCAGCATTTAAATGTTAGGGCTGTCAGCGGCAGTCATGTCAAAAGTAGCAATGTTAATTCAAATTCAAATTTCAAATTCAAATATTTTTATTCAAATAGGATGTGACATCACTTATTGAAAGTCAAAAAACTACCACCCATTCCAAAATGAATGCCTCAGACCTGAGAAGAATGGGCGCAACAAACTCAGCGGGCTGTTTTTTTTAATCGAATAAATATGTTTACAAGGTAATAATGTACAATTAAACTTTTTATTTAATAGCCTGAGGGCGGTAACTCCATTCCTAATCTGTGGTATCATTAAGAAAGTCATTTATGTTATAGTAACCTTTACCACACAAACGTTTTTTAACAATCTTTTGAATAACGTAATACTTTTGTTTTGAACATTTTCTGGGATCTCGTTGTAATAGCATATACATCGCCCCACAAAAGACTTACTAACGTTAACTAATCATAAGTTTATGTCTGTTCCTACTACCTGCTTGTAAATGTTTAATTATATATCACGAAATGCCAAAGGAATGCAAGTCACTTTTTCATTTCAAACAGAGGTAAGTTACATTGTAAGTAGTCGTAGTAAAATAATATTTGAATTTTGGAACGATGAAATTTTGTATGAATACTTCTGCTGTGTTTGTAAATCTACTTCTAAATATATATTTAAAGAAAACTTTTTTTGAACTATATTTGAATATGGAACTGACCAGCATAAGTAGATTGCCTATCATTCAATTGATTAGTCTTGATGAAGCTGTATCGTCATCAATCGACTTACCAAAATAATTTATACATAAAATTTGACACTATGTCACCATTGGTGTCCACGGGTGCACAAAAGGTACTCACAATGTCCACTACGTGATCATCGGCACTTATGGGTCTTATTGGGAGACGCGTTTTGTAGCACTGGTTTCATCCAACTCATCAGTAGTATCACTAGTATGTATAATTTTTGATAGAAATATTGTTAATAAGTGAAGTTAAGTAAAATATCTATTTAGAATAGTCGTTACTGAGAATGACCCCTATCTCGCCCTATGTGAGTTACTTTTACCTTGAGATCAATCTGTTACCAAGACTATTGAAATGTTGAACAGTTTGAACCAATCATTCTAGTGGTTATACATTGGTTGAAATAAATTTGACACTTCTGAAGGAATCTAATTTATTTACTAACAAAAATTAACCGTACTCAAGATTGAGTGGTAAACATTAAAACTTGTGTCACTAATAGTTTGAACTGAAGCAAATTATCATTAATTTGTGTTACTTTGTAAGTTATTGCAAATTTATCATTTGTCATAACCTTTTTTTCATATTATCATCCCATCAAATAATATTTATATTGTCATTTTGACATGTCATTTTGAATAAGAGCAAAATAATTTAATATTGATTTTCAGCCTATAATCTTCAAATTTTAGTTTATTAATTACTCATATTACATTATCTGATACTTTTTCTACGTAGAGATTGAAACTTCATAATGGTAATATTAACAAAACACTGGTAATATAAACACAAGTTAATTACTTAACCCAATATTCTTGATAATAATAATTTTGCACTCTTAAGGACTCGTTTGCAAATCCGACAAAAATAAGCTATTATTCGGTAGAGTTTGTGATGAATTGAAACTAAATCTAACAAAACAAAAAATTGACACACATAGATTACTTCTTTATTTCAAAATAGCTAAGATATCAATTTATAATAGTGGTTACTGAGAATAACCGTTAATATTGTATTATGTTTAAATTAATGGTAACTTAAATAATGGTTATTGTGGCCGTAATGTGAGAACTTATCCAATTATAATGTAGTTAGAGAGAACTTCCTAACGTGTATGGAAACATTAATGGTTCAGATCGTTATACATTATTCGTAATTTTTTGTATGACAGTAATAAAAATAATAGACATTTTCACACAGATATAACATACATAAATATATACGGGCGTAAGAGGTCGTAAATACACAGTAAGTTATTTGATTAAAAAAATAATATTACTTTACATTTATTATCAATATTTTTAAAAAAAATAATGGTTATAGTAGTAAATGTACTATCGTACCAATAATAATTAAAACAACTAACATACCTTATTATTTGTACATACTTAACTCTACACCTGCGTGATATATATCATCTAAAAAATACTTATTTATTTGTTAAGGAAATTAACAGATGCATCAGTAAAAAATGAAGTTAAATAAAATATAAAAATTACAGCATTGAATATATCCAAGAATAGTTTCACTGAGAACACAATAGTAAACATTTATACAGACATGACAACAGAACGTTAATATAAGATAAACGATACAATATTTAGGCGAATAAACAATATTATATAAATCAAGACACAGACAGACATACCAGTGGATATAATAATGAATAAAGATACAAGATGCATTTACAAATTAATTTCAATAAACTTCAAATAAATCGTTGTTTGGAAGAAGCGTGTGGATTTTGTTATTTGCCAAGCCACGTGACTTCAGACTAATGGTTAGTAATGTGACAGTATAGATTTAGCTACAACAAAGTAAAGATTTTTTAAATCTACATTTTCCATTACAATTCTGTGAATCAATTAACATTCTATAAAGATTCCAGCCAGACGTTGAATAACCTAATTCTCTCAATAATTTTATTTATTAATTTCATCTTATGTAAAAGGAGGACAAATGAGCGTTACGGGTCATCTGGTGTTAAGTCATCACCGCCGCCCACATTCTCTTCCAACACCAGAGGAATCATAGGAGCGTTGCCGGCCTTTAAGGAAGGTGTATGCGCTTTTTTTGAAGGTACCCATATCGTATCGTCCCGGAAATACCGCACACGGAAGCTCATTCACAGCAGCTTTGTAGTACGTTGAGGAAAGCACCTTGTAAACCGCACTATGGAGGACTGCCACACATCCAAATGGTGGGGATGATATCCTAATTTGCAGCGTGTCGTGCGAAGGAGTAATTCAGCGGCAGGAATCAGGTAAAACAGCTCTTCGGAACACACCCCGTGCTAAATGCGGTAGAAGACACTTAATGAAGCGACGTCTCTACGCAACGCCAAATGATCCAGCCGTTCACAGAGCGCTGGGTCCCCGACAATTCGAGCAGCTCTGCGTATCACGCGGTTTAATTTATATTTAATATTCATAGAATAAACGCATTTAATACACTTTAGAATGAAAATCTCCATTTAAAAAAAAAATATCAGTTTCCTGCTTTCGACTTGGCTTGCATGAAAAAGTACACTAGGTCGTAAGGCGTACAACGTGTTAATGACTTTGTTAGCCTTCTCTCTTCATTATGATCGCTTCGCTGATAATGACGAAAATTTTATTAAGTTGTCAATATTAATTATAAAGTAGCTGCTGTATATTCTCTATTTTATAATTGGAAATTAAATGTTCTTATAATTTTTCATAAGACAGGTTTGTAGTACCTGACCACGTGTATCAAAGGTCAACGGACTTCACTAGTCATCGGATCACTGCTCTTTGATATTACTTCTTCCACTCTTCAGTACCTACCTTAAAAGGAGTTGAAAGTATGGGTTTCGAAATTTCAAGCGACTGTTGCGGTGGAATGTTAGATTGTTTATACGAACGCTAGCGCCATTACATCCACAAATACTTCTGCTACGGCGCCATGTGTTAACAACCTAAAAGTTGAGAAATTAAATGTCAATTAATTGTTAAGAATACTTTTCTGACGGCTTAAAGAAAGTGGCTAGAACCATTTGTCTAAATACAATGACTAGTCGGGGAGGGCTTTTCGAGTTTTCGATGAATTACTATTTTTAACATTCAAGCCGAAGGAAATTTAATGACGAGTGGTTTGTTGTATACAATTCAACCCATATTCAATTGAATTGATAGATTTTATTTCTATGGTTCATTTATGTATATTATGTTTAATTAATCTGAAATATCGTGAAAAACATTTGTAAGCTATTAATGACAGGTAGCCTAAGACCCACTTATCAGCAAATGAGTAAATAATAATATACAGAGTGTCCCAAAGTTATGGGACATGAAGGGAAAGTACCTTAAATATAGTAGATAGGGTATTTTACTGAAAGAAGCCTTTATGTTGTTTTTAAAAATTAGTAATTCTGCATTCAAAGATTTTCTAAAAATTACTTGCCTCGTCTGGGAATCGAACTACCGACTTAAATGTAAAAAAACACCCCTACTTTTATGCCAATCGAAAGAATGGCCAAAAACTAATAACTCTTCTTAAGTAACATAGTATTTTAAAAGAAAGGAGTAACGTAAAATGTTTGAGTCAAATTTCTAGAAAGTTATCTATTGCTAACGACGACGTTCGTAAAGTAGAGATACTCGTATTATCATTCCATAGATAGCATTGATTATTCGTAAATAAGTACCCACTTCATACTTAAATACTTTATAGCATAGTTTTTTTTTACTTTAAAAGCGATACGAGAACTTGGGCGAGTTACAAACAGAATTGTGCCATATCATATCGAGTATTCACCATAAAATGATGAGAATATCAAGCTCGGACTCATTAAAAGATTGGCGATTTGCGTAAGACAAGAGGGATAAAATTTTGAGCATTTAATTAATTAATTTACAAAAAAATACCCACTTAATTGACTACTTTCTCATATCTACATATAATAAAAGTAGGGTGTTTTTTTTTTTACATTTAAGTCGGTTCGATTCCCAGACTAGGCAAGTTATTTTTAGAAAATCTTTGAATGCAGAATTACTTACTTTTAAAAATAACATAAAGTCTTCTTTCAGTAAAATACCCTATCTACGATATTTAAGGTACTTTCCCTTCATGACCCTTAACTTTGGGACACCCTGAATACTATAATAAGTAGAAACTATAAACTAAATAAAAACTCCTAAAAAAGAAGTACGCAAACTGCAATAACAGTATAATCAACGTAAACAAAAATAGTCTTAAAAAAAATTCATAAAATGAAAAGTAATGGCCAAACTATGTCAAATTTTAATGTGACCAAATTGCAAACATTTCGCATCAAATTATAGAAGAATCACGAAAATCGTTACATGTATAAAAAATACCAAACGAATTGAGGACCTCCTTTTTTCGAAATCGGTTAAAAAATGTGGAACCATTATAGGATCATTAATGTGTTTGCATGATATACATTAATTCAACATTTGAATATTAATTGAGGTCTGTCACACATCTTAATATATATAAATTACGTGACACGTTGTTTGTCTGCGATGGACTCCTAAACTAATGAATGGATTTTAATGGGGATTACTTCATCGAGTGCAGTTTAGTCCAACTTGAGAGATAGGATAGTTTTTATTTCAATTTGGGACCCATAATTATTTTTAATTCCAATATTTGTTTTGTATGGACATATTTTCTATGAGAGAATTTATTGACGCATGGTTTGGCAGTTCAGCTTTGAATCAATTTCATTATAACAACAGGAAGCATATTTTACGAAATAATTCTCGGTGTTATGAAAGATTATTGACAAATCCATTAAAAACATTATTTTATTTATTATATACAGAATAAAGTCTGTCGGGTCTGCTAGTATAGATATATTTCTTAACATAAAAGGAGTGTGATATGCATTTATTGAAGACAAATTTGCGTGAAAACTACTAGTAAAATGGGCCTCAGTGAAAAAAAATAAAACCTTACATCAGATTTATTAATTTAACAAAATCTACGCGGATATTCGCAGGCAACAACTCGTTAAAATTATTCATGGAGAGCTAACGAGACAAAAATGAATGTTTTGAAATGAAATATGTGGGTTTTCATATTATCCTGACAACGATACATTAATTAGCGCTGTAATTAATCATGCATTATATAAAATAACCCTTTTTAAATCAGCATTTAAATGTTAGGGCTGTCAGCGGCAGTCATGTCAAAAGTAGCAATGTTAATATTTTGTCACACCTGCTCGAAAATGTTAAATTATATATTACGAAATGTCAAAGGAATGCAAGTCACTTTTCCCTTTCAAATAGAGGTAAATAACATTGTTAGTAGTCGTAGTAAAATAATATTTGAATTTTGGAACGATGAAATTTGTATGAATAAATACTTCTAGCTGTGTTTGTAAATCTACTTGTGAATATATCTTTAAAGAAAACTTTTTTTGAACTATCTTTGAATATGAAACTGGCCAGCATAAGTAGATTGCTTTTTATTCAATTGATTAGGCTTGATAAAGCTGTATCGTCATCAATCGACTTTCCATAATAATTCAAACATAAAAAAAAAGCGTTTTGTAACACTGGTTTCCAAGTTGGTGGCAACCAACCAACCAGTAGTGTCACTAGTATGTATAATTTTTGAATGAAATATTGTGACTAAGTGAATTTAAGTAAGATATCAATTTAAAAAAGTCGTTAAGGCGACGGTCGAGTAAAAAAAGAAGGACTCCACGCCTTGATATTAGCAAGTGAGGCACCGTTATGATAGTGTGTGTGCGGTTACGGGGGATACTAGTTACACAATTTTTTCTCCCTTAAATAATCATATATGGCCACAAATATTTGTATAGTATCGTTTTTATACTTTTTCACAACGCACGACGGCATTTTTAAATATTTTATTGAGACGCAAACTGATCTGTCACAGTCGATGACAATTCTCATAATGGCGTCCTATCGGTCTGTAGTAGTGCAAGTGTGTGCGTGCGGCTATGTAGTTACACGTTTACGGGCTTGGTTTGGTGCCTCACTGTTATGTAAGGTGACGCGGAGTCCTTATTTTTTTACTAGTCCGTGGTAAAGGCATTCACTATTTTTAAAGCATTGACTATTTGACGTTTGAGTATGTTTATTGCATCACTTTACATATTACATTATTAACATTATATTGTAATTGAAATGATTTGTAAATTTCTTCTCATTAGCTCAACCTTTTACGAAGTAGCAGTAGATTCAATGAGAAAAAATATTTTTATTAAGTGATCAATAAAGAGATTTTGATTTGATTTGTAACTGAGAATGACCGTTAATATCGTATAATGTTTAAGTTAATGGTAAGTTAAATAATGGTTATTGTGGCCGTAATGTGAAAACTTATGCAATTATGATAAAGTTAGAGCGAACTTCCTAACGTGTGGAAACATTAATGGTTCAGATCGTTATACATTTTTCGTAATTTTTTTATGATAGTAATAATAATAATAGACATTTTCACACAGATATAAGATACATAAATATATACGGGCATAAGAGGTCGTAATTACACAGTAAGTTATTTGATAAAAAAAAATATTTCTTTACATTTATTATGAATATTTTTTTAAAATTAATAATGGTTGTAGTAGTAAATGTACTATAGTACCAATAATAATTAAAACGACTTATATACCTTATTCTTTGTACATTATTAACTTTACCTGCGTGATATATATCATCTAAAAACTATTTATTTATTTATTAAGGAAAAAAACAGATACATCAGTCAAAACTGAAGTTACATAAAATATAAAAATTATAATATCGAATATATCCTAGAATAGTTTCACTGAGAACACAATAGTATACATATAAACAGACATGACAACAGAATATTAATATAAGATAAACGATACAATATTTAGGCGAATACACAATATTATATAAATCAAGACACAGACAGACATACCATTGGATATAATAATGAATAAAGATACAAGGTTTAAGGTAAGGACAGTAATTGTTGTTTTAACTTATTCTTAAATGACGCAGTTGAGCAGTGCGAAAACTATTGTTTACGAAGACAGGTAAATACCTATTGAATATTTTTTTTATTGAAGAGGTGGACAAAGGAGCATACGGGTCACCTTATGGTAAGTGATCACCGCAGTCCATACTCTCTTGATACACCAGAGGAATCAGAAGAGATCTTTGTGCTGCAGAAGAGGGCTATTCGCGCGATTTATAACCTAAAGAAACATTAAGAGAAAAATTTAAAGAAATAAACATTTTGACTGTTGCTTCTCAATAAATTTTTGATAATGTTCTGTATGTTCATAAGCACATTGAGGAAATTTCTAGATATTGTGACATTCATAATGTTAACACGAGGAACAAACTTAAACTTGTTATGCCTACTACTCTGTTGGGTCGAGTTAGTAAGTCTTTTGTTGGGCGATGTATATGCTTCTACAATATGATCCCAGAAAATGTACAAAACAAATGTGTTACGAAATTTAAAAGAATTGTTAAAAAAAGTTTGTGTGGGAAGTTTATTATAGCATAAACAATTTTCTTAATGACACCACGGACTGGGGAATAAAGCGAACACCCTCAGGCTCAGGCAGCAATTAAAGAATTATAAATGTTTATTGTACGATATCACATTGTAATCCATATTTTATATTAAAAAAAAGCCCGCTGAGTTTCTTGCGCCCTTTCCTCTCAGGTCTGAGCCAGTCTCATTTGAATGGGTGGTAGTTTTTGACCTTCAATAAGTTATTTAAAATCCTATTTTGAATAAAAATATTTGAATTTGAATTTGTCGACCTTAAAAAGCGTTGATAAAAGGTACATTTTAATTCGAAAACCGAAAACTCATTGGTACGTGGTGGGCGAGGATCGAACCGGGGGCTCCGTGGTGAGAGTCAACGATTCAACCTATTGCGTCAGCGACGTTTTGAATTTGAATAAAGTGTTAGTAATCATGATAATGGTAGTTATTATGATGAGCTTTATATTTTGAATGCTTTTATCATAGATTAAGGATTGGTCTCCGCTGCGCTCCAACTAGATACCGTACTGTCTAATAACAATACCTTTTTTATTGCGTCAACTTTATATTGTAGAGTGGATTGGTTATTTCTAAATCTTGACACTTAATGGCATCTTTTATATTGTGTAACTTTAAAACGCTTCGTGTTATTTTACATTGAAATTAATAAAGTACAAAATACTTACTGATGATATTATTATGTGATCCATTTTTGATCCATGTCTTTCTTATTTCTTGTAGTATTATTTTTACAAAGTTTTACTACGCGATCCGTCATGTTACTTTCAATTATTAGCAAATTTTAACAGATTTTGTGGTACGTCAACGTCATACATTGTTCGAGACTGGCTCGAGTTTACCCACTTGGGCGTAGTATTGGTTGCCGCAATTTGCGACTACGCCTGCAGTATCTAGTTGAAGCGCAGCGGAGAGCAATCCTTAATCTAAGGCTTTTATATTATGTTCAAATGAGCATATTGTTCAGTAATAAATTCTTTTTACAGTATAAAAAAGATCCTTGTAACAATACGTACGGCAAGACGGGAAATAAAAAATATATGGTAGAACGAAAGTATTGAAATAAAATGTTACTACGCCGTCTCATAAAATAAGCCTTTTAAGGCCAATAAATTTGTCGTCATGAAAATTGTCGCCTTATATGAATTTCTTTTACCTTGAGATCAAAAAATCTGATCCCAAGACGATTGATGAAATGTTGAACCGTTTGATAAACAATTGTAGAAGATTGGTTGAAAAAAAATTGACATTTGCGCAATTTAGTTACTAACCATTTAACCGTAGTCAAAATTGGGTGGTAAACATAAAAACTTGTGTCAATAATAGTTTGTATTTCAATTCAATTTCAATTTGCTTCAGCAAATTATCATTAATTTATGTTACTTTGTAAGTCATTGCAAATTTATCATTTTAAATTACATTTTTTTCCATCCCATTAAACAATATTAATTATTTCGAACGTCATTTTGAACTCTCTTTTTGAATTAGAGCAAAATAATGTAACATTGACCTATATAACACTTTACAATTACCTTATAGCTTTTCTTTGATTATTCTCTTATGACAGATTGAAACTTGATATTGGTAATATTCGTTTATAGTAAATAGAGTGATCTTAAATACCAAAACGATCACAAATTATCAGCTGATTAATCACTTAACCCAATATTATTCCTAATAGTATTATTGCACTCTTAAGGACGTGTTTGCAAATCCGACAGACATTGCAAATCAGACAGCTATTTTTCTGTAGAGTTTGTGATGAAATGAAAGTAAATTTAATAAAACTAAAAATTTCCCCAAATAGATCACTTCTTTTTCTCCAAAAAGCGGATGATTTTTGGTTTGAAATTTAGATATTTTATGTTGTAAAAACGATTATCCGTTACCTCTTCACACAAAATTGACGAAATGGTCATTTTTCTGCTACTACTTACATAATTTTGTCTCTTAAAAGTACGTAACGAAATCAGATATAATATTTTCAATAACATGGGAAAAATATTAATGAATATGTTATAAATAATCTTATAACAAAATCGTCTAAAATTCTAAATTTTTTCAGATAAACATGAGTCTTAACGATGCTAATTCTGAATGAATAAATAATTTTAGTATTTTTATTGTGAATTATTCATTGAATAGGCCGAATTTGTCTGTGGGTTATTTTAAGGTTATTCAATTTCACAATTACTGCTAAGTTATAAAACCATTGCAAAGAAAACCGCAAAAAATATGTAAATCCATATGAAATTGTAATTGGTATAAGTTGTCAGTGATATGAGATAATAATATGACCTACGTTATTATAGAGGGGATTGTCTTGCTCAAATTATGTTCATTGGTGCGTTTCATCTACAAAGCCAGAAACGGTCCGTTAATTTCCAAATTACAATATTAATTATCTGCGGGTGAACTATCGGTAGGTTTCTAATAAATGCATAATATGACTTAACATACATATAGAAAGTAAATACAAAAGTTAAGTATTTATTGATATGCAAATAAATAATATGAAACGTGACTTTATACGTTTCTGTAGTGGAGCTGCTTATTTAGCATATATAAAATTGAAATGACTGCTTATAAGATAATAGTAGCTTTTCTCTAAATGCATTTTAGAATATAAACATATTATTATAATGTTAAATGATGAGTAATAAATATTTCTAGAAAAAGGTTTCAAAGCAAAAATATTAAAACATTAACAAAATTCGTTTAATTTTTAATAATGCCATTTTTAAAGGGAGGAAAGGACAAACTTGTGTACGAGTTAAGTGATCACTTCTGCGCACAATCTCCTGGAATACTAGAGGAATAAAAAGTGTGTTACCGATCTTTTACGAGGGTGCGCTCCTTACGTATAATTCGCGATTTGGTTGTTCGTGGCAGAAAGTTGTTAGAAAACCACATAAACAAAATATATACGATAGTTAGTAGGCGGATAGTTTAGTAACTTAGCTTTTCTAAATTTGAAAACAAATATTACACACTATAAAATACAATTCTAACCAACTATATATTATGATGGTAGCAAACAGCTGATTTCTATGTTCAATTGCAATCTTATATTGTCGATCTGACATTAAATTAATTAATTTATTTGAATTCATTTACTGCATATTGGTGACCTTTTTTATAATTTATGGGTAGACGTATTAGTCATTCAAGTTACTATAAATTATAATATGAATGTGACAGGAAATCATTTTCGATACTATATGTATTTGGGAATTAAATCGACATAATAAATGCACATTCAGAATCGATCAACTGATTAACGCAGCCGTAGGTAACTTTGTTTATCTTTTGTCTTCGACTTCTTATTATGCCTATTCAATTGCAGGACACCATGAAACAATTTGATGAACTACGGAACTTCTAAGCCCACATTAGTGGGTGCACTGTAGGAGGTGCAGAACAGTCTGTTCTTACTGTTGGAGATATCTATGAGCAAATTTATTGACCCACTCATTTGTATCAAAAAGCGCCTGTATGTTCATCATCCGACAACCTAATTAGCCTAGTGGTTAGTGACACTGCCTACTGTGCTCCTAAAATAAAGAAGAAGAAGAAACATACGTACACCATAAATCATTGAAATATATATAAAATATTATAAATATATTCAAAAACCACAAAATTAAATCAACCATGAACCATAAATTCACTTATTGAACGTCAAATAAAACACTCATTCGAAATATTTAAGCCCCAGGCCAGAGAAAAACTGGTGAAAGAATTGATTGATAATTGAATATAATATTATTTCCAAATATCGGTTCTATCCGATAACCAGTATTGAATTTAAATTCATTTCATTTAAATTCAATTTAATCAACGCGAACAGACTGTCAGTCAATCAGTGAATGAATTGAATAAAATCGTTTAATATTAATAAGACGCACCAAATAACGTCGAAGAATACACTAAGTTGATTAAGCTCCCGCATATAAAAATGAAGCTAGATACAAATATATTTATATACCACACTAAAAGAGCAATATATTTTTTTTCCATAAATGAGGATGCAAACGGGTAAGACGATCACGTGATCGAAAGTGGTGAATCAGCCCCCCATGGACAAGAGATGTCAACCAGGGGTCAAGAGATGGGAGTGAGTGGGAGGCTCCTTCGCAAAGGATACCGGCTAGATTATGGATAACACAACGGTGCCTATTTCTGCCGTGAAGCAGTAATGTGTAAGCATTATTTTGTTTCGGTCTGAAGGGCGCCGTAGCTAGTGAAATTGCTGGGCAAATGATACTTAACATCTTATGTGTCAAGGTGAGAATTTCTGGGTTTCTCAAAAATCCTGAGCGGCACTGCATTATGATGGGCAGGGCGTATTATTTACTATCAGGTGAACGTCCTGCTCGTCCCTTTCTGTCATTAAAAAAAAGATTAACGCTCTAAGCTTGAAGGTCTCCAAGTTGCTATTGATTCCATAGTATGGCTGTGCGAGGCAAGAAGTACAACAGTTGCAAAGCGCGCGGTTGTAAAGATGTCAACATGATGTGAGTGGAATTTCGCATTTTGAAGTTATGTCCGGTGGTGGAATTTAATCATCTCCTATGAGCACGATGAGCATGCTGTTGAAAAGCAGGAAAAATATCACCACACACACCCCACGCAACCCCAAAGAATACCGTCGGATCGGAAGGAACTAGTCGAAAAATATTGAAGTTAAAATATTTTTCAAACAATTTTTTAAGACACCTTGTGCCTTTGAAAATTGTTGAATAGTTTCTACGTACTTTTATTTTGTATTAATGAAATTTTTATTTGTTTCGCATACATGAGCCTTTAGGGGTACAATGAACAAAATTCAATACAGTAATATAATTATATGACAATATCAAGAATACCTCGGTTGAAGAAACAAGTTTCATTCGACTCTTATAGGCGATTTCCCGAGAGAGCCCTGCATAGCCAACGAATGAGACATCTCCATTACTATCATCAGCATAAAATTGCCTTGCAGATTAACTATAACGCACAAATGTTCTTTGCAATGATTTTAATATCAAATCACATGTATTTTCCGTATACAAATTTTATTTGTTCGTAATATATTTACAAGCAATAGTACAAGATTTCAAAAAACATAAATACTTTATTAATAATATATGGTGCGTTATAGTATGTAATATATTATCAACGAAAAATCCTTTCTTATGAATATTAGATCAAAACATATTCTGGTAAGAATAACAATAATTCTATAATACTTTATTATAATACTAGCTGACACGACAAACGTTGTTCTGTAAATATTAAAAAAAAATGTTTTTTAATGTATTGTCAATAATTTTTCATAACATCAAGAATTATTTCGTAACGTATGTTCCTTGTTGTTATACTGAAATGTTCCACAGCAGAACTGTCAGACCGTGCGTCAATAAATTCTCTTAAAGAAAATATGTCCATACAAAACAAATATCGGAAATAAAAATATATATGGGTCCCAAATTGAAATAAAACCTATCCTATCTCTCAAGTTGGACTAAACTGCACTCCATGAAGTAATCCCCATTAAAATCCATTCATTAGCTTAGGAGTCCATCGCGGACAAACAACGTGTCACGTAATTTATATATATTAAGATTATATTAAAAAACAGAAATGAAATAGTAAAATTTTAAAAAGTGTCCTACAAAACTGATCATTAAATTTTTTGTTTATTTTTTAAAAATCTTTAAAGTTTTTTACTATAATGGTCTTCTTTGCTGTGCTCAATATTCCCCGATAACTACCTTCGTAACTGCAAGCTTCAAGAGTTCGTTAAGCTGGCTTTTCTATGGACTCTGGAAAATGATGCTCAATAGGGTTTTATTTTATTGGTAATCGAATATTATAATAACTATTAAAGCGGCAGAGGTTATTTTCGATGCGATTTCAAAGAGTTTTTTGTTTATCTTGTGGTGTTTTATCTTTTGTTAGTTAGTTAAAAAGAGAACAAACAATAAAACATTTCAATATCTAAATAGTTATTGTTCATTAATTTCAGGAATACCTATTTCCCCACATTTATATGTTTATTTTAATTTTTAAAGATTAATAAATGAAATGAAATTTATTTATTGTGTTGAATATACTATATAAATCTTACATTTATTGGAGTGTCTTCTGTTCGGCTAATTTAAAATAGCATGTTAAAAGTTTACTTAAAATTAAAAGAATCCTTAACACTATATTTTTTTATACATTAACATTTACACTGTAACAGGAGTCCTGTAAGTCGTTTCTGTGGTAAGTTTTTTATTTCTAGAGAATGTGTAGGTATTATTTAGGTATAATGTTGTTCTGGGACAGTGGATATAAACCAGTCTATCCAGTAATTGGGTGGAACTAGAAGTAAATTCTTTTAAATAAATGATTATTTTGTTTTACAAATTTATATGCCTTAAATAATAAATATGGGCAATGTCAAATTATTTAATTTTTTAAACAAGTATATATATGAAAAGGTCGGTCCAACTCCACATAAACAACGAGTACATTTATTTCGAGCAGCAAAAAAAGCTTGATATACTCCTGTGCCATTTTCCCAGATGACAAGACTAGCGTGACATATCCATGGTATGCCATTTTGGAGACTGAGCGTTTGGAGATTAAATAAAACAACTGCTTTAGTAGTATGAAGAACGTGAGGAATATGTGGAATATATATTTTACTTCAGTTACACGATATATATACGAAATCCTTAAAACTAGTTAACCAATTACAATTATTACTTAAAAAATATTTACAAGTTGAGAAATTACACACCAATACTAAAGCTTACATTTTGACCAATAGTTAAACGTTTCATTCAATAAGAATTCAGAATAATATTATGTATTCTATCTCGCTCTAAAACTAATGCTATCGCAGTAAGCCGGCCAGCGAGTGCTTGTGTAAACTCGCGTCGATGCTCGATCAGCCGATGTCAATGAGCACCCACTCAGTCGCTCATTGATTAAAATTTAATGAATAGTGATCCACGCCGCGACGCTCTTTAGTAAAGTACGCTCGGCCTTGCTGTGAGGTTGTGTAACGCGGAGCATATGACTGGTCACGTGAGTATATCTGCGGTCTTCAAGAGAACGTGACGATGCTTGTACTTCGATGAGTTGACTACTGGTGATCTGCATGATTCTATGACTTGATGTACATCATTATGAAATGGTTCTTATAAGAGCTAATATAACAGTATATAAAATAATATGTTCTTTTAAGAACGAATCTTTCGGCATACGCTTATTACAGTTAATATGCACGATTTATATTTCTACGATCTATAATGCTACGAAGGTATTACGTTACAAGTTAGATATAAGACATTTGTATTAATTGATGTTATTGGTTGTGTACCTACAACACCATTAAGGATAACTTATTAAGAGCCATTCGCCTCAGTCTCCTAAGGACATAGACAAATATACAAATTCTGGAGCACACCTTATCAATGTGATCACAGAAATTAAGGTCCTTACTTATATAACACCTAAAAATATAGTACTGTCAACTTTTTCAATATTTATTGCATTATGGTAATATTTAGATCAGTTTGTCTACGTTTCTTTACACAAAATTGCATATTCTTCGATTTCAATTAATTCATAACTAATTCATTATTATCAAACCAATCAATAATATTATGTTATTTGGATAGTAATGTTATGAAAATATATCATATGTCATATTGAAATAAAAGGGAGGGTGACTGTTCTTTATTTGCCACTGAACCATACTAGTGTTAGTGAATGGGTAGAATGGTGATCGGGTGATTGAATAAATATGGTGAGATATCAATGGTGAACTGGTAATGTAAATGCAGGAACTTAAAATATTACGAAATGGGGAATTTTATAATTAAAGTATTTAAAATCAAACAAAAAATGTTTTATGCAGTAAAAACGGATAAGAAATCAATTTAAATACCTTTTATATTTGTTTGTGTTAAGTAAGCAATCCTTAAATATGAGTTCCTGTTTGATTTAAAGAGTAGTTTCTCTACGCTACATTCTCTGAATCTTATTAATTTGCTTGTTATTAAGCATATTAATTTAAATACAAAACTAATAAAATTCACAAAGTAGTCGTTTATTACAATGTTCAATCAACCCTAAGACTACTATACAAGCGTAAGTAAACATTGATAAATGATCTATTTTAATCACAATAATACCAGAGTTTGTCTAACGAGTTTGAAAATATTGTTGCCCTAAAACTATTATTCACCACTGGACGCTATTCAATGTAATTTTCCTTCCCATTATCTGTCTGGCTTAAGTCTATTTTGGGATACCTTTCTCCATAGAGTTCTGTCCAAGGGTTGTAAAATATTAATGAACACAACATTCGTATGTGAAGAACGTTCCTATATAAATACGACACAGAACTTTATTTAAATTCCGGACGTGACGTGTATGTAAATATTTGCATTCTATTATTTAAGCACGTTATGTCACATACCGATTGAAAATGTGATATTATATGATATTATTTATATACTGTACAATTAATATCTAGTATTAGTAAGAACTTTAGAAGGAGGGGTCGTGAGTCGTGAGTTGCGAATTTTTGGGAGGGTTTTTATGAAAATAAGGGACGAGACAAGCAGGACTATCAGCTGATGGTAATTAATACGCCCTGCCCATAACAATGCAGTTCCGCTCAGGATTCTTGAAAACCCACAAATTCTGAGCGGCACTACAATAATTACGCTTGTCACCTTGAGACATAAGATGTTAAGTCTAATTTGCCCAGTAATTTCACTAGCTGCGGCGCCTTTAAGACATACATAAATACATTTAAACATCCATGACTCGGAAACAAACATCCATATTCATCATATAAGTCATAGGTGAGATGTGCTTGAGTTGTGAGGAGGCGAGAGACGAGAGCGAGTCGCGGCGGAAGGACACCGATTTTTTGAGTTTTGAGACCGAAAGTTTTGAGGTAACAAACCTCCTCCTTTTTGAAGTCGGTTAAAAATAAAATGTGTTCAATAGGATCACCTGATCGACTAGAAGTATGCCATATTATCGTAATTGAAAACACTTCTTGCAAATTATTCATTTATAAAATAGTCCTTATTTTATTATACTGCTATGAATTAAAGTATATTTATAATGCTATGTCAATGTTTACATTTAAATAAATTTGTTCCTGTGTTTAACGTCATGGATAATCCGGAATTGATAGCTGTCTTCAAGGCATTAAATTAAGATTTAAAACAAAATATTAACCTACCCAACCACTACTAACAGACGAAGTGATATTTCTTTGCGGGTCATTTAATAAGTATACAAGGCGGACTGTGGAATAGTTTCATCCGTATTGTATGAACACTCATTTAAAATGAAAAGGGAGGCGAAATAAGGCAAACAGTTACAGGTATAACCAGTTATGGTAATCTTAATGGGGACAAAACCTAAAATGTCCGCAAGCTACTTCGACAGGTTTTGAAGTAAAACGTCTTTACGCTTGCCTGACTTGGGGAATAAGCTGGTAAATGCGTGACGAGAGCGTTACGAGAACTGTGATCGGGTGAGGTAAAGGGAAGTTAAGTTTAGTTTTGTAAACTTAACTTCCCGTATACTTTGGAATATGTTTTTTGAAATAGTGACGGGAAACGTTGATATTTATTTTTTATAACTTAGTTCGTTGAAGTGTGCCAGCACACATTTCGTTTATTTGGTAATTTCATTTCGTTTTTGAACAATTTTATGAATTAATATTTTGTTTAACTTCAGGCGTGTGGTCTAAAGTACACTCGTTTTTTATATCGTTAAATAATATTAGCACGAAAACACCCGTAGGTGTAAACGTGAAACATTTATTATGCATAAGTCAAAGTAATTTACTAAATATTCGCTCTTGCCACCGTAATCCCCTAACTACTCTAACTTAATCCTTTCTGATGGACACTTTTTTACGAAATTTTAGTATTGACTACGAATATTTAGTAAATTACTTTGACTCATGTACAGTAAACCGTATTATGATAGCAATATTCCAAGTAAAAACCTATTCAAATAAATTATTTAATATTTTCAGTGTAAAATTATAAATATGAAATTAATAAAATGATTAATTAATTAACAATACTTAATTTTTTTTTGTGTGTTCCTCGCGTGGCAGAGAAGATTCAACCTGTAACTTATGCCACAACGTCTTCAACAAGTACAAAAGACATGTAGTCTTGTGCTTTTAATTATAATACTGTACAGTTTGCTTGAGGCACAAGAAGCACTCTCAGTGGGATAGCCTGGGCTGAAGCCAAGTATCATGCAGTTCAAGATGTTGAGTTAATTGTTTGTCAAGCAGGCTGTCCAGCACCTTCGCTGTAGTAATGGCCAAGGATATAGGTCTGTAGTTGGGTCTATAGGTAGCATAAGCAGTTTTAATTTTAAAAATAGGCACTAGAATTGTTTACATAACGTCTTAAGGTAGGTAACCATTAATGATACACAAAAAAAAACATATTGTGTGCTATTCACACGTGGTAGAAGTGAAATCTTCAAAAATGATGAAGAATTTTACTATACAAAAGAATGAATAATCGCTACAAACGTATAATGCGTATACGTATACAAAACACCATGGTTATTGTGATGCGTTTTCACAAGCTTTGTACTACGCAAGCAAGCACATACACGTATTAACATATTATACATGAGAGGCCCAAGTAAACTGTGGGGGAGTTTGCCTTGTTAAACACGAGTGGAGTAAGTACGAAGCAGAGCACAAAGAGAACCACGAACACCAACGAACAACAACAACGGGTAAGCACTTGTATTATAATTTTAAAATGCATGAATCTCTTAACAGCATATGAGCTCCTGGTGCATGCCGCTAGGATGACATATGATTCAACCACTATGAAAGACATTACTATCACCGCTACCTGGTGCTTATATTATACGACGTGCGCATGACGTCAGAATATAATATTAAGGAATACTCGCGTCATACATAAGACAATCTCTTTTTTACTTCTTTTTTTAACAAAACCAGTGTTTTGTTACACATTATACAGTATAATGCATCTCATTTTCTCCCTGTTAAATCTTATGAATTTTTGTGTCTGTCTCATTCTCTCGCCGGCTGAATCCTATACACTTTCTTGTATGTGTCTCTATAGTCTCGCTTTTTCGTTGCATCGAATTTCATATTAACAATCACAACAATTCTAAAGAAGTTACAATTCAAGAAAAATAGCACGTACACCTGGCTAGTGCACACTGATATACTTTAGATGCTCGAATCTCGATATTGAGATCATCGTACCTGGTGATTCTCCTCTAAATCTGCAAACGTTCAAACTAACGTACTTTAAAAATTAATATAACGTACACTCTCCATTTTTTATATAATCCGTAGTAACTTCTTACTATTAGGTGTAACTTAAAATCTCTCTGTCTCTTAACCGGGTTATGTTAAGGTACTACTCATTCAGCCGGAACTACTGCTGGTATTGAATTAGCATGAGTTTTAATGGCTTACATAATCGATGTGAAGGTTCGGGGTATCCCTTTTCAGACAATGTTAGGGATTGTTTAACAATGAATTACAAATTAATATAAAATATGTAAGTATTACCAAAATTAATAATTTTACAAGTATCAAATATTAAGTTTTATTGGAGCCTTGTGTATTGTTTAATTTATATATATTTTTAATTCACCTTTTGTATTATATTTTGATAAAGAAGTATATCTCCTTTTTATTTTTAAATTTTGCCCTTCTAAGCTATCTAGCGGTATCATATAGGTTATTTTATGCAGCAACATAAATACTTAATGTATTACAGTTAATGTATTTGGGTTGTGAGACATGATTCTGCCCTCGCCTCGTCTAGAGCCAAAACACGTGTCGAATTGTTTGA
The DNA here is from genome assembly GCF_905404315.1 of Leptidea sinapis. Taxonomy (NCBI): domain Eukaryota; kingdom Metazoa; phylum Arthropoda; class Insecta; order Lepidoptera; family Pieridae; genus Leptidea; species Leptidea sinapis. The sequence continues at coordinate 14,434,415 of NC_066269.1, forward strand.
AAACAAATATTGTCGGAATTAGCAATCAAGAAAACTCACCACATTTGGTGAGTTATGGATTTCCGCAAAATAGCGCGTGCTTCAATAGAAGAATGACCAACTAAAACGGAGATCGATGGTCAAACACATAGAATGTTAAAACATAAAAATGTTTAGTCATGTCTTACATAGGAACAAAGAAGATATAATCTTTGTACCGAACGCTGTGATGTTAATAACTATGCTACGTTTGGAACTTCTATGCATTTGAAATTTAGGTGTTGTGCTAAAGTTATTAAATTCTGCATCAAATGAGAAATTTAAGTGTTATAATATGTCGTGATTGCAGTAACTACCTTCGCTTTATACATCTACGTGAAACTACAGAATATTCATGAAATTTGAACATGAAATAATTTGAAACTAACTCTTTGTCTATTACCAAACTTGAAACAATGCTTTTTGCTATGCAGCTAAACTTGTTACAAAATTAAGGTATTTTTATGACAGTAAGGGATCAGCCGAACAGGACGTTTAGCTGTATGGTAATGGTAATTGATACGCCCTGTCCATTTTTGAGAAAGCCAAAAATTCTGAGCGGCATTACAATTGCGCTCGAAACCTTGAGATATAAGATGCTTACACATTACTGCTTCACGGCAAAAACAGGCGCCACTGTGGTACCCATAATCTAGCCGGAATCCTGTGCAAAGGAGCCTCCCACTGGTGTAAAAGAGATATTATTCTGGTAAAGAATTAAAAATAAATGCAAACATATTGATATGAATTATTCAGATCTGTAGCCCTGAGATAACTTTCCACAATATAGCTCGACTATACTTCAAGCCAGCACACATTTTAGCCCCCTCTAATACGCAGAGTCGGAGTATAGCGCTCATCTCCGATCCAGTGCAACCCAGTATCAGATTAAACACAACCTTTGCAGGGGTAATTGATTCATAGGGCATGTTATACTCTTTGAATACTTGAACAGCTTTATGTTCGAAGTGACGTCACTTCATCTTTTAGCGCTAGTTCAGACACGGCGGGAACCGCGCGATTTCTGAATCGCATGGAAATCGCGCCAGTCTTTTTTGTATGAGTTATTAAGTAATCGTTCAGACATACGAGTATATACCATACCATAAGGTATGTTAATTGTTGCTTTATTTTTGTGTCTTGCCATGGAACACGCCCATCGTTCACAAAGTAATGAGCGAATTTATCTCTGATATTCAAAGATGACGGTGCCCCTCATCCCGCATGCAACGTATTGAGACTAGTCATTGGTGCAGTATATAAAGTATCTTAATATATTAGACCATCTCTAGTCCGCACATAGTTGTGAAGAATGCAACAGGCATTTATTATGTCTTCGGCAAAATCTATGTTTACATTCATAGACCTATGAAAGATGCGCCATTTGTTCGCCAAAATACCAAAAGTACACTCAATGTTACGTCAGGCTCTCGATAACCTATAGTTATAAATCCTTTTTTCATGTGATAATCATTTGCCTGAATATGGACGCATTAAATTTTCTGCTAAGCTGAAGGCTTTATCTCCAACTATAACATAAGGCATTGGTGTTGGGTCTATGTTAGATATTGGTTTAGGTGTTGGTATGTTTAATGATTTTTCCGTCAGTCGTTTATAAAATAAAGAATTTTTAAATATAGCATAAATCACTTCTTTTGCCATACGCCCCAATATCAACATAATTAAAGCAATAGTTGGCGTCGCAAAGTGCTAAAAGCACTATGGAAAACAAAATGTTTATAGTTATAATGCAAAGATCCCGAATCAACAGGCTTTATAACTCGGATATGCTTGCCGTCTATAGCACCAATGCAATTTGGAAAATTTGCATGTCTCTCAAAGTCTCGTGCTATTGTCTTCCAGGCATCTTCAGTCGCTTCGGGCATGACTTTGTTTACCAACTTATTCCGCAATGATTTACATATTTCGCGGATAATTCCTGTAATCGTCAATTTTCCTAACCACCGGTGTCTGAATAGAATCACAATTTTGTAGTTTCAAACCGCGCGATTCCGGCGCGCGGTCACCGCCGTGTCTGAACTAGCGCTTACCCTATTTATTACGGAGAGTGTTCTGATTTTCGACGAAATCCCACTGACCTTGCAGTATGACAAAAGCTGTTTTCCTATGAGTGTCAAAATATACAATAAAGTGCCCATTAATTTAAAATTATTAAATAAAAGACTTTTTAAGAAAAAACTTAAACACTGGTTGAATGAATTTCTTAATGCAAGTAATGTGATGACATGAAATGTGTAACTTTTTAGTAACAATTAAGTAAACATAATTTATTAATTATTTTATTATTTTGTTGGTCTGTATTTTTTTATATTCTTATTTTTATTATTATGTTAATTAAAATAAATTTTATTGCTTCTGACATGCAGACGTATTTCATCATCTAATTTTGTTATGTGTTTAATTACATATACCATTTACTGTGTTAACTTAATTTGCATGCCTAGTTAAACCTGGCGAAACATGTGAAACTTTAAGATTGTGCCATCGTAACATACCATTTTTTTACGCAAAATAGAATTTGATTGCTTGATTGAAGAGCTGTATGACCTGATTTCTACTGTCAAAAAATCTACCTTCACAACAGACGCTACAAACTTAAGTAGAACCGCAGTTCGATAACAAGGAGGATTTTTCCACGCCCAACAAGAAAAAGCACCTACACTTATCTTCATTTTATGTTACGAGGGACTAGGTTTGGCGAAGGTCACATGCCATCAGAAGATTCGTTCGCTTGTTTGTTCTCCTCTTGAGGAAGGGGGTTGTTGTCCAAAAAAGAAACAGATAGCCATGACGATCTGTCTACGCTGCCCTCATCCAACGTATTCCGGTGATCTTGACCAGATCGTCGGTCCATCTTGTGGGGGGCCTACCAACTCTAAGTCTTCCAGTACGTGGTTACCATTCGGACACTTTACTGTTCCAACAGCCATCTGTCCTGCCCACTGCCACTTCAGTTTCGCAACCATCTAGGCTATGTCGGTGACTTTAGTGCTCCTACGGATCTCCTCATTTCTGATTCGATTTCGTAGGGAAACTCCGAGCATAACCATTGCCCTCTCAGCGACAATGAGCTAATCATAATCTGCTACGTGCTAAGTGCTATTTTAACATATTAAACGGTATAGGATGTCTACTGTGGTATAGGCATGGCTCAACCACGCAATCCCTTAAGCCCCATTATCGAGTAGTAGGGAAAGCAAGTGTGCAAAAGAGTTTAAAGTTACTACTTTGGCATCGTATAGTCCGTTTTCGATTTTGATAGTATTAATAATCTAAGTAATTCTATACTGTATTTTTTTAATTTACTAGCCTAAATATTAATTTAAGATAATATTGAATCGTTTTATGATAATAGGAATTAATTTTAGTATATGCTTTATTGCATACGTGAAATGAACATGACAAAGGCACCTGATTATCTTTATTTATTTAAGTAAAGTCAAAAGTATTTTGGTGTGCTGTACAAATAAACCGTACGCTCCTAAGTTTAACACACACATTTTTACTCAACAAAATAAAATTTTGTCATAAGTACCCTAATTATAGAACTCACAATGTTTGAGGGCTGCAGCGGGAAAAGGACCCCTTGAAAGCTGCAGACCCGTATTTAAAAAATATTACTTATTAACAATTGCTGTATGTTTGTTCGAAAAAAATTAGCGAATTCAGTAAACATGAAAACACTTCTCTTTTCCCATCCAGGGACCCCATCAAACTACAAGTACCCTGCTGTAGAACTGCATTATTTCAGAGAAACTGTTTGTGTATGTGCATAAAAATCTATAATCACATACCAAAAATAATAAGAGAAGTATCGTCAAATAGGAATTTTTCATCTTAATTGAAAATATACCTTAATAAAAACTGCTTATATTCATTAGATGAATATTTTCAACCAAAAACTTGACTATATAATATATAATACTGCTACTAATCTTTTGTTAAATTTATATTATTGTAACGAATGATTTAGAAAGGTATTTTATAAAATTTGCACGTCATAAATGTGGCAAACGTGTGCTTAATAATATTTATGTAAAATCAATCTAACATGCAAATAAAAACTTTGACTTTGTCACTCAATTACTTACATTATTAAGTTATGAATTTATACTCTCAGTGAATTTAGCCAGTAAATACATTTCTTAGGCGACATTTCATAACTTAATATTAAACTATAAATGATTCTGCAAACCTCTGCTGTAATAAATATTCCTTGATTATATTTTCGAGGAAAACTCATTTATTCTATAAAAGAGATTTGAATTGAATTGTTTGCTCAAGCAGTTCAATATTAAAATCACCTTGAGCTCTACTTCCTTGATCTAAATCTTTCACTGACTTTTGTATGGCGAGAATTTGTCAGCATTGTCGGCTACAAAAGAAAATTATTTTCTAGATAAGCTTATTTTTATACGCTTTATATTAGCTTCACCTGTATGTTTGTATGTTTGTAACCGACTTCCTTGGGCGCGATTTTGACCCACTTTAAGCGGCTATATTTCGTTCAAACTTTGTAGATTTATCGAGGACCGATGACATTACACTTATTTGACAAAAAAATGAAAAATAAATAATAGTTAAAAAAAAACTAAAAAGCACGCTTTACATAAAATTCAACTAAAAAATTGAAAATAAATTTAAATTGAAAATTGTGTAAAAAAAATATTTTATTGTAAAAAAAGCGTGGGGTGATTTTTAAGAAATTATTAAAATAATAATTCTTCTACAACCCACGCTGTTTTTTACAATAAAATATTTTTTTTTACACTATTTTCAATTTAAATATTTTATTTTCTATTTTTTAGTTGAATTTTAAATAAAGCGTGCTTTTTAGTTTTTTTTAACTATTATTTATTGAAGTTATACTTCTTTACGCGCATTATGAAAAAATGATGAGAGTGAAATTTTAAGATGCGCGCCTATCACTGTAACACAAAAGTAACAGGATGAAGTTGGATCCTAAAATTTTCTGACGTTTGCAACATTCGCTATTATTTTTTGGTTTCTTCGTCCATTATTATAGGATAGGCAAAGGGTTCAAGCCCGTACAGACGTATTTGTTATTTAATAATTAATTGTCAAAGCAATCGTTGCAAGATTTTAACAATATTGTTCTTTTACAAACGTGGAATAGCACGAGGAATAAATAATTTTAAAGATTTTTGCTTTGTTAGCCCAAAGAAGTGTAACTTCTTGCATGCATACCTAAGTACACACACATTTTTTTAATATAAACTTTATTTAAAACAATTAGCGTATCTGAAACTGTGAGGAAAACCTTGGATGTAATTTTAGGGTGCACTTAAAATCTTAGTTAAAGCTTTTTAATGAAAAAAAATTGCTAAACATATTCGAATGGAATACACTATCTATATTTGAATTCTGTTCTGAATAATAATAATGAAACCTATTTGTTTAAATTAACTATTTATTAACATTCTTACAGTTAAATTACAGTTATCATCTATGATTACATCCATTATAATAAATATTATATTATATCTATTGTTACAATTATATATTATCTAAATTCTACATAATTAAATATAAAAAAATATCATTGTATTAGTATTAATAGCTGTTGTTATGTACTGTCTTCATTATTATTGATTGGAACCCCTTGGGTATAGAGGCCTCCCCCCGCTTATAACATGCATCTCTGTACATTGTTGTAGTGCCGCTCAGATTTTTTGGGTTTTTCAAGAATCCTGAGTGGCACTGCATTGTATTAGGCAGGGCGTATCAATTACCATCAGATGAACGTCCTGCTCGTCTCGTCCTTTATTATCATATCAAAAAGGTTCACGCGCTTTTTGAGAAGGTATCAATGACGTTTCATTCTGGGAACACCACGCAGGGAATATCATTCTGTTTGGTTGTACATTGTTGGAAATATTTTCTAAACCGTACTGTGGAAGAATACCTCACATCCAAACGATGGCAGTACTGATGATGTCAGTTGTTGATGTATCTTATAAAGATGACATTCAGCAGAAATCAGATTAAATAGCTATTTTGTTGATTAATGCCGTAGACAATACGCAATGAAACTACGTCCTTAGCAACGCAAAGTGATTATAATTTCAAGGAATTATGAACTCTATTTCAATTGCATTTTAATTGCATTTGAAGCACTTTATTACAGCACATATAAAAGCAGGAAAGAATAAAAGAACAATAAATAATAGCCACGATTTTTTACTCTGTAGGCATAATATTGTTTCCAAACAGTATAAGTATGAATTATAACGTAACCATATTATGATGGAAAGATTCAGAGACTATAAATTATAATAAAAGTTGTTATTCACATTTCGCTGCCGGTATTATGAAAAATAATATTCTTCATAAATATTTTTGAGACTAGAATTTCCTTGGAATGAATTCCCGCAGTTAAAAGTACCTATACTTAGTACGGCCATAAATACGGTAACAATTAAAAATAAACAAAAAATTGAATTTGAATTTGGAATCTGTAATTTATATGATTGTTCATTGAATTTTCTCACATTGTGCAATATTTTTGCAATATTAAAATGGTGTGGGGTGATAAAGAAAAACGACTCGCTGTGATTACATTACATTTAGCAACATTTTAACTAACAAAATGACCGTATTTATGCTCAAAGCTCTAAGGAAGCTTCCCAATTAGTGAACAGAGTGCAACGTGGGCACTAGGCGATGGCCAGTCTTCAGCTCTGATGAAGTCCGAAACTTTCGTTTCGATCCAAGACTGCGTAGATCGAGCTTTATGACCCGGCGCCAAATCTTTCTAGAGGGACCATTCTTGGTTATTAAACATGGTGTTGTTAAGGGGCTTCACTTCCTCCTTAAGAATGGTATATTGATACACTTGTGCCGAGGTTTTGATACCTTTATTACAAAAGTATGGCTCAGTCACTCCTTCATAGCTAATACCACACTAAACCATCACTGAACTCAGATAGACGTGGGCAACGTTGCTCTCTGCCGACTTATAGGCAAGCTTCCTTAGAGCTTTGAGCAAAAACACAGTTATTTTATTTGTTAGCATGTTGCTTAATTGTACAAAATTTCTCATCCGTAAACAAAATTTTTCTGCGATCTAAACCTGTTTGTAACCTTTGCGTACCGCTTCTGTAGTTTTTTTTGATTTTACCACCCTATTCTTTTTTAAATTACCAGTCAAGAAATGACTAGGACGTCTCTTATAGGCTGCAAGTCCTAAGTCATCTTTTAAAATACTCCCGAGATAAAAACTTTTGCTTTCCCGACAGGATTTCTTCGAATTATTTCCCTTACTGCTTTGACCATCTTTTTCATACGAACACTACGTGGACGGTACGATCTTTTTCCGTGAGAAACAGAGTAGGTCTCTTTGTACCTATTAATAGGCTGGTACACAAACATTTTACTAATACCAAGCGTATGGAGAGTTTTAAAAATTGCATTTGGCTCCATACCTACTTTGTGTAATGCAATCACAGCGATTCGGTTCTCTTTATCACCCCACTCCATTTTAATATCGCAAAATATTATACAATGTATTGACGCCAAAATGAGAAAACTCAATGAACAATCATACAAAAATGACATTCCAAATTCAAATGTTATATTTTGTTTAATTTTTATTATAACAGTATTTATGGCCAGACTATGTATATATTATATATCTTTACGTATATTGTTAATATTTTTATTTTAAAAACACTGAACATACGAAAATTTTTGCATTATTAACCACGCCCTAATTGCACTACCGGTTTATTATGACGCGATCATTAATAATTTATAATTTTAAAATTAAATTTTATTTTTTATACGAGCAATATCGATCCTGTGTCACTAAAAAGTTCTCGTCATCCAGTAAGCCGTTCAAACGGGAAATGATACCGCATAATATCCCACATCCTTAATAATAGCAATGAATGAGGAAAATTTTCGCCTTCACCTAAAAATATGAGGTAATATCGTGTCAGGTTCTTACATGAACAAATATGACGTGTGATATAATATACCTATTCTAGATTATCTCTTTTGCATAAATAGTATTTATGCCGTTGATATTCCATCTACTAGACTCCGTAAAATTGTTAAATCTTTTAAATTGGATTGTATTGTATTTTATAATAAACTCCCAAATGATATTAAAATATTACCAATTAGAAAAATTAAATGTATCGTTAAAAATAAATTAACATCTAAGGCCTATTATAATGTGAAAGATTACTTAAATGATAAAGATAGTTGGGATTAATGTTTATAAATTTATTGTGAATGAATATTGTTACACTCATTTGAATGCTATTGTAAATCAAATTAAATCAAATCAAAATCAGTTTATTCAAGTAGGTCACGAAAATTACACTTATGAATGTCAAAAAAAATTAAAATAAAATATTTTTCTTATTGAATCTAGCGGAGTAGCGGTCTTCTTCGTAAAGGGTTGAGCTAATGAGAAGAAGTATATATCAAGATTTACAGATCATTTCAATTACAATATAATATGTAAAATGTAAAATGATGCACACTCAAACGTCAAATAGTCAATGTCTTACACGAGTAAGTCAAAAAAATAAATGTAAATTAATACAAAAGTTATTGAGTACAGTAGCTGCATCATCCACATACACCATAAATCAATAAAGGTATTCTGTGAGCATTTTATAAGCGATTATAAATAAATAAACATGTATATATCAACACATATATATATATATACACACAATAACTTTTAAGAATCCGAAACCGAGTCCCCGGCAACAGGTTCATCCCGCCACCACAAGCAGCGCCCGTTCACGAGCATGACGCATGAGCCAGCCATCGCCTCCCTCTACCATATTTTAGGGAAGGGGATGACCCGTCCCATGTCGCCGCCACAAGCAGTGACATTTAAGCGATCATGATGAAAACTGTCACAGGAACTAACTTTTGTACTTCATACTGACGTACACTAAATACCTTATAAAGTTTTAATTTGAATGTTTCTGTGGATGCGTATTCAACAGTGCATTAAAAATCTTATCTAGAGACGCACAAGACTCAAGTTTGCTTTTCTTAAAAAACTCTCACGAATTGTTTCATCTCTATTCGATAAAACTTATGTTAGCACCTCGCAATACCAATCGCCTGCATTCACCTGGATGTCAACACCGGTTTCGTTTCTAGGAATCTGAAAACTACCAATAGAGCTCAACAATACCAGGCCACTAAAATGAGCTGATATGTGACGCTGATCCAGCCATATATGGAGTAGTATTATCTCTAGTTTGGTGCACCCCGATCAGTTCGAAATATTTGATAGCGTGAAAAGCTCTCGGCGATGCGCGTGACGTCACTTAATTTATTTTATTTTTATTTTATTTGGGGAGCTTACAGCAACATTTACAAATCAGTCAAGTAAACATAATTCTAGATGCTTATTACAAGGTTCCACATAAAGAAATAAATTTGCTTAGTCTAACTATATATCACCTTTTTGCTCTTAATGGTGATTTTCATTATTATTACACTAGGAAATATAAGGGATTGATTGTAAGTAATTCTAGTTGGCTTCATAAGATACATAATAGCTTTAAACGCAAAATAAATATATAATTATCAATAAATAAATTTAAATGTTTAATTACAAAATGGCTCTGTCGTAAGTCCTACTACTCCACAGCTGAATATCTAAATGATCGGACAGCCTGGGACTTGATTATGATTATTTTATAGCAATAGCAATGACAGTACAATATTATTTTATTAAAAAGAGTGCAAAAAAGCATGCTGGGAGAGTTTCTTGCGCCGTTTCTTCTCGCTCAGTGTGCCATTTCTTTCCGGTAGTAATATCTGGTGTATTAGAAATGACATCAAAAAAAATGTAAAGGAATTAATTATGAGAAAATAAGTGCCATTTATATAGATAGTTACACTAAACTAGCCTAAAGATTACGTAAAGTCCTTTGCTAACGCACTTTTATGCTTTTTATACTACCACTTAAAAGATCAAATCGGCTATCACAACGATACGACATATTGAAAAGTTTAGTGATGCGTGGTAGAGATAGAGAAGTTAGTTTCATTTACCTTATTCATCTTGGGAAGTTTTATAAAGGCATGTATGAGCATCAGCTATGGCAGCAGGAATCATCCTGCTGCCAAATTCCAACATCGCTTCGCACGCCAGAATCATCATTCCACACGGTCGATTCAACTACCAAAAAGTTTCCTGTGAGTTCAAGAGTTGCAAGAGAAAATGGGCGGTGATAAGCATCAGATACTCTGCGTGATAATTGACAAAATGAATAACCTTAGAGCTTAGATTACAGATCAGTCTCCGCTGCGCTCCAACGAGATACCGCGGGGTAGTCGCAAAGTACGGCAACTAATACTACGCCCAAGTGAGCGTACTTGAGCCAGTCTCCAACAATGTGCGACATTGACGTGCCAACTTTGTTAGACTTTGCTAATAATTGGCACTAAAATGCCGGGTTGCGTGGTAAATCTTTGTAAAATTAATACTACAAGACATAAGGAAGACACTCGGATCACATATCATCAGTAAGTTATTTTGTATTTTATTAATTTCAATGGTAAATAACAAGAGTGTATGTTACAAAATTTGAATGATTCCATTGAGTGTCAAAATGCCACGCCTACAAGCATCTAATAGTTGCCGCAATAAAAAACCTATAGTTCTTAGGTAGTGCGGTATCTAGTTCTTTGACGACCTGTATAGCCGAAGGGTTAGCAATCCTACCTACTAAGCTAGAGGTCCCGGGTTCGAATTCCGGTAGGTGCAAGCATTTATATGATGAATATGGATGTTTGTTTCCGAGTCATGGATGTTGGAATTTATTTATGTATGTTTACATGTATGTTTATATGAATTTATGTATGTTTAAGTAAGTATATTGTATTAAATATATCATTGTCTTGTAACCCATAACACAGGCTATATATGCTTAACTTGGGGCAAGATTATTTGTGTAAAAAGTGTGTCAATATTATACTACTATTATATCTAGCGGAGACCAATCCTTAATCTAAGCCTTAGAGGTAATAAGTGAATGTAACAGATGTATTTCATTTTTTGAACTAAGCGAATAAATCTAAACTTGTGCATTACTAATGTTGTATTGTGACGGAAAATAAATATAAACATTTCAAATATACTATTATTTGGAATAATGTAAACTAATTTTACCTTTTTTATTCTTAGTATTAAATAACAAGTAAATTGGGTAAGCATGCTTAGATTAATATTATACTTAGGAATAAAAATAAGCTTGAGAATAAGAAAATACCGTCCTGCAAAAAATTCAAATGGGTTGGACTTAATATCCCGTAGCACGAATTAGGAGGTAAAGAATATTGTACTTGATAGAGCTTTAGTCCACGATTATAATGATACCAATCTTATTACAAGGTAATGCACAATTTTTAAGAAAATAACGAAAAAATTCTTACCTTAAACGGGTAAATCACGTAAATAAAACTATAGATGAGCGCTGTCATGGCGCCGGGAGGCTAAAAACTTGCTTATAACTGTCAATTATAAATGAAAAACAGTAAAATGAAACGTAAAAAATAGTCTGGGATAGATTGGACGGCTTCATCAATTTTGAATTGAAAAGGCAAGAACCCAGAGTTGTACAGCCAGTAAAAAAAACAATAATAATTTTTCTTATATTTCCTTTGTTATTTATTTTCCTATAATGTTTATATTTTATTCCGTTTGTATCGTAGTTGCGTAAATGTTGCTTTGTTCTGTGTTTTACCCGTTAAGAGGTTGTAAATTTTTTTTCATTATTGAAAACTGTGTATTACCTTCTACTAAAATTAGTAGCACTAAAATCTTGGACCAAAGCTTTATGAACTATAATCTATAAGAATTGGTTAAGTTAGGTTACGTTAGAACAGTTAAGACAACGCACGAGCCGAGCGTAGCGGGCCGCGGTAGCTGCCGGCGAGTGCCAGAAGCGAATTCTAGGCGTTTCCTTTTCTTTCCTCCTCATAAAATGTCCCAAAACTTAAAAATGTAATTATTTGACGTAAGAGAGAAGTATAAGAGAGAAAAAAGCATAAGTATTAACTTATAATGCTTATTTCTCTTGAAAGGTGCATTACCTTGTAATAAGAGTGGTAGCATTAAAATCGTGGACTAAAGCTCTATCAATTACAATATTTTTTACCTCATAATTCGTGCTACGAGATACTAAGTTTTGACCATTCAAAGCAATGGCTTTGCATAATATCTCTAAAATTTATAATTCTCATTTAAATTATTGAGTATATCAACTTTATTTAGATGTTCATCCATTTTTGTTTATATTTCAAAATACTATCAACAATTAGGATCATGAACTTCCTTTGTTTACGAAATTGCTTTCCCTTAAACAAACCACTGCTAAGTATATTTCTGTCGGTTTGGTCACGAATATGCAAAGTAGTGCATAATTGTACTGAATATAAAGAAGGAAATTATAAAAAGTATTATCAATGGAAAACTAAAATATGGAATGGATTCCTAATAAGTCAGTGCATAAAACGATGTTAAAATTATACAAATAGTGGTTAGATTCATTTAAAATATACAGACATTTCTATTTAAAAACTGTTTTTTTTTATATGAACAAGTGACGAGACGGGCAGGACGTTTAGCTGATACTGATTGATACGCCCAGCCCATTACAATGCAGTCGCTCGTCACCTTGAGATATAAGATGTTAAGTCTCATTTGCCCAGTAATTTCACTATCTACGGCGCCCTTCATACAGAGACACAGTAATGTGTAAGCTTCACGGTAGAAATAGCCGCCGTTGTGGTACCCATAATCTAGCCCACTGGAATGATATTAGAATTGTTTAAAATTATTGTGATCAAATAATAGATTCAGTTAGCTAGGTTAAAATATTTGCTATAGAAATTTATGCCTGCCGGCAGTCATTGTACAAGATAACGGAAAATGACAGACATTATCTGGTAACCCTAGAATTTCAGTATAACAAGCAAATTTTGGTGTAGCTTAGCTAACATTTCCTTAAATATAAATATGGGGAAGTTAAAACAATTTAAGCAAGAATTTCCTTATTTATTATATTACAAGACTTATTGTTTTAAAGGTGAAAGTTTATAAAAAAACTAGCATCTTGTGTATCATTTTTGAAGTGAAAACTGCTTTAGCGGCGATGAGCATTTTTCTCCGGATGGGTATAAAATATAAAACTCGCATCAGGACACGTGACCTGATTGAAAATTCGTAAGACAGTTGTTGAAATTATTATGGATAAAATGTGATTTAGAAATTGTAATAGTTCTAAATTTATGTAAATTAATTGTAATTTTTGTGTACGATAGCGCAATAAAATATGAATTTTTTATTTAACCACATGATTGCTAGTCTTTAATATTGATAAATAAAGCAATTCGTGCGAAATTATTCTGTAACCATTTCAAAATATTCAAAAATGGACAACGTTAATGTTCAAGTTTTCACTTCTGCCGGCATTCCCGCAGTGCAACCCGTTATTTTTTTCTTGATTTTATGTTTGATAGTTTGTCAGCAATGACTTAATTAGTGATTATCATTCTAAATATAATTTTATATAAGTTTAAAGAAACGATATTTCTTACAACAGATTAATTTTAATATTATAATAGGTAAGTAAAAAATATAATATAATTATATTGTTAACATTCATTGAGTATTAGCTATTTATGCAACTGTAGTGTAATAAGGGGTAAAACACGAATATGTGATAATAGTATCACATGAGTTTTTTAATGCCTAATTATCAGCAGTTGCATACAGGACTTTATCTACACCAATATGAAGCCTCTATAAAATATTCGGAAACAGCTAACTGCTAACATTAAAAAAGCCAGTCCTAGTTACCATTACATCATCCAAACGATTTTTGTAATGAAAACGGATGATGTAATGTTGTACTGAATTTCATTACAACTCTCGTTTGGTTATTAGGATATTAGGTGTCCTAATGTTGGCATTAACTGTTTGAGAATATTTAATAGAGGATTTAAATTAAATTAAGATTAAACCATGGGTGTAGATAAAATAAGTTTACATGACACTTAATATTCATTACACGCTGATTATTTTTCTCAATATTTAACAATTTTTTTTATTGATTAATAAAGTTACATGTTTACAATGATGTGTGACACCCTCTTGCTGAAATCATAGCTTCTATTATTCATGTTATATTTTTTAGAATACGTTTCCACTTTGGTGTATACTTAAGCTATCTTATGCTCTGTAGTGTGCCAAGTTGCAATGAGAATGGAAATGACAATGGAGACTACTTAAATGTTAAGTAATTTTTGACAAAAACCACATAAAATTTATTGGAGTAGATTTTTTCTATTAGAGATGAGGACAATTAATCACATTGGGGTTACCTGATGGTTAATGATCAGAAAATCTTATTGTCCCGGTCATACACGCTCAAATGTTTCGAGCTAATACTGGGATGTACCAGACAGAAGATGATAGTAATACCCCATGTGTAGCTGAACTCGCTGTACTTTATACATTTGACCACAATATACTTTTTAAATTTGTATAAGTAAGAAAAGAATCAGTACTCAATATTTCTTAAATTCATTGAGTGTTAGCTAAATGAGATAAATGGTTTTCAAAGCTGCTTTCGTCAAAGAGGTGTAAAGAAAGTTTGTTGTTTCCTGTTCCTTTAAGAAAGTTAATTATCAATAAATTTTTGTATCCTAATAATATTATAAATTTGAAAGTTTGTATGTCTGGATGTATGTTTGAACTTCTTTAACGCAAAATCTACTGAATAGAGTTTGATGAAACTTTACAATAATATAGCTTACACACCATAATAACAAATAGGCTATAATTTATAAAACTATAGTGTGAATTATACAAAATATAAAAGAAGTGTGATTGTAACTAATGAATACAACTAGCGCCATCTCTTATCAACTAGCAAGCAAAAGATCAATACAATTTATATGGTAAAACAACGTTTGCCGGGTCAGCTAGTATGGAATAAAGTTTATTTGAATTTGATCCCTGCCACTCAATTGCACCTTGACGCAAACTACACGCAAAGGTTCTGACGACCTGTATAGCCGAGTGGTTAGAGATCCTACCTGCTAAGCTAGAGGTCGCGGGTTCGAATCCCGGTAAGTGCAAGCATTTAAATGATGAATATGGATGTTTGTTTCCGAGTCATGGATGTTTAAATGTATTTATCTATGTTTATATGAATTTATGTATGTTTAAGTAAGTATTTTGTATTAAATATATCATTGTCTTGTAACCCATAACACAGGCTATATATGCTTAACTTGGGGCAAGATAATTTGTGTAAAAAGTGTGTCAATATATATTTAAAAGGTTGAAGGTTCCTTCAATAAGCGTACATAAACCAGATAGAAATGACAGGCAACACAAAAGGTTGGGGAAAATCTTTTGCGATTCCCTTATGTGGTGTAGAGAGTTTGAGTCTCGGTGACCTGTAAAAAATAAAAAGTAGAAAATCATGCAGCATGATTGAATGTTAAATCACTTTTCTAATATCGCGAATTCAACGCAAATTCTTATGACATAATTTCTAATAAAAACATATAAATAATAATGTTTTATAGAAAATTTTCTTTAACAAAACATTAATGTTATTCATCAGAGCAATTACAACATACTTTATTTAGTTGGTCAGAATGTTCAAAAAATGGAGTAATTAAGTTACAAGGCTTCCTCGACGGGGTACTATTAAAACTTCTCTAATAAACATGACAAAGAATATATTGTGAGGAAATTCGATATTCGGAAAAGTGTTTGGTATGTTGATATGCATCTATTTGTTAAAAACATAACAATACTTATAGCTATATTTACAATACTTTTAAATTCAAAATCAAATATTTTTATTCCAAATAGGATTCAAAATCACTTATTGAACGTCGAAAATTACAACCCATTCAAAATAGACTGTCTCAGACCTGATAAGAACTGAGCGGGCTTTTTTGTAAATATAATATAATATAATATAATATAATATAATATAATATAATATAATATAATATAATATAATATAATATAATATAATATAATATAATATAATATAATATAATATAATATAATATAATATAATATAATATAATATAATATAATATAATATAATATAATATAATATAATATAATATAATATAATATATATATTGCCCCTCAAAGCCTAACTCCACGTCCGGCTACAACACCTTTGCCACGTGAGGGGTGGAACATCGAAGTCTGTGTGTCAGACGGTAACTTAATCGATGGCTAACGGAGCTATAGCAAGCAGCCTTTAAAAGGAAATATGAAGAGACAATTAAGAAATACACGTAATGGGTCGCTTCCCGGGGGTGATCGCCGGGGCACGTCTGGAGCTGACGCTGGGCGTGACAGCATACGGACCGTCAGTGACTCTCTGCTGAGCAGGCGGGCAGAAGTCGGGGAACCTGAACGTATTACAGCCGAACAACGGGGAGGGGGGGAAACGGGTGATGCTTTGCAGAGAGGGGAATTCACTCCCACACAACACTCTGCCGGCTCATCTGTTACGACCACGAATATAAACGAGGATAAGAAAAGAAAGTGGTCAACAGAGGAGATGGAGGAGTTAATATACTGTTATTTTAAAGCCAAATTAGGAGGACCAGGATACATAGCGAGACTTCAACAACTTTTTTGCAATAGAAACCCAGATAACCCTAAAATTCATAAATTTAATGGCAACACACTTTCGAATCAGGCACGTAGGATAATTAAACAGAATGTATTACCGAAAAACACACTAGACACAATACAAAAAACAATAGAAAATGAACCACTTCAAACACATAATTCTATAACACCTATCACAGAAAACAATGAAGTACTCACATCACACAACACTGAAATATTTTACGGTGATAGGAGAAGAAGATGGACGCAACAAGAGAAAGAGGAACTAATGTTTTGTTATTTTAATGCAAAAAATGAGGCAATGGAGTATATCCGTGAACTAGAGCAATTATTTAAACAGAGAAACCCAGACAATCCAAAAATACACCGATTCAATGGAAATACGTTATCTAATCAAGCACGTCGAATTTTAAAACATAACCTTATTTCGCAAGAACTACTGAACCAAATCAAACACAACGCTGAAAACGAAATGCACCAGTCTCATCCCATCGATATAGACACACACACAAACACAACGTCAACTTTAATCTTAGATAATACCACAGAAGAAACCAATGAACAAGACACTTTAGATATTCAGAGTAGAAACAGATTTGATTCAGAGATAGCACAATGTCCCGTAACGTGTGATAATGAGGAAGAGCAGAATCGTGTTGTTATCCAATTCCTACAATGTTTAGCTGAAACAAAAGAAATACCTATCGAAGAGCGCGATTACCTGCCGAAAGCTAAAATCAATAGACAATTTTTGCAAAATTTAACCATAATCGATAACTATTTACCAACAATTTTAGCAAGTAATTGCACTCTCCGAGGTACTAATGACATTATTTATTCCGCCGCGAGAACTTTAATAGTCAACAACAACCAACACCCTTACTCGCCTAGCAGCACAATAAAACCGCATAGAGACCCACCATGGAAAAATAGGATAAAGATAAAGATAGAACGTTTGAGGAAAGAATTAGGACAGATGGTGGAAATTTCAAGAGGAGTTAATTCAAGGAAAATGATAAAGATCAGGGATAAACTATACGCAAAATATAAGATAAAGAATGAAATAGAACTAAAAAGTACGGAAGAAATAATGAAGCAAAGAATAAAAGCTCTGGCAGGCAGAATAAAGCGTTATGAAGAAATAAATAGCAGAAAACGACAAAATAAAATGTTTACAGAAGACGAACATAGGTTATATAGAAGTTTAGACAGTAATAACGAAAATATAGATGTTATGATACCGAGTAAACACATCACCGAGGAGTTTTGGACGAACATTTTATCACAACCGGTTGAGTACAATCATCAAGCAAAATGGATTTTAGACATGGAACAATCTAATAACAATATTATCACGAGCTCAGCTGATGTAATAACTTCTGAACAGATTAAACACTCTTTAAGTAAAATGTTAAATTGGAAGGCACCAGGGCAGGATAAAGTTCAGAACTACTACCTTAAATATTTTACCAAGACGCACGACCACCTCGCCATGCTATATACGAGAGTTCTGAAAGGGGAAGAATTATTAGAAGATTGGCTAACAACAGGCAAAGTAATTTTAATACCGAAGAATAAGGATACCGAAAATCCAAAGAACTGGCGCCCAATCGCATGTTTACCGAGCATGTACAAACTCCTAACTTCGCGATTATCCGACCAATTGTATTTTCACTGCCTAACAAACAATATCATGGCCCCAGAGCAAAGAGGATGTCGGCGCGGGGCTCGGGGATGCAAAGATCATTTGATGCTAAACAAGGCAATATTGGAGGATGCACATGAGGCTCAAAAGAACTTAAGCATGGGATGGATAGACTATCAGAAGGCGTTTGATAGTGTATCGCATGAGTGGTTGCTCCGTGTCTTGGACATTTATAGATGCCCGCCGGTAATTAAAAGTTTCCTTGAAAGGGCAATGCCCAAATGGAAGGTTATAATGACGGCAAAGGGCTCTACAGACTCTTACACTACTGAGCCGATTTATGTTAGGCGGGGTATCTTTCAGGGAGATTCGTTATCTCCATTGTTATTCTGCTTAGCAATTAATCCGATTTCTACTATTCTAGAGAAATATCAAAACAAAGGATATCATCTTAAGGACAGCGTATGGATTAATCACTTAATATATATGGACGACCTTAAAGTTTATGCAAACAATAAAACTAACCTAAAAATTTTACTAGATAGTGTCGAAATTTTCACTACAGATATAGGCATGTCGTTCGGCCTGGATAAATGTAATATACTTCATATAACCGCTGGCTATAGAAACCATACTGATGGCAATGAACATATACTACTGAACGGAAATACCTTTAAGCAATTAAAATTAGACCAAACATACAAATATTTAGGAATTAACGAATCTGGGAAAATAAATCATAGCGACATAAGGGACCAACTAACGAAAGAATATTTTAGGAGAGTTAAAAAGATTACAAATTCTTATTTAAATGCGCGAAATCTAATAAAAGGAATTAATACATACGCTGTACCTGTTCTGATGTACTCATTTGGAGTCATAAATTATAAAAATAGCGACGCGTAAGTTGTTAGCGATCAAGAAGGCTCACCAGCAAAAGGCAGATGTGGATAGAATTTATTTACCCATAGCAATGGGTGGCAGAGGATTGATTAATTTAGAAAACTTATACAAAGCTCATATTTTGAAATATAAACAATATTTAGAACAGAAAAATGATAAACTCATAGAAGCAATAACACAACACGATAAGAACAGAGAAACACATTCAATTTATAAAGACTCGTATGAAATAGAAAAAGAACTAAAGCTAACAACGGGCAAAGATCACACCAAAATTGAAATTAAAAATAGCATAATAAAGAAACAGAATGAAGCCTGGAGAAACAAGAGCCTGCATGGGCAATTCCCTAAAAAGGTCCTCGACCTTGCCAATGTGGACAAAGAGCTTACATTTAAATGGCTGAAGAAACAACCTATTTCGCCTACATTGGAGTCGTCTCTATTTGCTATACAAGATCAGGCAGTGCTAACGCGACAGCACGAACGCGATATATTGAAAAGAAATACAGATGGCAAATGCCGCTTGTGTGCAAATAAAGACGAAACCGTACAACATCTTTTAGCAGGATGCGAAAAACTCGCTGGAACATATTTTGTAAAAAGACACAATAATTTAGTTCAATATGTATTTTGGTGCTTGGCTAAGAAGAACGAAATCGATGTAAACAAGTTATGGTGGCAGGAAGAACTGAAGCAACCGATGTTAATAGAAAATAGTATAGCCAAACTAATGTGGGAAATCCCTGTCCAAACTGACATTACAATTACTCACAATAGACCAGATCTTATTCACATAGATAAACAAAACAACCATACTTACCTTATAGATATCTCGGTACCATCTGACTATAACATTGGAGCTAAGGAAATAGAAAAAATTAGCAAATATCACCCGCTAAAAGTGGAACTCTCCAGGCTATGGAACACCACCGTCTCAATTATTCCGATTGTAGTAGGAGCCACAGGTGCAATGACGAAGAGCCTTAAGCGGTATTGTGACAAATTAGATGCAAACATTAACATACACATACTACAAAAACAAGCAGCACTTCATTCTTCCACCATAATTAGTAAGGTGCTTGGAGATACCGTTTTCGTTTCACAATCATCGCAGACACATCAACAACACACAGCACACTCAAACACACAGTCAACGTCTTCATATCATTCATCCACATCTGACACTCAACTCCAAGGATCGACCGTTCGATCACACAATATTTTAAATGGGGGGATAGAACAGGATCATAACTCTAGATATCCTTTTTCCTGAGGGTCTTGGGACGGGATATTTAGATAAGTAACCGACACAGTCGTGAAAAAATCAAATAATATAATATAATATAATATGTAAGGATATCCATTGTATATTGTACAATAAATAGTTATAATGTAAATGTATCAGTATAAAGAGCCTGAGGGTTTCGCTTCATTCCCAGTCTGTGGTATCTATTCTTTTCTATTCTTCCTACTGTGGCTTCTGTGGAAGATATACCACAGATTTGCCAGAATCACGTTAGATTAGACTACCAAGCTTTGAGTATGTGTCTTCTAAGTTTAACAACGGTAATAATTGGTGTTCAGATTATATAAGGTTTAATTTTCTAATAATATCTGAAACAAATAATATACATGCTTTTTAGACTATAAACGACATACACAAATAGAAATACTTAAATAATTAATTAATATCTATCTTAGTAATATTTACTATTTAGTACTTAATAATATTTACAACTTAATCTTATTTATTTTAATATATTTACACAAAATATTTACAAAAGGAGTGTAAACTAGGGAGAGGAGACATTTAACGGAGGTTGGACGGGGAACTTCAGCGGGTATATAATTGTGCAGAGAAGATTGCATTAAGGGACAACTAAAGAATAAATGATCCATGTTTCCCTCATCAAGGCCACAATCACATAGAGAATGATGAATTCTAAGTTTAGCTAGAAAGACTGGAGTGCAGGCGTGGTTTAAACGTAAGCGGCATATAGTTGAGATTATTGTTTTATTATAAATCCTACATTTTGAGAACCAAGGTTTTTGAGGAATTTCTGGTTGGAGTTCTCCATAAAATTAACCTTTTAAAGTTTTGGAAACTTGACTAATGAAAATTTTGACCAACTCTCATACATCTTGGGTTTCAGGGTAGAGCACAAGTCAGGACTGAATTGTTCAGAATACTGAAAGGAACCTGAATGAGCGGCTGATCTAGCACAGGCATCTGCATTTTCATTACCAGAGATGCCCATGTGACCTGGAATCCAGGTTAAAACTATGTTAATATTGAGTTCATAGCACTCTTTCAAAGTTTCTCTTATTTTGAGGATAATTGGAAATTGGCTTTTTGACCTAAATGGATTTGAGAGATTTGATTGGAGGCAACTTTTAGAGTCTGAAAGGATAATAGAATTGTTCATGTTATGAGACTTAACAAATAGAATAGCTTCGAGTATGGCAATTGATTCCCCTGTAAACACAGAAGTGGTAGGTGGGCAGCTATAACTCAGTATGATTCTTGTTGAGGGACTCCATACCGCACCTCCAACCGGACTCATGTGTGTTTTTGACGCGTCCGTGTAGATTTTGTACCAATTTCAAAAAATCTGAGTCCATTATAGAAGAAAAAGTTTTGTTTGCTTCTATGGAAAACTTATCAATACCTAAGTCTACTATTACTGAGGGTTAGAAAGTAAGAGCACTGAAAGGTATTCAAAATAAAGGCAATTTAGAATATTGAAAGAGAGGGTTTGGGAGCTGAGAGAATAAAAGGTAACTATTGATAATGCAAGGTCTTTTGTGTTCAGGTGCAATATTATTATCATTGTATAAAACAACTAGTTGCTCTCATTTTTGGAGTAAGAGATGAACTCGGCAGCCAGCTAGTTTAAATAAAAATTTATTGGCCAGGAATTGTCTACGTAGTGGAAGGAGAGGATCCACACATTCTACTTGCATTGCATTAATAGGACTGGATTTCATAGCTCCCAATACTATGCGTTAACATTTAGCCTGAATTCTGTCCAATTTATTTAGACCTGCTTTGTTTCCTGGGATTAAGAAAATAGTGCCATAGTCTAAATGAGCTCCCCACCAGACACCATTGTTGATGATGAATTTTTAGTGAAAGAGTATGGTATTCCATCTACCCCAGGAGCAGAGTCAACTAGGCCATCCAGAGCAAGAAGAAGTTCAGAGAATGAGAAGGGGGACTCTAAACTGTGAGTTGAGGCAAGAGGGATTGGGGGGGGGGATGGAAAAAAGTCCATATTTGGGACTGAAGGGGATTAAACTTACTTAACTTTTTTAACTTAACTAATCATCCTATCTAAAAAGGAATCAAGCCATACAGAAGGATCCACATTAAAATCACACACTTGATCACAAAATGAACCTCTAAATTTTTTAATTTGTTTCCAGACAGTTGAGAAGTGCTTGGTTTTAAATTCTGGCAAAAATTAATCCAACCTTGTTTTTTCTTTTTTCTAAATAAATGGGTAGCCTTGGCCGCCACTTTTTTATAATAAATAAAGTTTGACACGGAATTGTTTCTATTGTAATTTAATTCACCTAATTTCCTTTCTTTAGCAGCAGCACTGCACTCAGAGAGTTTTTTTTTTTCCCCACCAAGGAGTTGAAAAAAATGTTATCAAGACAAGAAGAATATTTAGGCCAATTTTCTTATATTAATCTGTATTTAAGAGATGGGGAAAAATTTTAGAGTGGAATTACTTTGTCAGGGATAGAAATGATTATAGGAAAATGGTCACTACCATGGGAATTATGTAAGATGTTCCAAGAAAGAAGAGGAGCCAGACACTGAGAACATAAGGTGAGATCACCTGCACATTTGGGATTTTGAGAAAGTGAAACCCTTCGGGTTGGAGAGCCATCATTGATAATGCAGAGATGATTTCATCAAATACATCCAACAGAGATAGGGCAAAATAGTCAGTGTGACTTGAACCCCATGAAGGATGATAAGCATTAAAGTCTCCCATAATAATAATAGGAGGGGGAATAGAAGATAACAAAAGGAGAATATCTGCAATCATAGTTGATTGCGGATGAGGCACATAGATTGAGACTAAGGAGAAGTTCATTACCTTTGCTGCAACAATGTTTATACCAGGATGGGGATTAGGAAGGATAATTGGGGAAAAGGGAAGGGTGCGTCTTATAACTAAGGCGCAACCCCCACCAACACTTTCTGCTCTATCATCCCTAAGGCACATATGGCCGGGGACCCTGAAGTGAGTTCCAGGGACCAGCCATGTCTCAGAGATGGCGATGGCAGTAGGAAGATATTTATTAATTAGGTGTTTAAGGCTGGGTTTTTTAGCACGTAGACTTCTGGTGTTCCATTGAAGAATGGACCTGGGGCCATGAATTTTACCAATACATAATATTTGTGATAGTTGATGGGCAACGTTGGACGGTAGGCTTAGATTGTTCTTGGTTAACAAAGAGAGTAAGATTGACAGAAGGGCCTTCAAGATGTTATCATCCTGTGATGATGAAGAAGAAGAAACTTGGTGGTTTAGGGCAGAGACATTTGGGAATGCTGAAGGTACATCAGCAATGATAGCTTGGTGAGCAGCTTGATCATAAGGTTTACTCAATAAGGGTTTAGAACGTGGAGAAGAAAATACAGTTTTCTTATAGCTGACTGTGGGAGAAGGAGTGGGTGTCCGGCTCATGTGTGCTGAGGAGTAGTTATGGGATACAGAGGGCTTACGGCGAATTTCTGAGTATGGCCTCATCACCTTTGGGCAACGATTTGAGGTCTCCTCATAGGAAATGTTCTCTTGGGACATAATAATTTTAATTGTTTTTTGTCTGCCCAGCTCAGGGCATTCCTTGTTTGTGGCAAAGTGTTGTCCTGAACAGTTAATACAGATAGCATCCTTTTCAGTTGTGTCACATGAGCTACCAGCATGAGCTTGAGTACATTTGTAACATCTTGGGTTAGATCTGCATACAGTTTTGATGTGACCAAATCGGCAGTAGTTAAGGCATTGGATTGTAGGGAAAAGGTTGGTTTCAACAGGGAGGGAATTATGGAAGAGGAATATTTTCTCAGGAAGCACTTGACCATGGAAAGTTATTACAATTGTTTGAGTAGGTAACCAAGTAACTTTACCTTCCTCAATGACCTTTCTGTTGAATCTGCGAGCCTTTAAAATCTTACCACAACCAGTGGGAAGACTGACAGACTCCACAAACTCGTTCATAGATAAGTCAACAGGAACCCGGTGGACTATACCCATCTTGGTTATGTTGAAGTTTGGGATTGTTGCTGTATATTTATTGGCAGATAATACAGAGTTATCTAAAAATTTGTTTGCATCATTTGAATGTAACAGCTATTTTATTCCTACCGATTTTTTTATGCTGTCAGGGCAAATATTTGGAATTTTATGTCTATGCAGTAGTTGACCGAATTTGATGGGCTTTATAGTTTGGCCTGAGGTAGGGTCTTCCTCGATACGAGAAACATGGATAATAAATGGACCTTTATCAAAATCCGTATATTGTTTAAAACCAATAACTAAACTTGGGTCACAATATACATTCTGAATGGAGGCAGAAGCCAGATCCGTATCAGTTATAGTTTTTTTACAGCGTTTTCTTCTGAGCTGCTTGTATGTATACGCCGTTTTGACCCGGCGAGTGTGGGAATATCCGGAGGGTCCGGAGGTTCCGGGGGAGAAATCTCCATTATTAAACGGTTAGTATAATGTAAAAGGGATGACTATGTTAATTGTTAATTACCAAGTACTTAATCTTACCAAAATAAAAACAATCCACCACAAATGAGAGAAAGGTTATAAAATAATAATAATAATAATAATAATCCTGTAATCAAAATAACAATAGGCTACGGTAGACAAAGCCCATAAAAAATGATCACTGAATTTCCGAACTCGACTCACGCGTGGTAGCTATCAATCCAATCTCTCAGTCTGTGGTATCATTAAGAAAATTGTTTATGCTAATGTAACCTTTCCCACACAAACGTTTTTTAACAATTCTTTTAAATTTCGTAACACATGTGTTTTGTACATTTTCTGGGATCATATTGTAGAAGCATATACATCGCCCAATAATATGATTTCATGAAATAAAAATCATTACTGCAAGGAATTGTACCGGGCAGTATATCAGTGATGGATAGCAAGGCAGAGGCCGTTGTAGGAGAAAGTTGCCAGAGCTTGGGTTTTCAGTAGCCCGTTTCAGATCCTCTTTTCCTCGGCCGCACGGACTAAGTGTCTGGACACCAAACGCCACAAAGATGTATGACTCACCAAGATTGACATATTTGCGACGTTTGCTGTCTTCAGCAGTCAAAGCAACAGTCTCAGCACAACTAAAGTGGCTTGGACATGAGAAAGAAACCAAAGTGTCAACGCAGTCGAGTCCCACACGAGAGCCCTTCGCAATGCCCAAGCCACGAGGATCATCAGAACGTCACCACGTTGGGTAATAAATGCCACTTGGCTCTCAAATAGATGGTATGCGAGTATTAAGTGGAGCAATATATGCCCTGCGGACGATTTCATTGTATTTCTTATATATTTATAATGTTATTGTTTATTTAAGCCTTTCGTATTCCGATAAAAAAAAATGTAATAATTTCATCAGAAATAGATTTTATAGGAAATCAATTCAAATAACTTTCTAAGAAATCTTTACCGTATCTTTCTAATTAATGTACAGAAATGTTGATTTGAGTTCAATAGAATTTGAACGGTGTAATTATAATGGGTTAGTGAATAGCAGGATCGAATGTATTAGTGCTAATATATCTAGCTTTCCTGAAATTCCGATAATTTACGCAAAGTGATGGAAATTGTCTCTTTGAAAATGAGCATTGAACTGCATTTGAAGAGTTGTCACACTCTTCAGTATGACTAGCGGGATCAAAGGAGAGACTGGCAACAAATAAAATGGAATTAAATATAAAGATGCCTTGGATAGAGTGCATTGATTCTTGAAATAAGTCTTAAAAACTAGTCCGGTCAATCTAGTCATTCGAAGGTGCATAAAATCACAAGATAAAAATGAATAAAATTGTTCATAACACAATTTTTCTAAAGCGGATATTATGTTGAGTAACTACCATAACCAAATTATCAACTTGCATTATCTGCAAGTTGCTTATACGTATTATATTTTCATTAAATTTGGCAGTGCAAAGAATAGTTTCAAGAGTACGCTTCCACGATCTCTTTGCAAGAGTAGTGAAATACCTTCTCAAAGCGAAATTAGTCGAATGCTTTTAATATTGTTATACTCCCGTATATTTTTCGTAGGTTCCGTTGCAATGCAGTAAATTTAATAAATTCTACATCAAAACATTTGGCAAACGTATGGCATAATATATCATATTGGCTGTGGTATTCCATTTATGTCTTTCTGTAAAGGAACTTTTGAGATGTTATGCAACATTTTTATATACAATATTTTAAAAGTAAGATTTATAGTAAAAAAACCCCGGACAAAAATTTTAGAACACGTTTCCACGCTACCTATGGGCTATTATACTTAGCGTTTTATTTATCGTTATATCTCAGTCGGTGGCTCTGAGGTAAAAAGTATAGATACATTTTTATGAATAATTTTATGATCTACGATTGGGGTAATTTTATGATAAAACTCACCGTTTTGCTGAAAATCGCGAAATACTAATTCTTTTGCCTTTGAACTTGTGTAAAAAAATTCCATACACCGGGAATGATGGGGAACTTAAAAATTTAGATTTAATTATGGTTTGAACAATTTTAGTGGTTATCAGCTTGTGATTTTATGCACCTTTACTCTCATTTTTTTGATCATATAAAAGTCTTACTTAAAAGGTAGTTAACACTGTGCCTGAACTAGGTAATCCAGTGTTTCAGGTGTAAGGAGCTGATATTGACACAAAATATTCACAAAAAAGAAAAATTTTATAAAGTTATAAGGTATAAATTAATCTACAGTTTAAGTATTTAAGTAAACAATGTCTTCAATGTAATGACTATTAACTAATGCAAATAAAATATAGATAATGTTTATTTTAACACTATTAGTAATTTTTCTGTATCTTCATTGGACATATTTTGAAGTTCTTTTTTATAAAAATAAAGGACGAGACGAGCAGGACGTTGAGCTGATGGTAATTGCTACGCCGTACCCATTACAATGCAGTGCCGCTCAGGGTTCTTGAAAAATCCAAAAACTCTGAGCGGTACTACAATTGCGCTCGTCTCTTTGAGACAAGATGTTAAGTCTCATTTGCCCAGTAATTTCACTAACTACGGCACCGTTAAGAATGAAACACAATAATACTTAACACATTACTGCTTCACGGCAGAAATAGGCGCCGTTGCGGTACCCATCTAGCCGGCTTCCTGTGCAAAGGAGCCTCCCACTGGTTCTTCATGAAGAGCCTTCGTACAATTTAGGGAATAGATGTTTGCTATTGCGTTTAGTTTATTGTTAATATACATACGGCCCTAGGAATACATAAAAGTTTGATGTAAAAACAAAGTTTGTTTTTGTTTTTTGAGGACAGACAATATTTTTGCGTCTCTTATCAATAAGTTCAGTGCTGAAGGGAAGATCTGTGTTATGTTTAAGTACTATGCTCATCATAAATAACTGTCGAACTGTTAGTTCTTTGCATGATTTATAGAGGATGTTAGTAGGAAAAAGGAAAGGGTGGTTAGTATACACCTTAAGAATAGCTATCAGAGCCCTCTCGATACGTTAGTAGGAAATATGTTGTTTATTTTTTTAATTATTTATTTATTTTATTTATCATACTTTTTTGACACCACATTAACAAAATATAACTAAACTACTAACATACATCATATGGTGCAATTACCTTGCATTAAAGAACGTTTTTAAGGGGGCCAGTATAGTCTTAAGCCGTGGTATGTTATTTGTAAAAAAATAATAATTTAAAAATGAATTACTGCTCTTTAATTTAATTTATTTTTTTTTAAGATCTTACATTCGTTGATTTTTTTGTCTTTATAGAGAAATTAATTATCAAATTTCAATTTTGATCCGATGAAATAAATTGAATGAAATAAAGAAATTGCAGTTAGAATTTACAGCTTAGAACTGTTACATTACACAAAATTACACCGGATACAGTTTAAAAATATATTTTAGCGTAGTGGAAGATGTAGGTATACGAGCTCACTTCCAAACTAAATGATCAAGTAAGGCTTTTATTTCTTCTAATGACAGGCTAAAAGATGAAATCTAGACTCAACATACTTCTTACCGAGTTTTTGAGTGATAATTAAATACGGAAGATAATCTATAATGAGGTGATGAAAATGAGTTTTAAAACTATAAGGAGTTCTTATACTGTTTACTTTATACGACTTTAAAGAGTCTTATATGGATACGTAATTAACATAGTAAGTATTATTTATAACATAATATGTTTATTCAATTTTGTCCAATCAATTTGGTTTTACCTACCACCTTAATTGGATCATCTATATAAAAATATTTTGAAAAGACCAAAACTTATGCTTATTTTAAGTATTAAAATCTTATATGGAAAAAAAATCAGCAGTCAGATTTAAATTATGCGCTTTCACCACGACGTATATACATACGCGATGCTAATGAATCGTCCGAAAAGTTATTTAAATAGCAATTACTCTACCACGGAAAAAAATATTTCAAAACGTAACTATAATGAACTAGCTGACCCGACAGACGTTGTTCTGTATATAATAAATAAAATAATATTTCTATATGAATTTGTCAATAATATATCATAACATCAAAAATTACTTCGCAAGATATGCACCCTGTTGTCGTAATGAAATTGTTTCACAGCAGAACTGTCAAACCGTGCGTCAATAAATTCTCTCATAGAAATTATGTATGGACACATCAAAGGAAAAAAAATTGTTGTTTTTATTTAATTTAGCAGCATTTTCCTATTTATTCACTTTCCTTTTAAACCTTCTCTGGACTTCCACAAATAATTCAAGACCAAAATTAGCCAAATCGGTCCAGCCGTTCTGGAGGTTTAGCGAGACTAACGAATAGCAATTCATTTTTATATATATAGATGATAGATGATTTATTATAAACTAGCTGACCCGACAGACGTTGTTCTGTTCATAATAAAGAAAACTCTTGCGGGTGGAATTTCGTGAAATTCGTTCTTAGCTGACCTCTACTCGGCGAAATTGGGGTATACCCTACTGTTGATTGGAGGTTTCTTTAAATATTGTTTAGCTATTGGGTAATTTCATCAAAGAAGTAAGTAAGTAAGGAAACATCGTAAAACTTTATTGGTCTTTTTGTTAAGTTTCTGTTGAATAGTACGGCAAATTACGAAGACAAACATCAAGAAAAGGTAAAATGGTATTTGTTCTCCGTATAACTGTGAAAACTTTAAGGCGTTTTTTTTTAAGTGGATATTATGTTCAGTAACTACCATAACCCAATTATTAACTTACATTATCTGCAAGTTGCTTAAGCGTATTATAT
This sequence comes from Leptidea sinapis, assembly GCF_905404315.1. NCBI lineage: Eukaryota > Metazoa > Arthropoda > Insecta > Lepidoptera > Pieridae > Leptidea > Leptidea sinapis. The sequence continues at coordinate 14,464,201 of NC_066269.1, forward strand.
TTTCATTATTTGGCAGTGCGATCGTGAAAAAGAATAGTTTTAAGAGTACGCTTCCACGATCTCTTTGCAGGAGTAGTGAAATACTTTCTCAAAGCGAAATTAGTCGAATGCTTTGAATATTGATATACTCTCTTACATTTTTCGTAAGTTCCGTTGCAATGCAGTAAATTTAATAAATTCTACATCAAAACGTTTGGCAAACGTATGGCATAATATATCATATTGGCTGTGGTATTCCATTTATGTCTTTCTGTAAAAGAACTTTTGAGATGTTATCCAACATTTTTATATACAATATTTTAAAAGTTCAAATTGACTATATTGTGTATTCGAATAAACGAAATTGTAACAAATGTAAATTTTATTCTAAATAACGTTTATTTATGCGAACTGAGGGCCGACCATCAACTTTTAATAAGCGATGCGATCCCGATGCAGTTCAGTTTAGGTACCTAAGCTGAATTAAATTAAAGAATTACTGAGTGTTTTCATAATACTAAATTGATTTAAGAAGAGTTAAGAACGCACCTCTACTCAATCATAATGACAGCAATGTTGCCATTATAAAACTGCGATGGATCCATCTATAGGTTAACAGTTATTGCAACACTATTTGACTCGGTATTATCGTACAAAAATCAGGCTTAAAGTATGACATAGAGGGCTAGAAAGAACATATAAAAGTTTATTAGGTGCGCGAAATTAGTAATGATTACTTTATTGCGCTATAGATTAAAATTTTAGTATAATTCAGTTCAGTTCCGAGCGCGCAACGTACATGCTCACTGAACTTACGAATATAATTTATATTCGCGATCTGCGCGGCAACCGCCGCTGCACGCTATTATGACTATGAGTTCCAAAAAACTCATAGCCAATGAATTGTTGGCATTCCTTCAGCACGCAATTGATACTATGGACGAGATCAGCATCATCCAGATCTGTGCATCAAATTTCAAGAGTGAGGAGATCATCAACGCCAAGACGCTCCTGTACGAGGTTTTGATGAAAACCAACCAGATGCCGTCCCGCAGGAGGGATGAAAGGGGAGAGAGAAGTCTTCAGGACATGATAAATCTCCTGACGACGTACCGTGTTTCGTGGCAAGGAACTTGAACAACTTACCGCCCGTCACCTTCGACCATGTTGACGTCACCATGTTGCTGAAGGACATCACAAACCTCAAGGCAGGCCTGGCAGAAGTAGTGTTGAAATTAGAGGCATCTCAGAACACCATCAGGGACCTGCAAGCTGAAGTTGCGACTTTGCGCAACAATACTGTTGTAAGTAGGTCATTAGAGGCCAATAACATCAACACACGACGTGGGGCTTGCATTGCTTCGCCAGCGAGTATTGAATCAGCGAAATTCGACTCGACACCGGCCGCTGCGCCCGCACGTGTAAGCGGTATGTACTTGCCGCCCGTCCCTCACCTCCTCCCCTCTCGGAGGTGTCGCCTGCTGTCGTTACGTCAACACCTCAACGTCACTATGCTGCTGCCATCCGCCAGCAACCCAGAAAGCGGACAGTGCTGAGGACAGAAAGTGGAAGCGGGCACGCCTGCAACGAACCCGCTTGTAGAGCTGTGTCAAAGGGTCTGACCGACAAGGATGGCTTCATTAAGGTGAAGCGGAAGAAGAGGAGACCTCTTAGTCATAACCAATGTGGTACAGCACCGATAGGACAGAACCAGCTCCTGCGTCCCGTAATCCCAGCGACGTATATCTACGTCTCTCGCTTTCACCACACCACCAAGGCCTCCGACATTGTTCAGTACTTGGTGGAGAAGACAAGGTTCCGGTTGGGGGTCGAAAAGTTGGTGACGCGTCACGCAGTAGACTTCAACTCTTTTGTTGTTCGCGTCCCGACAGAACATATATCAACCTTCCTGGACGTGCAGCTGTGGCCGAAGGGGGTCGTGTTCCGCAAGTATCGCGAACGTCGCCGACCGCCGGAAGCTACCGAACCCGCGCCTCACATCGCCGCGAAAATGTGACGTAGATCTAAGTTATATATCATATGTATGTTAGACTATAAGGTATTTATTTTATGGGCCATTTAGCCTTAAATAAAGGAATTATTATTATTATTATTATAATGTAAATTCCCCACATAAACCATATTATATTGGTTTCGGCTTTGTGCATGGACAATTTCCTTAACACTATTGACGAGTCTGTATGTCAAACATGTCTTGCTATATATAGTTGCAGCAATTCGATATTAAAAAAATGTCATAATATTTTCTTTGCAATAAAAAGTTCAATGAACCTGAGGAAATTTACAGACATAGACTAAAATCAATATATAATTGTAAATTTTCAATAAATGAAAATAAAATTGCAAAACGACAAAAACTGAAAAACTTTTGAGTTTGTATTTCGTATGTATAGTTTTTATGGCAGGTTTCATCTCCAGGCGCTTTATTTTAAATTAAAAATCAAACATAGTTATAATATAAGGTCGTACCTGGAAACAGACCAAATGCTTCTTACAATGGTTAAATTGAAAATATTTTGTTAGAGTTGGAATAAAACACATTTAAATACGAAATACGCAACTCGCGTACCTTTTAATTTACTTATGGACGTAGTGACAAGCTCTTGTTTCAGCACATTGTGTTTAAACATGCATAGGGAATATATTATATACATAATAGAAGGACAAACAAATGCGTGAAATACAATATACTCGCCACTGTATTTCTATTTCTGCCGTGAAGCAGTAATGTGTAAACATTACTGTGTTTCGGTATTAAGGGCGCATTTACAAATGAAATTACTGGGCAAATGAGACATAACATCTTATGTCTCAAGGTGCCGAGCGCAAATATTGTAGTGTCCCTCAGAATTTTTGGGTTTTTCAAGAATCCTGAGCGGCACTCCATTGTAATGGGCAGGGCGTATAATGTTGAACACAGAATGCATAAATTGGAATAACTGGATAATGTTACTGGAATTTTAAGCTTTTGCTTGGTGTTATTGTAAACATGCTATGGTAAGAATCCCTGGAAAAATAAAAGTATGTTAAGTGAAGAATACGACACTACAAACACAAACGAAATGGATAGCGTTTCAACAAAGGTAATGAATGCAATTAAAATGGATCTGGACTTGAATTACAATAAGTGGACGCGCCACTTGCGTTGTAAATTATGTTACTTGTATTTAAAATTTAATAAAAATTAATAATGTGAGAACAGGAAAAGGAAGCTTGAGGGGTACCTGTCGTAACGTTGCGGTGACGCCAGGACGCAGCTGCCTCCTCCCGTTTAACCTGGCCTTGACTGCCACTCCAAGGAGCTGATGTAGACTTCAGCGGAAATCTTGCTGCGGCACTACACAATGATCTGGGCCCTCGATCCTTACAACTTTATTAGACCGTTTCTGATTCCGGCACTGATGCGGTGAAAGGACTGGACACTTATTAATATGCGTATTAATTACTGTTGCTGCCTGGTTCGCGATTCACGACTCCAGCGTTCCTCGCGTCTTCGGGTCGACTTCGGTCTTCTGTGTGAGGGACAAATGACATATAAAATATAAAAACAGCTTTCAATGCAAATGATGAGAATATTATTTGTTATTGTAGTTGTATACTATTCTTCGAATTCTTTCCCTTACTGCTTTGATCTCCTTTTTCGTACGAATACTACGTGGACGGGCAGATCCTTTTTCCGTCACAAACAGAAGAGGTCTTATTGTATCTATTAATAGCAACAAACATTTTACTAATATACCAAGCGTATGGAGAGTTTTAAAAATGCATTAGACTGCATACCTACTTTGTGTAATGCAATCACAGCAATCCGGTTGTCTTTATCACCCCACTCCAATTTTAAACGACTTAAAAAAAGGAGGATGTTCTCAATTCGTCGGATTTTTTTTAAGTTTGTTACCTCAAAACTTTCGACTGGGTGAACCGATTTTGTTAATTCCTTTTTTATTTGAAAGCTGGTGATTCCCGTGTTGTCCCATTGTAATTGGTCCAGATCTGATAATGACATCTGTGAGAAAACCATAAAAGTATAATATATATAAAAGTAATAATATGAAATTTGCTATACATACGTATAGCAAAGTGGATGATAAATTTACGAATAACTCAATATCAGGAAAGTGGCAGAATTTCTAACTCTCTGTAATCAAATTGCAAAGCGCTTACGTTCATTGCTGCATTGAGAAATTTAGTATTTCTACACATATTTACGCAAATTGTTTGTAAATGTACTTCAAATTCACTAAAATCAATCTTATTCTAGTAACGATTATTGTAATTTTTGGAGTCGGTGTCAGCCAATATAAGTTTGTAACTACATACATAGTTATAGGTGAGATGTGCTTGAGACGTGAAGAGGCGAGAGCGGGGCCGCGGCGGGAGGACACCGATTGCAAATATAACAATAACCGTAACTAGAATTAGATTAATTAATTATATTGTATAAATATACGCAATTATTTTACATATATTATTTAATACAATGTATTGTATTATTTTATAAAATGAGAAACTCAATGAAAAATCACATAAAAATGACAGATTCCAAATTCAAACGTAATATTTTGTTTATTTTTAATAGTAACAGTAATATGGCCAGACTAAGTATAATATTTGCATTGAAGGATATTTTTTGTGAGTGTGTATTTGGGATGAGCCAAATATTGGCTTGGTGACTATAATAGCTTAGGTTAGGTTTGGTTCCGCCTGGTCTTCGAATTTATTCAAAATTGGAAGTTTGAATAAATGAAACATTACGATTACATTAAATAATCAAGCTATCCTCTGTATTATTTCAAAATAAATATAAAAGAGAAGATATTGTTGTGTATTTACACAGATCGGATATTTAAGATTTTAAATTCAACAACACTGATCAGATTCTCAAATAATAATAACAATAATAATAATAATAATAATAATAATATTATTATTATTATTATTATTATTATTATTATTATTATTATTATTATTATTATTATTATTATTATTATTATTATTATTATTATTATTATTATTATTATTATTATTATTATTATTATTATTATTATTATTATTATTATTATTATTATTATTATTATTATTATTATTATTATTATTATTATTATTATTATTATTATTATTATTATTATTATTATTATTATTATTATTATTATTATTATTATTATTATTATTATTATATTATTATTATTATTATTATTATTATTATTATTATTATTATTATTATTATTATTATTATTATTATTATTATTATTATTATTATTATTATTATTATTATTATTATTATTATTATTATTATTATTATTATTATTATTATTATTATTATTATTATTATTATTATTATTATTATTATTATTATTATTATTATTATTATTATTATTATTATTATTATTATTATTATTATTATTATTATTATTATTATATTATTATTATTATTATTATTATTATTATTATTATTATTATTATTATTATTATTATTATTATTATTATTATTATTATTATTATTATTATTATTGTTATTATTATTATTATTATTATTATTATTATTATTATTATTATTATTATTATTATTATTATTATATTATTATTATTATTATTATTATTATTATTATTATTATTATTATTATTATTATTATTATTATTATTATTATTATTATTATTATTATTATTATTATTATTATTATTATTATTATTATTATTATTATTATTATTATTATTATTATTATTATTATTATTATTATTATTATTATTATTATTATTATTATTATTATTATTATTATTATTATTATTATTATTATTATTATTATTATTATTATTATTATTATTATTATTATTATTATTATTATTATTATTATTATTATTATTATTATTATTATTATTATTATTATTATTATTATAATAATAATGTTGAACATTATAATATAATAGCGGAAGAACAAAAAGGATGCAGGCGAGGCCACATGGGATGTAAGGAACAGTTAATAATTGATTCTACTATTCACAAACATGCGACTTCAAAAAATAGAAACCTACATTGCACATATATAGACTATAAGAAAGCTTTCGATAGTATCCCACATTCTTGGTTGATTAAAATATTACAAATATATAAAATAAATCCAAAAATAATAAACTTTTTACACGATATTATGTCTAGATGGAAAACCACACTTTATTTGAATACAAATCAAAACACCATCACAACTAGAGAAATAGCCATTAGAAAGGGTATCTATCAAGGCGATTCCTTGAGTCCTCTGTGGTTTTGCCTCGCCTTAAACCCCCTGTCACATTTGCTGCGTGATTGTCGTGCAGGATATCGCCTCAAACACGATATACAAGAAACAATAGTCTCTCATCTCATATATATGGATGATATTAAGTTATATGGAAAAACAGAAATGGAAATGAAAAAATTAATAGATACTACAGCACAATTTAGCAAAGATATTAATATGGAATTTGGTTTGGATAAATGTAGAACACTTCACATAAAACGAGGCAAGATACGGCCGGGCGATTATGCAGTTAATGATATCGATATAATTAGAGCCATGGAACAAACCGAACTATATAAATACTTAGGATATAAACAACTTAGAGGATTAGATCACACAGAAATCAAAAACACTTTAACAATAGAATTTAAAAAACGAATTAATGCTCTTTGTAAAACTCAATTAACAAGCAAACACCTTATTAAGTCCCTAAATACATATGCTATCCCAATTCTAACATACTCATTTGGTATCATAAAATGGACAAAAACAGACATAGAACAAATAGAGCGGACGATTCGCACCACACTAACTAAGCACAATAATCTACACCCAAAATCTGCAATAGAAAGACTTACTATCAAAAGAGAATATGGAGGAAGGGGCCTCATTGACTTGAATCATCTCTGTCAAAAACAAGTCGGCAATTTAAAAGATTTTTTCCACTTAAAATCACAGACCAGCGAAATTCATAAAGCCATTGTTAAAAATGATATTAACATTACTCCACTTAATTTACACGAAGACATAAGCTCTCAAAACACTCGAAGAAACGATCCCCAAATACAAAAACTTGACAGCTGGAAGCGAAAAGTGTTACATGGCCGCCATCCTCACGACCTAGAACAATCCCACATAAACACCGCCGCCTCAAACAAATGGCTTAAATAGGAAACCTATTCCCAGAGACCGAAGGATTTATAATAGCGATACAGGACCAAGTTGTCAACACCAAAAACTACAGAAAATTCATAATCAAAGACCCCTCAGTATCAAACGATAAATGCCGCAAATGCCACAATCAACCAGAAACCATCCAACATATTACCGGAGGATGTACAACACTCACACAAACAGATTACACGCATAGACATAACCAAGGAGTCAATATCATTCACCAAAAGTTAGCACTCAAACACAAACTCATACAAAACACAAACACACCTTATTACAAATATAAACCACAAACAGTTTTAGAAAACGATAAATATAAACTTTATTTTGATCGCGCGATACTTACAGACAGAACCATTCACTATAATAGACCAGATATAACGCTCAAAGATAAATTAAATGAAATAACCTACCTGATAGACATTGCTGTTCCTAACACTCATAACTTACAAAAAACAATTTCTGAAAAAAAAAACAAATATACTGAACTTAAGGATGAAGTGGCTAGAATCTGGAACCAAAAAAAAATAAACGTAATTCCAATAGTCCTTTCCACCACAGGTGTTATCCCAAACCATCTGTTACAAAGTCGCCATCTTAAATACATGCCGAATCGTTAGAAAGTTCTTACAAATTGACGAACACGACATTTCACCCTACACATAAATATAACACACCACACGCTGCATTTACTTGGTTTCGACCCGTAAATGCAGGCAAACCAGCGAAAGGCTGAGAAATTTTTTAACAACAACAATAATAATAATAATAATAATAATAATAATAATATAATAATAATAATAATAATAATAATAATAATAATAATAATAATAATAATAATAATAATAATAATAATAATAATAATAATAATAATAATAATAATAATAATAATAATAATAATAATAATAATAATAATAATAATAATAATAATATAATAATAATAATAATAATAATAATAATAATAATAATAATAATAATAATAATAATAATAATAATAATAATAATAATAATAATAATAATAATAATAATAATAATAATAATAATAATAATAATAATAATAATAATAATAATAATAATAATAATAATAATAATAATAATAATAATAATAATAATAATAATAATAATAATAATAATAATAATAATAATAATAATAATAATAATAATAATAATAATAATAATAATAATAATAATAATAATAATAATAATAATAATAATAATAATAATAATAATAATAATAATAATAATAATAATAATAATAATAATAATAATATAATAATAATAATAATAATAATAATAATAATAATAATAATAATAATAATAATAATAATAATAATAATAATAATAATAATAATAATAATAATAATAATAATAATAATAATAATAATAATAATAATAATAATAATAATAATAATAATAATAATAATAATAATAATAATAATAATAATAATAATAATAATAATAATAATAATAATAATAATAATAATAATAATAATAATAATAATAATAATAATAATAATAATAATAATAATAATAATAATAATAATAATAATAATAATAATAATAATAATAATAATAATAATAATAATAATAATAATAATAATAATAATAATAATAATAATAATAATAATAATAATAATAATAATAATAATAATAATAATAATAATAATAATAATAATAATAATAATAATAATAATAATAATAATAATAATAATAATAATAACAATAACAATAATAATAATAATAATAATAATAATAATAATAATAATAATAATAATAATAATAATAATAATAATAATAATAATAATAATAATAATAATAATAATAATAATAATAATAATAATAATAATAGTAATTGAATAAGATGTACTTAAAAATAAAATTGTACACATCACAGTACTTAATAATTAAATAACTTAAGACTAAGATTGCCCCAAAGGGGGTTCGTACTAAAAGTAATGTACTGATAATACTATTTCCGGTTAATGTCACGATGCACCGAAAGCCAGTAATGGAGTATAGGATTCTCTGGGTGCTGAGAGCATACACTGAGAATTTCGTTTTCGGATTCGCGAATGCGAGACCAAAAAGCAGCAACTCGTGATCTTATCACTGCGAAATAATCGGGGACTCTGGCGTCGGCAAATATGCCCGACGCACTGCAATATTTGGGCAGTCTCATCAGAATACGGTATGCATTATTATACTACACTCTGATACTGCTTCGTGCAGTTGACCCAAAGCTGACACGGCTGAGAAGCATTGTAAAAATGCTCTAAAAATGCTCAAAGCTTGGTGTACGTTATCTTGACTCTTGTTGAATTTCAATTCAAATTAAAAATATCTTTATTATCATAACAATATAAATAAAATGTACAAAAGCCAGTGTATATTAAATCCTAGCGGTACAACATCATAAGATTATATGTTTTACGAACAAAAGTCCATCTCAAAACTTGTAACATACAGATACTTAATTTAGAATATTATATAAACTTACACATAGGGAAATATAATTAATTAATTAATTTTATGTACGCGTAAACGTGATGCGTAGTTAATATCACGTTTAAAATTGATATTTTACAAAGTTTTTAAATATTGCCGAGGCAATCTTTAGAGAGCAACAAGACAGCAAACTCGTTTGTTTGTTCATGGCGCTCACGCAACCAAGACCTGAAACGGCCAGTAATACGGGCGAGAATACCATGGCGTGTTAACAGTTTGTCACGAATTAACAAATAGGGTTGAGGTTAAAAATGTATCGATAAGTTTTAAATTTATTAAATAAAAAAATTAAATTAAATTATAATATTAATATGAATTAATAATTATTTTTTAATTTATATTTTCCTTAAATTTTTTATTAGTGGATTTATACTTGGGATTTTATTTGAGGAAAATTTCAGTGATAATTTATATATGTAAACGTCAATTTTGGGCAAACCTATTTCAAGGTGGAGTTTGTGAAGATTGGTACGAATGGGAGTATCGTATGAAAATTTTAATGCTTTATTTTGAATTACTTGAAGTTTCCGCATGTTGGTTTTGCAGGTTCTTTTCCAAACTGGACAGGCATACGTGATACATGGTCAGACCAGGGTTCTGTATAACCATAGTTTAGTAGAGCTAGTAAGACATGAGCGTCTATTCAAAATAGGGTATAGTGCTGTTAGCGCCTTGATACCTTTGAGGCGAAGTTTTGTCAAATTTTCTGACCAGTTAAGTTTGGTGTCTAGTATTGATCCCAAGTATTTAACAGAGCGGCTCCACGGGATGCACAAATTGCCAATTTTTTGTGTTTTAGTAAGTGGGGATCGTTCTCTTGTAAACATGACAGCCTCAGTTTTGGAGGCATTAATTTTTAGCTTCCATTTCTGGAAATAATCCATGAAGTGGTCAAGGGCAAGTTGCAGTTGGCCAGTAATGAGGTCTAGGTCAGAAGAGGATGTGAAGCATGCCGTATCGTCGGCATAACAAGCTATTTTGGTTCGAGGTTGAACTGGTATATTATTTAGATATAACAAAAACAAATATGGCCCTAAAATAGACCCCTGTGGTACACCAGCAGGCACAGGTTTAAGTTGAGAAGTATAGTTTTTTATGTGTACACTAAAGCTCCTGTTATCCACATAAGAATTTATTATTTTAACTATTGAGATAGGTAGACCAATTGAGATTAATTTATGCAAAAGAGCTTTGTGCCAAACCGTATCGAATGCTTTCTCAAGATCCAATAGAAACATTCCTGTGGATTGCTTAAGCTTAAGATTCTGCGGTACGGTTACAGCGACTCTTGCTAACTGATGAACAGTAGAATGACCTTGCCGGAAGCCAAATTGTTCATTAATCAACTTTTGCTCAGAAGCATGCAATAAGCGGTGATATATAATTTTTTCAAATATCTTACCAACACATGGTAATAAGCTAATTGGACGGTAGCTAGGTGGATCAGTTGGATTTTTACCTGGTTTATGAATTGCTATCACCTTAGCCACTTTCTACGGACGTGGAAAATATGTTTGAGTGATGCAGGCGTTAAATATTTTAGTTAGTAAGACGATACATTTTTGGGGTATATTTTTGATCAGGATGTTGGGTATGTCATCACAACCAGGAGCTTTTCGTGGTTTGAGTTTTAAAATATTTTTCTTTATTTCGGAGGGGCGGACCAGTCTAATGGACTCATTTGTGCAGTGACAGTCTTTTAAAGAAGCTATAGATCGTTCTATAGCAGATTGTTCGTCACTTTGCCAGTCATTAATAAGTAGCAAATTGTTAAGAAAAGCATTCGCTAAGACGTCAAACTAAGACTGTTGGTTAGTTATTAATGATCCATCGTGTAGCTTGAGAGTGGGAATTTCAAATGAAATTGGGCGCAAGCTTTTGACTAGACGCCAGAGATCATTGCCTGGGTTATCAATTCTGTTCCACACTTTATCGTTGTATCTTGTTGAATTATGATGCTCCTTCACAAAAACCACAAATAGAATTAGCATTTTTGAACATTTTGTGCAAATGAGACTTGACATCTTATGTCTCAAGGTGACGAGCGCAGTTGTAGTAGTGCCGCTTAGAAATTTTAGGTTTTTCAATAATCCTTAGCAGGGGGGATCAATTACCGTCAGCTGAACGTCCTGCTTGTCTCGTATCTTATTTTCATAAAAAAATAACGAAGCCTCTCCGGCATGTCTTGCTCGATATGGACTTTCGGCGAGCACTCAATAATACCGCAACAGGAAGTTATATCGATCAGTCAACGAAGAACCACAGCAGCAGTAAAGATTTCCTGTAAGTAAATATCTATATTCATATACAACGTGTTTATGTTGAATTCACATAACTCTAAGGTTTTTACCGGACCGTTTGTTAGAATCCAATGGAGTATAATTTTTATGTTTTTTTTGCGTTTCTTGTCTTTCATATAAAATAATTGAAACAATTATCAAATATCAATGTAACACACTTGATTGTACTTACCTACTTATCAATGAAAAATATACAAATAAAATTTAAAAACAAAATTTAATGACGAAGCCACGATGTTCACTACGTTCTTCGAACTGCTAACTAACTGTTCAAGCTAACTGTTCGAGTGACATAGCGTCGTAAAATCTTGTAGTCTTTGTTCAAAGCTCAGGTTGTGGCTTCATCTACAGGATCTTTTTTACAGTTATACATAATCTGCTCAACCCTCTCCTTCTGTGATAACCCTCACTTCTAGGATTAATACACAAATAAAATTTGAAAACCCAAAAGTATGTCACTATTTCTTTGTAAGTGTAAGTTTGGCAACGTCGCTAAGATTAAGACTTTGCATACTGGTTACAATCAAGACAAAATCTACATTTAAAAACATATTTACACTCATAATGTGCATTTTAGAACATAATAATATGTTTCTTGAACTATTCTTTTTCTTTTTAGCTTTAGATTATAACCCTAAATATGAAAATTCAATATAAACACATTGTATATTATATTAACGCTTGTCAAAGTCTCATTGAGATCTCCCTAGGCCAGGGGTGCTCAAGTTTGAACTGCTGGCGATCTACCTCAAAATTGTTAGACTACGATCGATCGGCTCTGAGAGGCTTCAAGTATGTGTGATGAAGGATTGTCGTCTAGGTAGTAGTAGTAGTGTCACGATGACATAGATATTAGTTTTGCGCACAATATGCATTTTTTTTGTCAAGGTAAGTGTAAGTCTACTCTAAAATGTCAATGAAAAAACTCATAATTATTATTCAAACTTGCGAGTTTATTGGTTACAAAACAAACGCGTTCTAAAGTTCTAAACTTAACTAAATAGTGACTTTGGATGATGAAGCGTGACACTGCATGTCCTGAGCATACTTTTCATAAGATTGTACGTAATTACCGATTTTAGTTTATTATACCGGATTATTTTCTCGAGATCGACTCAAAAAGCACTCACGATCCACCTGTCGATTCCGACCGACTGTTTGAGCAACCCTGCCCTAGGCTATAGTAGATAATCATAATTGTAATAATAATAGAAAAATGTAGTTACTATCTGTTCAAATTCAAACATACTGTTGAGATTAAACTATCCAAGGCAATTAATATACTAGCTGTTTTAATTAATTGATCTCATTATGATCACAACGAGACAAATTGGTGACCGTAACAGGACTGTTAATTATTTGACCTGGATAGTTTAATGTCAACGGTAGGTACGAATGTGAACAAGGAGTAACAATTTTTTTTTTGACATTTATGATTACTACAGAGTAACCATAAATCACACATGAAACAAAAATTGTGATTCTGGTCTGTAAAATAAAATAAGTTTTTATATGCAGTTCTTGCCTCAGTAGACATTTTTTTATATAATTAAGGGAAACGAGACGAGCAGGACGCTCAGCTGATGGTAATTGATACGCCCTGCCCATTACAATAGCAAGAAAGTTTAAAAAGAAAATATTACGTGGGGGTTTAAGCAAGGGCATTGTTTAGTGTCTATTAAGCTTACCATTAAAATTCAAAATCTTTATTCGCTGTATAACTTTAAAAGTTATTAAGTGCATTCAAATGAGTATAACAATAATTATTAACGATAAATTCAGAAACATTAATTCCAACTATCCCTATCATTCAAACAATTATAATATCATATTTTTAACATTTAATCACAATAATAAACATATTTTTTTTGTAAACAATTGATTTTAATCATAACGTTTCATTTATTCAAAATTACAATTTGTATGAGCCACTTACATATGCCAAATGCAGCGCCGCCCAAGATTATTGAAAACTCCAAAAATTCTGAGCGACACTACAACTGCGCTCGTCACCTTGAGACATAAGATGATGAAGAGAAACAAGTCTCATTTGCCCAGTAATTTCATATTACTGCTTCACTGCAGAAATAGGCGCCATGAAATTTTTTAGCCATGAAGTTTTATAATTAACTGCGAAAGGTAAACTCATTAGAGACTCGATTTTTGTTTGTATTGACTTACTTGATTGGTCTACGCTGCGCCCAAAATAGATACCGCAGGCGTAGTCACAAAGTGCTGCAACTAATACTACGCTCAAGTGGGCGTACTCGAGCCAGTATCGAACAATGTATGACGTTGCCACATGCTCTGTTAAACTTTGCTAATAATTGAAACTAAATTACCGGGTTGCAACTATGTAAAAATAATACTACAAGAAATAAGAAAGACACTAGGATCACATATCATCAGTAAGTATTTTGTATTTTATTAATTTCAATGTTTTCAATGTTAAATAACACGAACCATTGAGTGTCAAGATTCCACGCCCACAAGCATATTTACAAATATCCAACGTCGTAACGCCGTAATAATAAAGCTATTATTCTTTGGTAGTACGATATCTAGTTGGAGCGTAGCGGAATCCTTAATATAAAGTTATTGACATACAGAAATATCTTTGAACCTCATCTCAATGTGACTTTGACAGGCGTTAACAAGTATATTACCAATACTTATAAACTGTAAAGTATGATTACAAGAATATTAAAAGAAAATGATTTAATAAATGTGATACAGATATGATTAAATTGAATTGATTATTATTCCTTCCGAAATAAATCATTTAATCCTTATCCAATAGAATATCCAATAAGAATCAATTGTTATTCCGAAAACGTTTCCCTATTGAAGTCGAAACCTTATTATAAGCACTTTCTAATAATAACGTGTAACAGCTTCATATTGAATTGATTCTAATATTATTATTATTGTGGAAAATTTGGACGAAAAGTCTTGTTAACCATCATGTTAATTTCTTACCACAAACGTGATGGATGCGTGGCGTTTTACAATATTGTCGCGTAGCAACGCTTCAACGTACATGACGAGAGTTGTCAAACTTCAAGGCATTAAAAATTTCGACAGCTCCGTCAACAATAATCGCAGCGGTAACTTTTGTGTTTACTAAAATTTCTAGTAGAATTTAAATTTAAAGATGGAAGAGAATCATTTTGAAAATAGAACAGACCCGGTGGAGTATAAGCCGTATAAAGCACGGTCGGCTTATCCTCTCCCCAAGAGAAGTTCGACTTCGATGAAGGTTTAGAGGGCACTTGCCCAAAGCCAACCTCAGGTCATGTTTAGTGTTTTTTTGTTTGTGTTAGTTTTTACGTGAACCCATATAACCAACGTAGACTTAAGGTGCGTTGGTATGCATGAGCATTCACCACCTCCCTCCCTTTGTTATCCCGGAGGGTAGCCCTTTCCCCTTGTCTGGGCGCAAGAAAAAAAAGGCCTGAGGCAATTCTATTTCAGACTCGAAATTGAAAAGGGAAAGAAGGAAGAAAAGAAGAAGTACTGAAAAGTGGAAAGTAATCCAGTGAGATGAAGATAGAAGAGAACGAGTATTCGGTATGGTGTGATCTGCTATAGGCACCGCCATCTGATGAAGATCAACAGCAGACAAGCGAAGTGTCAGTTCGTGGAAGTGAACGCAAATAAAAGCTAGTCCCGTGACAATATAAACATAATTTGTCCTTGTCAACAATGTCCTTGGGTACAATATTAATGAGATAGTCTAAAATTTCAGTAACAGCTTTATAAATTTTCGTATAAAGCCTCTTGTTATAGTTAAGATAAAATTGTTATCAATATGTAAGAGGAGTTTACTTTGATTAATTATTAGAAATATTATTGTTTAATATAGCCTTTTCTGATTGAACAGCTAAAAGCACTAAAGTCTATTAACTTCTTTATTAACTCCAAATAAGTTTATTGATCTGTGAAACCTCGAGAAAACCGTGAAGATTAAATTAGGCTAGGTTCGTACGCGTTGTTGGAGCAATCATGTGACGACATAATATGCTATTACACGCCGGTCTGAGCAAGTCGCGTTGTGATGCGTTAATCACCATATAATTTGATTTGAGTTAAATGGTGATTCCATTTAATTTGATGTTATCCGCGCGGTTGGTAGCTCTACGTGGTACCGCGCTGCCATGTGAAATTAGCCTAACTGTAACTTTTCTTATCATTTCCAAAACTATCTGTCAAAATCGACCAGTGCCGTTTGGCACTAGATCTTTCATATACACTAAAATCGGAAGTGCCGTTTGGCACACTACGCCCTGACCAGGTTCTGACTCTAATTTTGTTTATTTTGCATGGTCTTATTGCTTGTTTCAATAGTTTTCTTATATATTCTCTCATATCATCCTAATAATCAGCAATCTATTAATGCAGGTAAAATAAATGTGTTAAAATAGACGCTGCGCGCGCATTAAAATTGCGCGGAACTATGGCATACCGGGGCACGTGGGCACTTGCCGATCGTAAAAGGCATTATTAAAGGCGTGAATTAAATTAATTATCATTAAAACTTCTAACTTAATTATAATTCTTAAAATTGTTTAATGTATGTGATAACTTAAGCAAAATGGATAAAATCCATTTCTTAATAATAATGTGTGCTTAATTTTTATGGCCGAGGAGACCAACGCGCAAGCAGGTTAAAACGAACGAATAACAAAACTTTATTTTTATGACAATTGCATATCTTTACGGGAACTCTTTAAGTTTTAATCGGTATTGAGCATGCAAAATTTCAGCCCAGTTGGCTGAAGATTTAGTTGCAAGATTTGATACGAACAGACACAGCAAAGTGAAACAAAACCTTGTAAAATAGAATAAGATTTCATGAAAAATATAGAAACCTGCATAGATAATTTTTTTTTTTTGAAGAGGAGGAAAATATAAATATACGTATTGAAGACTACGAAACGGGGGCCCATGTCGGACACCCCCTACCGACTAAAAAACCATCCCTGCCGTAGCTTAAGATTGCTTTTCGGCGAAAACGGATACAGCCAAGACGGCCTTAATCGGTTCACGGCCACAGAGTCACCCGACGTGACTCAATCGCGGACCGGCTGTGGAGTGTGGACTGAATCGGATAGAGAATAGTTTTATTGAAAAAAAAATTAAAACAGAATATCTGTAATTTACGCATGTATGTGTGTAGCAAAATACCAGTGGGAGGCTCCTTTGAACAGCATGCCGGCTAGATTATGTGTACCACACAGGCGCCTATTTCTGCCGTGAAGCAGAAATGTGTGAGCATTATTGTGTTTCGGTCTGAAGGGTGCCGTAGCTAGTGAAATTACTGGGCAAATGAGACTTAACATCTTATGTTTCGAGTTGACGAGCGCCGCTCAGAATTTTTGTGTTTTTCAAGAATCCTGTGCGGTTCTGCACTGTAACGGGCAGAGTGTATCAAATACATTCAACTGAAAGTCCTACTCGTCTCGTCCCTTAATTTCATCAAAAAAAGAAAAAAATATTTCAAAAATATAATTATTCTTTTGATTTTGTAGTGCAACACCATCTACTTATTTCATCCTTAAACATTTAAACTACCAAACCTAAAAACCTGGACCTAAAATTTTACCATAGAAACATTGCAGCATAATATATCCACTCTGCGTGATAGTGGGTTAAAACCAGGTTTTAAACAAATCTCCAGTCTATGACTGTGAATGGCAGATTTGATCCTAGATGGCTCTGCTGTAAACAGTATTAGAACTTATGAAAAAAATTGGACAGGAAAATAATACTTCCCAATATTTAATATGTACGGTAGTAGTATCTAGTAGTATAAGAAATGACATCATAAAGAATTCTAAAGGAATCAATTTTGAGAAAATAAATGCCTTTTTACGTAAGTACCATTCCTACTCTGTGCCAATAGTATAAAAGTTATAACTTTCATATTTCAATATGAAAGAATATTAACATCGTGTATTTTCGAGTTATATAAATGTCTGTTCAACCGCAGTGCCATTGCAAGTATTTTACAAATTAATTTATATTTTAAATAATTTATTTTTTATATTTTTATTTGTTGTAGCGTGCATTCTTCGATCCAAATTCAACCTTACAATTACAATATTTAATATTGTAGCATGTCTATTCATCATGACTACGTGGTGGGCGAAAAAAGGTTGTTGTCAAAAATCCATCCATATACCTGAATCACAGATTAAATCATAGATGGCTCTGATGTAAACTGTACTGAAACTACTTATAAAGTGGAGATTTTACAAGGAATAAATAACTTTCCTTTTCCGAAATAAATCCCCCACCTCACCCCACACCCCTCTAATATTTATATATTATATATCTATGCATACATATCAATGTATTTATTTAACTTAGTTTTAAGTTAGTTTTAAGATCTATTCATTAGTCTTAAGTCAGGTTAAGTGATAGCAAATAGCCAGGTTTTCCCAGTTTCCTGGATTTTAACCCCACAAACCTAATGTATTATTTTTTTTAGGATAATAAAGTTTTAACCCTCAACACGTAGATAGGGTTGTAGAAATAAGTTTTCTGATACCTAAATATATAAGGCTTAATTGTAAATTGCTTTAATAAGTAGATTATAAGTAATTTTGTATATATATATTTTTACTATCATATACAGAAATTTGAAATTTGAAATTTTTTTTTTTGAAAAAAGGAATAATTAATTATGATTACTTAATAACATATTGCGGTAAGCAGGTAGCTCCTGCAGTGGTCTTCTTTCGCACATCAAATACTCCTGGTGTAAAAATTTAGGCGTAATTCTATTAATTGTTGCGGTGAGAGGGTGGAATATGGTAAGGAATAAGTATGGCCGTACCATTTGTAGCTATCTATAGTAAGTGCGGATCTAAAGATAAACACTGCGTTTGAAATCACTTTTCTAAAAGTGTGCGAACTACCAAAGAAAATAATATAATAGTACAAGTACGGTAGTCTCACTCCGCAAAATCAATTGAAGAAATAGGAACTCTTGCGTGCATACAATAAGGTGTAATTCAGATTGCACAGCGCTACTAACCAACATTTTTATTCACCTAGAAATTGCCTCTCTTTCTTTCGCATGATGCTTACCTGTTCTGACGACATTAGGGTTGCTTGTTTATCTAAATCCTACCTACCTGTACCTAGGTCAACTTATAAGAATAGCTCAGTTAGCTCAGTAATATAATTAGGTATATATATAATCGTAATTTTTAATCAATATTCTTTCGTTGTCAAACCTACATTTGTTGCAGATAGTAATGTATGCGTTGGTAAACCACGATATAGTCAATGGAAGGCTCCTTTGCACAGAATGCCATCTAGATTATGGATACCACAATGGCGCCTATTTCTGCCGTGAAGCAGTAATGTGTAAGCATTTCTGTGGTTCAGTCTGAAGGGTACCGTAGCTAGTGAAATTACTGGCCAAATGAGACTTAACATCGTATGTCTCAAGGTGAAGAGCGCAGTTGTAGTGCCGCTCAGAATTTTTGGGGTTTTTCAAGAATCCTGAGCGGCACTGAATTGTAATGGGCAGGGCATATCAATTACTATCAGCTGAATGTCCTACTCGTCTCGTCCCTTATTTTCATCAAAAAAAAACCTACTTAGTTATATTTAAAAAAGCTCTCGAGCAGTGACCCGCTCGCTCGTGGGTGCTTAAACTAAGGCAAAGGGTTCAAGCCCATATAGGTTTATTCGTTATTTAATAATTCATTGTCAAAGCCATCTTAGCAAGTTATCATAGCAAGATTTTTACAATGTTGTTCTTTCTACAAACGTAGAATAGCAGGATGCATAAATAATTATCAGGATTTTTGCTTTGTTACGCCAAAAAAGTATAAAAAAAGGCATTCGACAAATTACTGCTATAGATATAATTTATAGGCTCAAGACACCAGTAGGAAATAAAATAAAGAAGATTATAATTTCCTTTCTTAATTTAACCTAAAAATTTCATACGATAATTAAAAGAAAAATAAAAAAATAAAATAAATAATTGTGATCTTAAACTTATTATAAAACCAAATGCAACTGTATTATCTCGCATTATTTATCACAACATTTTAATGAACCAAATTTTTAAGACTAGCAAGAAAGGGACAAAGGGCTCCGTTGTAACTATCCGTTTCAGCTTGTATTAGCCTCTGTTCTAATCTAGTCTAGTTCTAGTTCTATTATTTATTTATTTTATTTATTTAAGTATAGGAAACAAACATTATAATATGAACCATGTAAACAAAGTTAGTACAATCTGGTATAACACCTTCACCAGTAAAGTTTCCAAAATTAAAAGTCACATTTAGACTTGTCGGAAGAAAAATAAAATGTAATTAGTTAAAAAAATTATTACATAATAAAACACAATCATACAATTTTAAATTGAGAAGAAAAAAGAAAATAAATTGTCTTTCTAGCACAACACTTATACAATAAATACATACAAATGTTATAAACTTATATACATAGTAAATTCACTTATTGATAGTCGATTAATCACCTTGGATATCACATATGACTTTTCTGAAAAGTCGAAGAGTATGGTATAAAATATCCAATGTACTTTTTGTTGTAACTCTGGGTACTACTTAGTAAAAAACTGTTTTTACAATAATTTCTACGTGAAAAAGGTTCATTAAATAAATCTTTAACTCTTGAATTGGGTCTGTGACACCGTAATCCAATAATCCAATCTTACTAAGCAAATAGTGAGAATCAAAAAGCGCGTACACCTTCCTTAAAGGCGGGCAACGCTCCTGTGATTCCTCTGGTGTTTCAAGAGATTGTAGTGACCCGTACGCTCGTTTGTCCTCCTATTCCATAAAAAAAAACAAACAAACAAGTATGATATGTTATGGATACTATACAGTCTGGTCTTAATTATTAAGCTTATATTTATTGGAAATACACCTTTCATTGTACTCATTCCTATCACTATGATAAGCTGTTGGTCAACGCCACAAACTATGTAGATCATTTTAGTCAAAATAAAGGAAAAAACGAATAGAAACATTATTAATAAAATTGAATATTAAATTATATCACGTGTTCAAAATAAAACTTCAAACGTAATAAGTTCCAGTTATAATACTTTCGATAGTGATTAACGTGGCATGTGACATATAATCATAAATCTAAACCACACTTAATATATAGAATAAAGGTATAAGTAATTCACATAAACATTA
This sequence comes from Leptidea sinapis, assembly GCF_905404315.1. NCBI lineage: Eukaryota > Metazoa > Arthropoda > Insecta > Lepidoptera > Pieridae > Leptidea > Leptidea sinapis. Next base: position 14,485,369 of record NC_066269.1, read on the forward strand.
AAACACTCTATCCTCTTATTTAACGACTTAAGTAAGAAACAATACTATTCTATTAGCATTTCCCACTCAATGTGGTCGGCTTACCTCGCAAGAGCCGGGTAAACCACAAATTGAGGATGAGTGCTCCAAATGTATGCTGAGAAATTCGAAATTATTGTGTGCTCTTTACACTTATTAAATTGTGAAAGCGAGTAAGCGATAAAATAAAATAAAAGTGTGTGTGTAGGTACTTATGTATGTACGCAAGAAGTTATAATTCTTTGGCCTAACGAAGCAAAAATCATTAAAATGATTTATTTCTCGTGCTAAGAATAGTAATTTTGTAAAAATCTTGCAAAGATGGCCTTGACAATTAATTATTAAATAATAAATACGGCTGTATGGGCTTGAACTCTTGCCTGTCCAAATAATGGACGAAGAAACAAACAAAAAAACGAATGACATCAGAAAATTTTAGGAACCAACTTCAACCTATTATTTTTCTGTTGCAGTGATGCGCGCGCATCTTAAAATTTCACTCTCATCATTTTTTCATAACGCACCTAAAGAAGTATAACATCAAAAAATCGATAGGTTTATAAAAGTTTATAAACATGAACATAATATACTGTGTTATTATTAAACGCGAAGTAAAGTGTTTCCAAGTTGTCGTCTTTATCTTACCTTTGTCACTACAGAATTACATGACAGGGAAAAGTAATTTTAAACTTGGAATAACTTAACAATGCGTTTTATTGATAAGATAGATAAAGATTGCATCTCTATTAAACTATGTTCTTAATATTACTAATATAGGAACCTATATCAATAATTACATCTCCTAAATACATAAATGATTTTGAAAAATTAATTAACCTGCCGATATACGGCCGTTTTTAATAACCTATCTATCCAGTATATTTACCAGCGAGAGGCTCCTCTGCACAGGATGCCGGCTAGATTATTGGTACTACAACGGCGTCTTTTTCTGCCGTGAGGCATTAATGTCTAAGCATTACTGTGTTTCGGTCCGAAGGGTGCCGTAGCTAGTGAAATTACTGGGCAAATGAGACTTAACATCTTATGTGTAAAGGTGACGAGCGCAGTTGTAGTTCCGTTCACAATTTTTGGTGTTTTTCAAGAATAATGAGCGGCACTGCATTGAAATGGGCAGGGCGTATTAATTACCATTAGCTGAACGCCCTGCTCGTCTCGTCTCTTATTTTCATTATAAAAATCCTTAGTTTAACATACCAGAGGTGGTCAAATCTATCGTTTTACGCTAACTATCATTTCAATAACCTATCGACATGAAGCATTTTTGATGGGGTAAAAATTAACCTTGTTAACTAATAATAATAATATTGATACACAAATTATCTTGCCCCAAACTTAGCAAAGCCTGTACTATGAATACAAGACAACTATATATTAAATACAATAAATACATACAAACATCCATGACTCGGAAACATATTCATGATATTATAAATGATTGCACCTACCGGGATTCGAACCCGGGACCTCTAGCTCAGTAGGCAGGTTCACTAACCACTGGCCTATAGAGGTCGTCAATATTTTAACTCGTTATCATCACATATTAATTGATTATTTTGTAAAGATTACTTTGCTAGAGAACCAATTTTGTTTAAGGTATAATTTATTTACAATAGTAATAGCTCCAGTTAAAATATTTCAATCAAAATTATTTATTGAAATTAATCACATTCAAACATAAGTTAATATTATAGATACTAACATGCTAAATTGGAATTCGAGATTATAAAAATAATATGATAAATTAATAAATAATAATAATAATGTCTTTGGTAATATCTAATATACAAAATTTTCGTGTCATGGTGTTAAACTTTGAACTCCTCCGAAACGGCTTGACCGATTCTCATGAAATTTTAAGTGCATATTGGGTACGTCTGAGAATCGGACAACATCTATTTTTCATACCCCTAAATGTTAAGGGTGGTCCACACGAATTTTTTTTTTAATTTTGTTTGATTATGAGTCAGCATTAAAATATACATACAACTTCAAATTTTCACCCATCTACGATCAACAGTTACTTTTGTATCGCGATTTTTATATCGGCAATACAACGTTTGCTGGGTCAGCTAGTTTTTCTATAAATTTTAAATGACGCATCTGTGTAATTTATATATATAAGCTAGCTTTTAAACGGAATACCAGCTGGAAACATACCATAAGACATAGTAGCGACGCCAATATGTTAGCCAATTATGCATGCACACATAATTATCTGTGGTGCAATCTGATGGATATAATATGCGAGACAGAAGGCAAGTAAAAGTGTTCTGTAACAGGCAGTGAAAGCCTCGCGTGCTACACAAAGTATCGGTATTTTTCATCATTTCCCGGCGGAGAGATTCCGTTGATAGATATTTACTTGACGCTCGTTCTCACACAGATCACGGTCGGGAATTGCTTGATACGTGACCGAGGACACTGTCCAATACAGAGTCTGTACCGACTAGAGAAACCAGGAATTGTATACTACAGTTCTATGGTTTATATTTTACTACGCATATTGCAGTATTATTTTATTTTTTTATGACAGTAAGAGACAAGACGAGCAGGACGTTTAGCTGATGGTAATTGATACACCCTGCCCATTTCAATGCAGTGACACTCAGTATTGTTGAGAATCCCAAAAATTCTGAGCGGCACTACAATTGCGCTCGTCACCTTGAGATATAAGATGTCAAGTCACATTTGCCCAGTAATTTCACTAGCTACGGCGCCCATCCGATGGAAACACAATAATTCTTACACATTACTGCGTCAGAGCAGACATGGGCGCCGGCGCCGTTGTGGGACCCATAATCTAGCCGGCATCCTGTGCAACGGAGCCTGCCACTGGTAAACTTCTATCAAAATAACTAGACGATAGGTATTTGTCCATAAAATGTAGAAATAAAACCGCTAGATGGCAATATAATTATATTGAACATATATTGAACATAATATATAATTGTATTGAACAATTGAAGATTAATATGTAGCAAATTCACAAGATAAATAACACATACACCTGAACAATTTTTAACTGACGGATAGTTATAATGGTATCATTATATAAGAACTAGTGATTACACTAAAGCTGAAGAATAAAATAATATTAATACTATAGTTTATAATATTATGCAAAATACAACGAGCATACATAAATGCAGATGAAACTCGTGTAAGCACTCTATGTACCTATATTACCCTAAGAGTTGTAATGGAGAAAACGCGGTGTTTATTTTATTTTATTTTTATGAAAATAAGGGACGAGACGAGCAGGACGTTCAGTTGATGGTTACTGATACGCCTTGCCCATTACAATGCAGTGCCGCTCAGGATTCTAGAAATTCCCAAAAATTCTGAGCGGCGCTACAATTGCGCTCTTTTCCTTGAGACATAGATGTTAAGTCTTAATGTCTTAAGTCAATAATGCTTATACATTACTGCTTCACGGCAGAAATAGGCACTGTTGTAGTACCGATAATCTGTACTCTATACTGCTGTTCTCCAATAGCACAATTAATTGCTTACCAGAGAGTATAACCCCAAATTATATTAATTTCATTTGAACATAAGGAAACAAATATTTATAATAAGTATCTCTTTTATTTATATTCCTTCTATTCTCTGAACGAATTAATCTATGGTACATTCGAATGATGTAGGAAAACGGTGTATTTCGCCCGTAATGCCGATAAAACCTAGATAGTTGCCCCCCTTGTGAATTCATAATGACACCAAATGAACGGACGGTTACTACATGGCTTCATTTAGTTTCAATTAAGAGTCGATATAACGCTGGCAATTCTCTCTGAAACATTTCGAGTTAATTACGTGAGAGAGGAAAAGTATGTAGACAGTAGATTGCCACTGCGGTACTTATATTTAAGAGTATTATCATTGCCGCTCTAACCCTACAGTTACAGTACTACATATTGTATTATATGTAGTGTTTTTATAAGTGACAATACAATAACACTTGCGCCCAAAGACCGTAGCTTTATTCATACCCAACAGCGCGTCTCAAATGTGAGTTTTACTATTCCTTACAATATATATTTTACCTATTATAGCTCTGTGAAGATGCAAGGATTTTTACAGTTTTTATATCAGTCTGGGGCATAGTAGCGCTTCCGTTAAGACTTGCAAATTCAAGCAAGGAATATTACCTTTTTGCTAGGAACTTTCTAACCAATAAATGGTATCAAAATTTCATGTATCCTGGAGATATAAGTAGTTTGTGTTATAGTCATGAAACGGCGAACTAATCTTTATTATCAAGTAATGCAATTTACACACACAAACTCACATGTTAAACTTTGTCCTACTAGAGATCTCACAATTTTTTTACAGTGTAATTATTTTTAAACCTGTAAACCTAAGCATACCATTACGGGAAATATTTATAATGATTGAATTATCAAGATCTTATAATGATCTCATATTAGCATAGGTCAATTATATATTGTTTAATTTTACCTTTTATATAAATTTGAGTCTAATACGTGGCAAAAATAAAAATTCCCTGAAAGCTGTACGATGGAGAAACGCCACATATCCAGATGGAGGTTAGGGGCAGGGAAATTAGCTCTTTGAAACACACTTCACAACATAAATACGATATAAGACACGCTACGCCAAGTGATCACAAAGCCATTCACAGAGTATTGGATTTTTATAATTTCATTATTTTTGCGCTGCACGCCTTTAAATGTATCGAGCTAATATTTGGGTGATACCTGATCTAAAATGAGGGCAATACTACATGCGTGGCCGCGTTTCACTTTACAGAACACTATAATACTGACTGGCTTTAAATACCACCAGTTTTATCGACGCTAATTCGGTCACACATCACAAATGACAGTTGGATTTTTTTGTGGTTATTGGACTAAAGTTAGTCCTCATTTGGGGGCTAACCGACGTTGGTCATCTACTTTAAATTTATTATTTCTGTGCATGCTGTGTTTATTTGTAAGTAGTCACTACATTTAATTCCCAGTTTTTGTTTCAACTTTTTATATTTGTATGTATTATTTTAAGTGATTGTAAATTAACCTAATAAATAAATAAATAAATAAAAAACTCTGCAGCTCAGTTTTGTTGCCCGCATAACAATGAGATATGTAGGCATCTTAAATATTATTGACTTAGCAATCAGCCTTCTGGAACATAGGCGTTTAAGCCCTTAGGATCTAAGCAGCAACCATTGATTATGATGACCTGTATGCTGACTTCCGAAAGGAAGTGGAAACTGGTGATTCACTTGCAAATACTCTCAGGGATTTAATGAAGGAATTTTACTATAAAATAGCGTGGGTGCAGACAGATATAGGTAAAAGTGGAATAATTTAGTGTTTTTTACTGACATATTTATTTTTTACAATTAATTTCTAATTGTTTAATCAATCAATAGGATTTTCAATAAAAGTGTGTTTAGTAATAAAGCCTTAAATCGATGATAATTTCTATGAATTCTTTCGTATTTTAACCAGTTTTTTTCTGTACAGTTCTTTATAACCTTGTCCAGCGGCAAATAGTCAAGAACTTAAATAAATGACTGCATGCTCAACTAAGCAGCATTGTATTTTGCGGACAGTTCATGCCCAAACCCGGATCAATGGTAATTTTCGGCTTTCATTGGCACCATAGCTATATTTTGCAGGAATATATTTCGACATTTTTGGTTTACATCACGTATACAATCTTTTTAAATATTAAAATATCACATAGGTACACTTGATCCCGTCGAAATGTCGCTAGGTAAAATATGATAAAACAAAGAACATGGTAATGGTATTACTATACAATGCTATCAGTGGTATTATATAAGAAGTTTATGATAATAACCTTCATCTAATCGTTGGAATGAAGCAGCCATAGACACTGAAGAGTCCAACTTTACTTTTGTGGATTGCTGATCCTTAAAAGTTCACTGTTTTTATGAATATGAGCATGGCAAAAATACAGGTAGATAATAAAAGGCATTTATTTTCTCAAAATTGATTACTTTAGAATTCTTTTTGATGTTATTTCTAATATACTAGATACTACTACCGCTTCGGAAACAAATGACACTCAGACAGAAGAAGCGGCGCTAGAAACGCTCGCTGATACTACTACCGCTTCGGAAACAAATGGCACTCTGAGAGAGAAGAAGCGGTGTAAGTTCATTTTTCATTCCTATTTTTGGCTCTTTTTAATAAAATACACAATATAGTACTGTCATTGCTATTGCTATAAAATAATCATAATCTAGTCCCAGGCTGTCCAATCACTAAGATTACCACTTAGACCATAACATAACTAACTCTGCAACTCAACACACTATATTTACTCAGTATAATCACTATAGTACACTTACTTACTTAACAGCTGAAATACGTCCACTGCTAACCCTAATAGATGTCCAGAACGTTTGGGATCTTGACCAAATCATCGGTCAATATTGAGGGGAGCCTATCAATACTGCGTCTTCCAGTAGGTTTTAAAAAAAATATATTATATGTAATAATACACACACTAATACAATACTAACTGGAAGGTTTATTTGGAGAACCTGGATTGGTATGTGGTTTGTATCGTAAATATTTCAGAATTATTTCAGTATTCAGCCTAGATTACGGAGCAACAATAAAAACCAAGTTGTTTCACGCTCGGGAAAAGGGTCAAGAAAGTCTTACATGTGAAGTGAACTTTATTTGGGTTAAAACAAAAAACAAGTGAGAAATTTAATGTAAAACCAGGGTTATCCAATTTTCTTGACATATTTTGCAAATTTAATAGTGCCGTGAAGAAGAAACCATTTAGAAAATTGCTACTCAGCAGTAAATTGTCTCTGATTTTTCTTTATGTCTGCGCTAATTGCTTCTATCTCAAGGTTATTTCTATCCTTATGATTACTATTTCATAATCGATTTAGATATTTTTTTTGTGTTTGTGTGAGCTCTTTGACGTTGAATTTTGTAGAATTGTTGACTCTCACCACGGTACCCCCGGTTCTAACATCTCCCGCTATGAAAATATATGAAAGAAAGAAAGAAAAAATGTTTATTGACGTCATTATAAATTCTGATCTTAAAGTTATACTAATCTAATTATGATCTAATGACGTCAATGGGCCCCCAACTCAGCATAGTTGTGGTATGGTATGTTGTACCATTATATCTTCTGTTTTCAAATTCATATTATGTACATTTATTTTAAGCTTTATAAGTACGGAAAGGCTCTTGTAATTATACTAGGGAGTATGAGCTGATCGCGCTCATCAATAAGCTCATTTTTTCCCTCTATTCTTCTTCCACAAAAAAATTTCTTTTTTATAAAATAGGAGGAGAAAGGAGCGTACAGGTCTCCCGATGTTTAGTGATCACTTCCGCTCAGGCTCTTTCGCAACACCAGAGGAATTAATGGAGCATTGCTGGCCTTTGAGAAAATAGTATACGCTTCTTTTAAGGTACTAATGTCGTATCGTCCTGCAAACACCATCCAAGAAAGCTCATTCCGTGAAGATTTGCACTGTACAGGAATACCACACATTCAGATGGTGGGGATGGTAACTTGATTTGTGGCGTGCCGTGCGAAAGTCGAATTGTGAAGAAGGAGTTTTCCCTGATAAATGCGATAGAAGACACACAACAAAGCGAAATCCCTACGCAACAGCAAGTGATCCAGCTGTTCTGCATCCCCTACAAGCATAGCTATTGGCCCGTGTATATTACACCTCTAGTTCTGTCACCTGCATAGCAATGCATGTTGGAGGCATACAATATAGAACAGCACAAAGCCTTGAGTAAATCGAAAATTTGTGGCCTTCGGATTCGAGCAATGTCCATTCAACAGTATACTTCTACTATTTAGGAAGCTTGTGGTCCACTTGCAAATACTCTTGGGAAGCCCAAATGATAAAAGTTTCGAGAAAACACCTTGTGCCATACATGATTCAGGCCATCGCTATATCCAGACTAATCTCCAGGTCTTTTTCCTTGCTTTCGATAGCCCCCTACCTTATATGTTTAAGGTATAAAAGAAGTCGCCAGGCATTGAAAAATTGGTGACCCTCTAGATATACCAACAGCTGACGGTTAGTAATGCTCAATACTTTCCATGATATTTTGTAGGAGTTGTCAAACTTTAATCCCTTATATTATTATTAAAAATGTACATTACTTGTCAATTATTATAAAATATTGTTATGAAAGTTCAGTGGTTTGTACTCAAACTTGGTGGCTCTTTCAAACAAACATTAAAACTCCAAAGAAAATGCCGTTAGTCGAAATTATTAATCGACCTTTGCATTTTATATTAGCAAGGAAAGTTACGAGCAAACTCATCAAAATGTCTCCAGCAGAAGGCGTTGACGCAAGTCGTTCTAATTTCCGCAATTTATTTACTTTGAAAATATTTTTTTAAAAAGAGATTTCTTAGATCTAACAATATTATTAAATAAATGTTTTTTTATTTATTTATCTTATCCTTAGATCGCAAGTATTTCAGTTATTAGTTAGTATTAGTTTTTAGTTAGCAGCTATTTTCGGTCTCTTGTGATAAAAATATTAAACAATTAGGTGAACCGGGCGAATACTTCGCTCTCAAATAATAAAATACTCATACAACAATTTTATATGCATGTTGTCTAACATCTTTTTGTCTTCTTCTATTGTCTACAATCATTTAATTAATAATTTTTAAATTTGTATTTAATCTTCTACTTAGATAGTAGTAGTATGTAGTAGATTGTAGACGTCTACTTATCTAAGTAGACGTCTACAATCTACATCATAAAATTTGGTGAAAAATTATTACCCAAATTTAATTTAATAACAATATTTATGGACGATGCGGGACTCAAACCCGAGACTGTCTGAATATGTCTTTGTTAAGCCCTCAGGAATGCGAGAGATCGCGGTTTCGAGTCCCGCATCATTCGTAATTTTTATTTTTAAATTTACTTTGTAGAATTGGACGTAATAACAGAAAACGTTCCAAACCACTATCATATCGAAATTGAGTTAAGAACACAAAACTGGTCATGTGATTCATATTAAAGGACTGACTGGCAGCCCTACTGTCACTCTTTAAATTACATAATGATCTAGTAGACCGACCCATATGTATGGAATACACTAATATTTATTATACTTTAAACGTAAATTCCTTAAAATGTGATATTTGTGGCTTGGGATGTTTTTCAGGAACTACGTCCAATTAATCCCAGAAGTGAGGGTTATCACTTTAGAAGAAATATAAAAGAAGTTATGCCGTACAAAAACAAAAATACACATGTGAGTAATTATAATATGGTGATGGATCAAAAATAGATCTGATTAAACTTGTTCAATAAATAACTTTCAGCAATCCTTAACGTATTCATAATTTTTTTAAAAGCATTTCTGTTCACAATTTTATATAAATGAATGATGAAATACATTACAAAATTACACAGTTTGTTGCATTTAATTAATACGAACCAGTAAACTAGTACTTTAATTACTAGTTTAAGTAAAGTATTTAAAAATATTGCGCAATCTTTTATTCCAATGACATAAAAGATGCGTAAATCATTTTAGATAATATATACCTAAGAGTATTCTTTCATATGCACGTTTTATGAAAGTTCTATGAAGTTGTTCGTCAGAATATTCCTTCAAACGTTATCAGGCAAACGCCAACGCTACATAAAAATCTAATGACAAACCGTTACAAGTGATAGCATCATACCCGCGGGGAGCGATATTAGAGCACAGCCAAGAAGCCTTATGTACGCAGCGAGCGGTATATTGCGAATTTCTTTTATGATTTAGGCACTAAAGCTTCGTACACACTAAATCCAGGGGCGTTTCGTGAATACAAACAAGAAACAACATTCACTATGTTAAAAGATATGCTAATGCTGAATTTGTTTCCCTTGGGTTTCGCTGTATTTATTTCTTTCGTTTATGACGTATTTATTTCAGTTATATAAAGTTTAATCATTTCAAAGTTAGGATTTTTTTGTAGTTAACTTGAAACTTTATTATATGCGTTGAGAATTTATTTTATGTAATTTGAATAAAACTGTAATACAAAGATTGGCTGCGTATGACTTGTTCGTGTATTCGGCTCGAGTTAACTAAGCCTGATTCTGCGAACAACGATTTTAAGCTTTCCTCATCAAGATCTTTCCAAAGATATATTATAGGGGTCTGTACCTTATGTGGGTGCCGATGAATAAAATATCCAACGCCATTTTTATACTTTATATATAAAGGTATTGTCAAAAACAATATATAAAAACACTAAACCACATAATGACAAATATAGTAAATGAGAAGCTAATTACTATGGCATATTGTATTCTTAAGAATTTTGTGATGTGATTCCTGCAGCCGAATTCCATCTTCGAAAGAGACACCATAAACTTGGATTTAAATCTTACTATTTGAATGTATGGTGTTAAGGACAACAGTACCGTTTTCAAGCAAGCTCATTCCACAATTTAGTAGTACGTAGGTACAACCAGCTGAACTTCTTTGTACAGTATTTTAAGGACTTTACGATATCCGTTCCTTCAAAAAAGCGCGTGCTCTTCCCAAGAGGCTGGCCATGCTTCTGTGATTCCATTGGTTTACTCTTCCATGATAATATCATTAAACTTGTGTCGGTATAAAAAGAATAGAAAAAAATAGACACAGGTCCTCAACCTAGGAAGTTCCTCTAAGTATACATGGTTCATATAGGTTTTTTAATTATACATGTAGGTTTTTGAATGGCACCTAAGATGAAAAAAAATCCTCATTGCGTTCTTATAATAACAAGAACACAGAAAGGAAGCACTTGAAAACTCTAAATAAAAGGTTGACAATCCAGAAGGATGAAGGAAAGGAAGCACTTGAAAAATAAAAAAAAAGAGGCTGGCAATCCAGATGGACGAAAGAAAGGAATCACTTGAAAACCAAAAAATAGGAGTTTGATAATCCAGAAGGATGAAGGAAAGGAAGTACTTGAAAACTAAAAATAAGAGGCTGACAATCCAGACGGACGAAAGAAAGGAAGTACTTGAAAACCAAAACTAAGAGGCTGACAATCCAGACGGACGAAAGAAAGGAAGTACTTGAAAACTAAAATTAAGAGGTAGACAATCCAGAAAGACGACAGTAAGGAAGCACTTGAAGATTAAAAATAAGAGGCTGACAATCCAGATGGACAGTGACATATTAAAAGCGATTTTTGACGTGCAAAATGATTTGAAATTACTAAATTTATTTAGGTATTGATTTGCTTTTTTATGAAAATAAGGAACGAAACGAGAAGGCATTCAGTTGATGATGAGTGCCGCTCAGGAGTCTCGAAAAACCCTAAATTCTGAGCAGCGCTACAATTCTCGCTCGTCACCTTGAGTCGTAAGATGTTAAGTTTCATTTGTCCAGTAATTTTACTAGCTACAGCGCCCTTTAGACTGAAACAGAATAATGCTTATATATTACTGATGCACGGCAAAAAAGGCGCCGTTGTGGTACCCATAATCTAGCCCGCATCCTGTGCAAAGAAGCCTGGTAAATTCCCAATTGTTTTTATGCCCCGGGGAAGCACAGGCAGATGATATAGCTCGAGCTACAATTTAATATTGCCAGTAAAGCATTATATAACACAGCATATTCGTTTTATAGGTCTAGAATACATAAACAAAAACAAACCACGTTTGAATCCGTTTATATCCAACACATTGTTATTATTATTCATATCCAAGCAGTGTTCATAACTACTTGATGAGTTTTATATAGAATTTATGTTTTATAGAGGAAACGGGAGCTGAGCACAACAATTGTGAATAGAGCATTGTTTTCTTTAATGTTCTCATATATCTTCTTCCGTATTTGACCCGAACAAAGGGTGTTAGATGAAAAAGTATGTATTTTGGTCCATTGCTACTTTCGAACCTTATTGTTTGTAATAACGAAATGTCTTTTCTATACCGCGATATATAATGTGTAATCTATAGATACATATAAATAAAATTGGAGTGTCTGTTTATAATATTGAAATCACCGTTTCTTACCACATGTATATGAATATATACGGTACACAGACCAAAATTACATTTTTTTATAATTTTCGTCTGTTTGTTCAGGCTAATCTCTGAAATGGCTGGATCGATTTTGACGGGACATTTATTGGCATGTAGCTGATGTAATAAGGAGTAACTAAGGCTATATTTATTTTAGAAAAAATTTATTTTAAAAAAATAAAGTGATGTTGCAATTTCCAAGAAACGGTCTAACTGTAAAAATAATTTATATGGCAAACAACTTTTGCCGGGTCAGCTAGTTTAAAATAAATCAGAGGTTAAAATAATTAGGTTTTTGTGTCTGTAACTAACCTTTAAGCTCTTTTCAGACTACGCTATAATATAATAGCTCATAGCACAATAATATCGCGCACCATACAATATTATTACGGACACGATCACATTTCACTGTACGATGTATGTGGCTTACTATACGCAATAAATTTAAGCGTGTGCTGACTTCATACTGTGCTATATCGTGATGTACCCTCTTCCTTCTTCTTCCATCTTCAAAAAGTCACAACAATCTCCTCTGAACTTTATAATTATGATTTGGTCTAGCATTTTTCTTCTTTCGTAGCATTAATAAATAAATAATATTAATGAAAATATTTTATTACAGACAAAATAAACCGTCCATAACCAATTTTGTATTTAAATAGGTATATAACATTACTTAATCAATTAGGTAACATTCATTAAAAATTAAATTATAAATTACAAATTGAAAATAACTTTATTATATATTTAAGAAAAATTTTTGGTGTATTTAAGTGGTAATGTTTTACCGTTTTCAATATACAATTTTTATGAATATTATATAATCTCGTCAGAAATGCATCTCTAGAACTACGCATTATTACAGCATAAAAATCGTCAACCCTGTGCATCCCAAACATACCCGATGCGCTACACCTCCATGACAGCCCTAGTAGAGCTCGAAACGCATGGTTATATTGCACTCTGAGAGCGTCAAAAGTGGCATTAGTGTAGTTGTACCAGAGCTGAGAGGTGTAGAGCGCCTTGCAGTAGGATTTGAACAGGATTAATGACAAGATAGTGTTCAATTCTGCATTGTCATCATCGCTCGATGAGCTTTCAAAACTATTCAGTATAAATACATTGTGACGATCGTGTGCACAGTCTGCAAATATCGCGATCAATTATTGAGCTTGTCATATACTAAATAAACAAAAAAAAAACATATAAATACTCGCGATTATATCCCGTAATATAAACACTTAGCTTAGTCTTTAAAAATAACTTCAGTTTCACTTCAAGAATCTTCCAAAGTAACCCACCCATGGCCTACGCATAGATATCTAACTGCGCATGGGAATAGCAGTTACAATTCCCCGTAATGTAAAATGTCTATGTTGTTGTAACATTTAATATCTTCTATATAGCTATATATTAGAATAATAAACAGCTGTAACAGACAATAATTATAATGCATAATTAAATGCCTAAGAGTTTAAATTGTGATAACCTACTTTATGGATAATAAACTGATATTTGTTATTTCTCCCACATATCAATAAAGTCGTAGATAAGCACTCTTGGATTCATATAAAGAAATTATAGTAATTTGAAGAATCCGTTCACTAAGATTATTATTTACGCTTTCGTGAGGAGGAACCTAGAATCACAGGAGATGATGTAAAAGACATCTTCTTAAACTGTTCTATGCTTAAACTGCAGTGTTGTTTGGTCACCAATTTAAAAGGTTCATCAAATACACATTGAGAGAAAAGAAAAGAAGAAAAAATGAATTTTGAGACACCTATCATATTCGGTCGTTCTACACTACCGCCATAAATCATACATTATGTCGAAAGACTGAAACATTAAAAATTCTATCGGCTCGTCGTCAAATATCAGTTGATATGGTGTTCTTGTTCAAAGTACTGCGAAGTTTTGTCGGTTGCCCTATGTTGATTGAATCTATCACTTTTACGAGCGCTACTTGTGTTGGCTAGATGGTCCTGATGGGAGGTTTCTGGTTTCATGTATTTTTTTATTTCTTTATAAAATAAATTAAAACTTTAATTATTTAATAAAAGGCTCGCATAATGCATTTATTTATTTACGGTATGTGTGGATTGTATCTACTGTATATATATACTCAATAACTCTTGTGTTTTTAATTATTAATTTCCTTTTTTTAACTTATTCGTGTAAGCCATTAAGTTAATGACGTTTAACTATTTTTGTAACATCACTTTGCATATATTGTAATTGACATAATTTGTTAATAGCATCAAAAATAAGAACTTGTAATACATAGTCTGTTTTGAAAAGAGCAACCTTAGAGATTCTTGCTGGTTCTTCTCTAAGGAATACCTATGAAAAATCCATAATAATACATAATGTAAAATAATTTTAATGTAACAAAATTACAATGGTCAATTAATTTGTCCCGAAACAGTGTCTTCTCATGGCCCAAGGCTATTCACTAATGGGGGGCGGAGTTTCTAAATGCTCTCAAACAATTAGACATCATTTTAAGCTGAGTAGATAGATGCAATAAAGTGTTTTGCTTTGGATATTTTACTGGATTCCATTTTCTTTATTATCTTAATTCCAACTTAATGGTGTAATGCCAAAACCTTAGCAATAATGTGTTTGGCTACTTAACAGAATAATAAAATAAATTGTTAGTTTGTGGTTTAGAATGATGTCGCATTGATATATCTCTGCTGTTACAAGAGCACACGAAATGGTGATCGCATACTTTAGGTGAGCCTTGTATATAATGGCCGTTGGTCCTCCTCTAAAAAGAAAAAATATATAAAACTGAAACTCATTAGGATAGGATGTAAAAGTTTATTATGCTGAATGAAAGCTTTTTAGAATACTCACGTGCTTGCACCATTCATGATCATCAGCCGGAAGATGTCCACTGCTGGACAAAGGCCTCCACCAAAGATCTTCACGACGATCGGTCCTGCGCTGCCCTCATCAAATGTATTCCGGCGATCTTGATCAGATTGTCAGTCCATCTTTTGGAGGCCTACCAACACTGCGTCTGGGATACGGGCACTGGGAAACTCCGAACATAGCCTTCTCCATTGCCTTCTGAGCGACCATGAGCTTCATCAGGTACATAGCTTGCGACCACGTCTGCGTACCGTAAATCATCACTGGCAACACACATATAACTAAAATAGAATTTGCATTTTCTATTATGTATATATATATTCTATTATTACTATTCTAGCTATGGATTGGAAGATTAATATTATCAACAGTTTGTAACTCATGATTTTGCCGATGTTATCTGAATGACAATAGTTAGTTTCTAGTTGACAAACTAGAACATTTCTTGACGGTTGTTTCCTTTTGAACTAGCTAACTAGAACTATCACACTAGTTTATCGAGGTTGTCAGGTTTGCCAGGGTTGCTCAACATTTAGGAAATTTATCAGTGAAATTTAGCTGATAATTTTGTAATACCTTTGACACAGCTATGTTCTGATTGTTTGAAAGATACGTAGTTTTCTTAAAAGCCAGCAACGCTCCTGTTATTCCTCTGGTGTTGTAAGAGAATGTCCCTCGAAGCTCGATTGTATAAACGTTTTACAAAATCGTTTCATAAAGATATTCTTGCATAAGCACAGAGGTAGTATCATTTTAAATTTACATATGTTATAAACGCCTCGATCAATAATAATTAAATTGATTTCGCTTAAAAACATGAAGTAGAGTTTCAGGATCATCCAGCCATCACAAGTAGTGCCCGTTCATGAGCATTATGCATGGACCAAACCGACCTCCAGCTTATTGCATTTCATAAATAAACCCAAATTCGTTTTACAACATTCCAAAACCTTGGAAATGATTCCCTTACCTCCAATAGCTTTATTGCCTCATTACGTGTGGATGTATGAACCTAGATTTCGAATCAATTCTTCAAATTGAATTTAAGAAAACTTAGTACACAGATTAATTACTGCTGAGAATACAGAAAGATCTTAATAGATTAAGAGAAGTATAAATTATAGCAACTGGAAATGTAATACTTGTAAAACGAATCCTTTACTTCTAACAATTTGAAAAGTCGCACCGAGGTCATTATAGCCCTAGCCAAAAAGTTCGATCATGTTAATAATTTAAAATGAGCGAGTAATTTCGGGCGACGATCGCATTAAATGTTCAAGGTTGGCAATTTATCTCCTCGCTCGCGTAAATCGCTTATTGGCTGTCGTGAATCCATAGATAACGTGATTTATAAGCGGACGCTACCAACTGCTTACGTACTTTTACAGTTTAATCATTTTCTATCCTACAGGTGCTACTAAGAACGATGTTTCAATGGCATTTTATATGATGGAAGTGTAATGACTTTTTATAAAAGATGCATACGTAAGCCCACACCAATTTATTAAAGTTTATATTATTATTGTATATATAAAGTTAAGTGATCACCGCCATCCGCATACTCTGGCAACACCATAAGAATCACAGGAGCGTTGTCGGCTTTTAAGGAAGGTATACGCGCTTTTTTTGAAGGTACCCATGTCGTATTTGTAGGACCGCCACACATCCAGATGCTGCGGATGATATTTGTGGCGTGTCGTGCGAAGGTGGAATTTGGCGGCAAATTAAAAATTAAAAGTAAAGTATTTACTATACTGCAGTTTACTTTCAATTTATTGCAATGCAACTCCGTGATCAATCTACGACGAACTGCATTGGCCTGATTGTTATAAAAGTTAAAGCGAATTTATTGAATAAGGCGTTATTTAGCGGATCTTCATAATTCGTACCTTGAGAAGAACAAAAGCATAAGTGGTCTTATGTCGATTTGTTGTTTTTTACGTCAAAGTAAAAAGCAACTCAAATTACATTATGTATTATCAGTATGTACTGCAAGACACTTCCGGAGAGGATGACTTTTTTTATAAACTTATTAATTTTACTAATTTTTATTTCATGTCAGCAGTTCCTTCATAAATATTTTTGAGTTCTGTGAGCTCATTTTATACTAAATGTAACGCTATTGATGTTGTTATGTTATAATTTCATTTTAAGTGTGATTTTATCTCATAAGTGTTTTTAAAATAGTAGATAAGTTTATGTTGTCAAATAAAAAAACAACAAAACAAAACAACAGATATACCAATTTAAATAGTTTTTTCGCTCTCCTATAAAACATACTTTTTATACTTATGCTTTTGTTCATCTCAAGGTACGATATATATATACAGATATATATATTATATCGTACCTTGACATATATATACACTGGCCTGCAAAAGTAAATATCACACTTTTCCAAATTTTTTTTTTTAACTGTAGAAGGTAGAGATTTAAGATTAAAAACGTTTTTATAGGCTTTAATTCTTAGAAACTAAAATTATACATTAGTAACATTTTTAACTTAAAAAAGATAAAACAATGAAAATAGACATTTTTAGTTTAGTGTAAATAAATTCAACTAAAATGTATTACATGTTATTTAATTTTTAATAACTGGTATTGCCTCCTCGAGCTCTGATTACAGCTTCGAGCCGGTTTGGCATACTGAACACTAGGTTTCGGAGCCGATGTTGGGGAATATTCTCCCATTCTTCTACCAGGGCCTGCTTTAGTGCCCTGAGGGTAGTAGGTGGTGGTCTGCGATTTCTGACTAGCCTCCCAAGCTCATCCCAGGCGTGTTCAATCGAGTTGAGATCAGGACTCCTTGATGGCCAAGCCATCAGGCTGATACCGACCTCCTGAATATACTCTTGTACGATATGAGCCGTGTGTGGCCGGGCATTATCATGCATCAGCATCGATCCATCACCCATATTTGCTAAATACGGCCTTGCATACTCATTGAGAATCTCTTGAGCATATCTTTTCCCAGTGAGGGTGCCATTTTCTATGGCTACTAGCTCTGTGCGACCTTCTGAAGATATGCCAGCCCATACATGTACACTGCCTCCACCGTATTGGACTCTTTCTGAGATGCAGGCTTGAAGGTATCGCTCACCAGGTCGCCTGTAAACACTTCGCCTTCCATCAGAAGTGAAAAGGGAGAATCGAGACTCATCTGAAAACAAAATTCTTGTCCATTCTTCTTCATCCCACTGCATGTGTTCACGGGCGTATCGCAGTCTCGCTACTCGATGCTGTCTCTCGAGTTTTGGGCCACTCGCTGGTCTTCAGGGTTTCAAATTTGCTTCAGCAAGTCTTCTTCTCACTGTACTCTCACTA